>NC_061110.1:12255367-12277986 GCF_015104395.2 Macrobrachium nipponense | reverse complement strand
TCGGGTGATTAGGAGGGGTTTCCCCCCCCCACCCCCGAGCGAACGGAAACCCCGAATACAATTGAATGTCGGGGTATCTAGCGCCCTCCTCTACGCTAGACGGATTGGGCGAAGAGGCCCAGGAAAAACACAGAGTGAGGGGTGGCATGAGGTGGAATTATGTGTAAAGGACCTCAAGTTTGCATAGTTAGGAAAAAATACAATTTTCGACAAATTGTGATTTGTTCCAATACATATACAAACCATCGGTCCTTTAACAATAGGAAGACTCACTTATTGGTGGGTGGAATCTGAGTCTTATGAACAGACTGGTGTTCGTCCGACCTGGTTCCCTCCCTGGTCGTAAAAGCATAGGGAGGGATCCTAGTCTCTGCCCAGCTGATCGAGGAGTGCACCACAGGATCAATGGTCAGACCTCTGGACCAAATTTATAAGAGGGAGGCAAGTGTACCTCTTATAAATAGCAAACAAGAACTAGTTCTACTTCAAGAGCCAAAATGAAGTCATGGGTTTGTCTCTTGTTGGTTGCCTCCACTCCCCCCTTGTAGGGGAGTGGTGGATAAAAACGCCTCCTATCCCTACTGAAAGGGATAAGATGGAGCTCGGTCCTGTACCTTACCTGCATCTGCTTCCTGTTCAGCGCAGTGACGACCACAGCCCTCTGCCCACAGGTAGAGGGGAAGGAAAGAAGGAGTAAGAGAAGCCAGTCACACTCTCTTTCACTCGTCCATTTATGCAGTCACAACAAGGATGCATATGCTGTTCGTCTGCTCGGGTGCTGGGTAAGCTACACAACTTGTTAAGCAGCCACCATGGGTCCCAAGGAAAGGTGTCCAAGGACCTGTGGGCAATATCCCGAAGGTAGGAAGTAAAGGTGGTCTGGTTGGCCAAAACCCCAGCCTTCAGAACCTGTGCCAAGGGGAAGTTCTTGCGGAACGCAAGGGTTGGACCAATACCTCTGACTTATTCGTGAGCTCTCGGACGGAAGGGTACAGGTGTCCCGTCACTACCGGTCCGCGTCGTACGCCCTCCTGATCACCTCATGCAGCCAGAAAGAAAGTGTTTTTTCTTGGAAAAGAAAAACTCTTTCTTGGTAACCCCGGTGCTAACGAAGAGGCGTCGACACTCAGGCTGAGGTTGCCAAGTTCTCTTCAGATAGCGCCGTGGCGCCCTCATTACGCATCGTTATCAGTGAAGTCCTTCAGGAGGGCGGGGATCGTGAAAGACTCGAACCAGTCGTCAGGGACTGAAGGATTCCGAGTCTTCGCTACAAAGTTCGGGACGAAATCGAGCGTCACAGATCCCCATCCTCTGGAATGCTTGACATCGAAGGAAAGACCATGAAGTTCCCCTACTCTCTTTGCCGATGCCAGGGCCAGCAGGAAGAGGGTCTTGAGGGTCAGATCCCTATCTGACGAGACTCGGATTGCTCGAAGGGTCTTAGAGTCGAATTCCTAAGGACTAGAGTCACATCCCACCCCGGTGGCCCGAGTTCCCTGGGTGGGCAAGACCTCTGGAAGCTCTTCATAAGGAGGGAGATCTCAAAGGAAGAGGAGATATCCACTCCACGCAGTTTAAGGACTAGGGCCAAGGCGGCTTTATAGCCCTTAACTGTAGAGACGGAGAGGAGCTTCTCTCAGCGAAGGAAAGCGAGGAAATCCGCTACCTGCTGAAGAGTTGCTCTGAGAGGAGATAGACCCCGTCCACGACAACAACCACAGAAGACGGACCACTTTCCCTGGTATACAGCTGCAGGGGACTGTCTGAGGTATCCAGCCATCTCTGTTGCTGCTAGGCGCGAGAAGCCTCTCACTCGCAAGAGATGGTGGATAACAGCAGGCCGTGAAAACACAGGGACCGAACCAACCAGTGGTACCGTTCTACATGTGGCTGGCACAGGAGGTTGTGCCAAAGGGGAATCTCTCTCAGTGCTTCTTACGCGCAGAGCCAGCAGGTCCGGATTACAATTGTCTGAGGACATTGGGTGCCACCAGAATCATCCAAAGATTTGGGGTGACCAGCACCCTGCTGATCACCTTGCAAATCAGACAGAACGGGGGATAGGCGTAGACAAAGAGGTTGTCCCACGGGTGTTGAAGAGCGTCCTCTGCAGCTGCCCATGGGTCCGGCACAACCGAGTAGAAAACCTGGAGTTTTCTATTGTGCCGAGTGGCGAACAGATCCACAACTGGATGCCCTCAACAGGTTGAAGAGCTTTCGCCACATCTGGATAAGGGACCACTCGGTTCCTATCACCTGATCCCGACGGCTGAGCTTGTCTGCTACTACATTCCTCTTGCCTGGAATGTAGCGGGCTGACAGCTCTACTGCGTATGCCACGGACCACTCGTGCACCTGCAACGTCAACTGATGCAACGGGAGGGACACTAGGCCCCCCTGTTTGTTGACGTGGTGTTGTTGCTCATCAACACCACTGAGTGTCCCATCAGACGGTCTTGGAACTCTTGGAGAGCGAGAAACGCTGCCTTGAGCTCCAGGACGTTGATGTGAAGGTGCCTGTCGTGATGATCCCACACACCCGCAGCCAGCAACTCCTCCAGGTGTGTGCCCCATCCCTTGGTTGACGCGTCTGAAAACAGCAACATCTCCTAGGAGAGAGAGAGAGAGAGAGAGAGAGAGAGAGAGAGAGAGAGAGAGAGAGAGAGAGAGAGAAGAGGCACTCCTCTTAAGAGGTTCCCGTCGTCCAGCCACCAGGCTAGATCCTGCCCCACCTCCTCCGTGAGAGACACAGGGAAGTAAGGTGGGTCTCTTGCCTGTGACCAACTCTCCTTTAGTCTCCACTGAAGAGATCGCAGGTGAAGATGCCCGTGAGGGACTAACTTCTCGAGAGACGACAGGTGACCGATCATGACCTGCCACTGCTGAGCTAGCTGCTCCTATAGGGACAGGAACCGTCTGGCTGCCTCCCTGAACCTGCTGATCCGCGAGTCTGCGGGGAAGACTTGCCCTGCTACCATATCAATCAGCATGCCCCAGGTACTTCATCCTCTGCTTGGGCTCGAGATCTGACTTCTCATAATTCACTACGATCCCCAGATCGCGGCAGAATTCGAGGAGTCGATCCCTGTCCTGTAGCAACTGCGAGCGGGAGCTCGCCAGGACCAACCAATCATCATCCCTACCGAATGGGCCCAAGCTGTCACAAGAGTGAACACTCGCGTGAACACCTGTGGGGCGATTGAGAGACCGAAACAAAGTGCCCTGAATTGGTACACCGTCCCGTCGAGGATGAAGCGGAGGTACTTCCTGGAGGACTGATGGATGGGTATCTGGAAATATGCGTCCTTCAGATCCACAGAAAGCATGAAATCGTTCTCCCTGATGGACTCGAGCACTGAACGTGTCGTTTCCATCGTGAGCCGAGTCTGGCAAAACCTCTGGCACAGGCGAGGAGGTACTGGTGCTAACCGGCACTCCTCCGGTCCCCGTCTTCTTCTTCCTTGCGGAAGGAAAGAACGGGCCCCGTTCCTGAAGGAACAGGAAGACAGCGTAAGTCCCAACCGTCCCACCGGAGTGGGACGGACCCTTAAGAGGTCTCAGAGCAAGACTTCTTAGGGGGGGAGGAGGCTACCTCCTTCTTCTTCTTCGGCTGTGAGGCCTTAGAAGTCGAAGGGGAAGCGGCGGAAGCAGACGACGACGACGACGAAGAAGACGACAAAGACACCTTCCTCTTCTTCTTCTTCTTCGTCAGCTTCCTCAGGACCACCGTCAGGTCTTCCATCTAGGACGGAGCCGGGGCAGTTGCCGAAGCAAAAACGGCCTGGCTGCGACTGTCCGGAAGGACCTGGGGTGGGGGTGGTAACAACACCATGGGCAGGAACGACGGCAGCAGGAACTGGTACAGGAGTGGTGATCACAGGAACAGGAGGCGGGGCAGGAACCAGCAGCATTCTCTGTACAGGCAGCAGATCTAAGGGAGGAGCTCTTGGGACACCGGAAGTCAGGGGCTGGAGCAAGAGCGGCAAACCAGGTGGCAGCGTCACGACCATCCTCTTTTACACCCGGCAGTGGCGCCTGCACAGCAGCTGTCAGGGTCACCATCGCCACGCATTGTGTATACACCAGGTGCGGAGGAGCAACGTAACCTGCCGTGGATACTGTAGTGGTTTATTGTCATCACCGGGCCATGGGTTACTGGCCTGGTCCCCCTCGCAGATGACCCAGCAGCCCTGAACGCTCGGGTGTTCCCCTGGAGCCCCAGCGAGTACCAAACCCGGCCGAGATTGTCCCCCGTGGCAGGCAAACCTGAGGAAGAAAGTGTCGGGTTAATGGGGGGGCTTCCCATGACCCAGGGGGGGGACAGATCCCACCCCGAGCGAACGGACGACCCCGAATACAACTGCACGTCGGGTACCTCGCCCCCTCCTCTACACTCGACTGATCAAGGGAAGAGAAGGAGTGAGATACCTCCACCGAAGGGGAAGGAGCCATACGCGGGAGCTGTGATGGAGGGGGAAAAGATGATGTGTCCGTAACCAAGGGGGAGTAACTGGAGATCCCTCGATGACTCCCTGGCCGGCTTACGCGGTTTCTTCCTCCCTTCATAAAACACTCCCACTGCTCCTCCGACCAAACAACACACACATCACAAGGCACTGCGCGAAAGCATTCGCGCCCTTCGGCACGAGCACACAATCATGAGGGTCAACCTTGAATATGGACTGAAAGGCCCCACACTTACGGCCCTCCCAAACCAGGGTCACAATCTGCGGTTGAATGGGGGGCGAGGGGGGTCTTTCCGGCTCGCGGGAATCCATTTCCACGAGAAAACAATACACTAATAAAAAAAAAACAACCAGGTACTCAGGTAGTTTTACACAAGCACACTAGTAATAGAAAAGGCAAAATATCTTCACGATATGAAGCAGAAAAACAAGCATACGACGAATAAAGCAGAGCAGAGAGGTGAGCAAACAGTCCATCCACCAGCACGGCCGAAAGCAAAGTGACTCCTCTCCTCTCAGTTGCGCTGACCGCCGACTGCCGGACAAGCAGTTAACTACCGAAAAACCCCCTTGTTCGAAGCTTAAACGGTTCAGCTGCCACTAAGTTACATTCCTATTGTTAAAGGACCGATGGTTTGTATACATATCAGAACAAATTAACTTTCTTTCACTGCCACGGCTATCTCCAATCCAATGGAACTTCCCTTGGCTGGACAATTAAAGAGGTTACATTTCTTCTTTTGCTTGCTGGCTCTGGCTCCTCCTCCATCCTGCTTCTCAAAAGGACAGCTGCAGTTTGATGAAATTATTGTCTTTTCCTCTAATCTCCTGTTTAGCTGACAGAACCCTTGATCCTTATTTGCCATTACATACATTTCAGGCAATGCAACATACCTTCTTGAATGAGCAGAATTCATGCAACAATATATGCAAAAGTCCACACCACAAATAATTAATTTCGAAGGTGTAAGTCCCAAGTATGTACAGTGGGGCTCAAATCTCATGCGACATGATTCTTTTTGTATCGTCCATATTCTCAGACTCAACGTGATGTTGCCAAGTAGTGCTATTTTTTTTCTTTTTTAATTTGTAATGTCATTCATGTCGAAAAGTTTGCGAATTCACAGCTAGCCTTATTTTCCTTATGATTAAATAGATATATCCCTTTTATGCATTGGTATAATTCTTAATTTGTGTGATTTGAATTCTTTATTTTTTTTTTTGTTTTATCTTTACGTGCAGTTCAAGTGTGGTGTATAAGGTTAGCGGTGCCAGCAATGAAAGCACACCTAACATGCTCCTCGGACTGGTCAACATAGCCGTGTCTGTAGCATTATGACAGTAGACCTAATAACTCAACAGTCATAACAACAATTTCAATGTAGGAATATGAATTAAAACAAGTTTTATTTGAATGTTGAAGATTTCGGCTGCGTTTAAGCTGCCTGTATGTTGGAAATGTTTTATAGGCCTAAAAAAATAATCTAAGCCCTCTGAGATGTAATCTGTTACTAATGAATTTATTTGTAGAGATCACCTGTCTTTGAGGAATACGAATTATAACCAGTTTTTTCTTTTGAATGTTGAAGTTTTCAGGCTGTGTTAGCTGCTGTATGTTGCAAAATGATTTATAGGCCTAGAAAAATAATCTAAGCTTTCTGAGATGTAATCTTTACTATTGTTTTTATTTGTAGAAATTACCTGTTCTTTGAGGAATAAAAGATGATGATTTTGGTTATATGGAGAAGATGGTTACTAATCGAAATATCATAAGTATTAATATCAAGGCATATGGAACACTTTTTTTCAACTGGTTTACAATATTATTTTCTTAAAAGTCCTTCTGCTCGCTTCTGGTGTATAATTTATTCTTTCATAAGGTAACTTGAAGTGCAAGAATATGTAGATAACCTCATTTGCTTTCTGGCCAGAAATTGTTAATATAGAGATGTGAATGTTAAGTGTAAAGTAAAGAAATCTAACACCTAGGCCTAGGAATAATATCTTGGCTTGACAAATTGGCAAATATTTGCTAGTATGCTATCAGTTTTGAAATATTTAAGAAAGATAACAAATTATTATGTAATGGAAAAACCCAAATATTCCTTTCACACATAAAGTAAATGTTTTCAAGATAATTTAATGGTCGACTACTCATTGTAGACCTACTTATATAACAGGTGGTTGTTGTTGCACCGACACTGATACGTCACACATGCTCCCCTCACACGTTGATATCGGTGGGCGCATTCTACTTTTGTATATACATATTTACATTTTTTCAGCGTTGAGGGTTAAAGCAATCAAATAGGACTATTTCAAATTTTATGTTTGCTTTGGAAGCATTATTAATGTTACGACAATTTTTTTCGTTCTTTTTTATTTATTTAACATTTGAACTGAGGTTTGAGGGCGACTTCGTTTTGGTCAAATGCTTCAGCAATGAGTGAACGAAAGTTTTGAAAATGTTTCGTAAGGGTTTTTCTGAAATTTGGCTACACGTGACATTTTCTTACAATTTTTAAATATATGACAGATTTTATTCTCATGAAACATATCATGGCCTTATTGTATGCGATACTCGCGTTTTCGCATTGAAATAAAAGATAATATGGAGCATGCTAGTTGCCAGTTAGTGAATTTTGAACGAAATCCTATGGAGTCATGTCGCATGAGATAAGAGCATCACTGTACATCAAAAGCATAAAGATTCTTCTACCTACGGTACTCAATTTCTTCTGATTATTTCCATTACTATTTCATCTTCCCCAGGAAACCTGGACTGAGGAATTACAGTTTCAACTTCTATGAATAAGATTAAAACTACAACATTAAACATCCTGAGTAAAAAAACCTTACCTTGGAACCATTACTGCACAATGGCATCCTGTTTTCTGCAAGAGAAAGCCAGAAAAACAATATTAGTATCAGAACTATTCCCATAAACTTCATTAAAAGTGCTGTAGGTCATCCATAAATAACAGGAAATTGTGGAACCTCACTTAAGAAAATGTAATAAAATAAAATCATAACACGTTTGCCAACAAAACTCCATATAAGCCTACATTTGTGTCCTGCTAATGTTCCCAGTTCACCAGATTTTTTACCAATTGCTGACAAACAACAGCCTTTCTATGCAGGTACTCTAGAGATATTACATTACATCAACAGTTTTGGTACTACTGATGCTCTGCAAAGGAGTAGCACATTCTACAGGTGATGATGGAATTTCCCTTTATGAATCTGGATGGCAAATGCTCCTTACCTCAGGAGACAACTGATAAGTCAACCTCAAAGGGCGCACAGCGTCTCTGTGCCTTTGAAAACACAAAACTTCCCCAGATGTGTCAAAGGCAAGGGAAATCACTTGCTTGATCTGTTCAAAGCCATGAAACCTCCTGAGCTGCAGATCACAGTTGACCTGAAACCAGATCCAAAATACCACAAGCGAACAGACATCGTGGGAGTCGAAATGACATTCTTACCTCAGTGTACCCATACTTTTTTCTGTAAGTGAATCAAGAGTCCAACTTACTGAGATCTCAAATGCACAGACTGCTTACCCTTCTTGGACTAGGTTGCAGGAGAATGAGCAGCGGGCAGGACAAGTCTGGCAGGAAAGAATAAAAAAGGTTCTGTGGTGTATTTAGTCTGACAGACAGAGGGAAACCTTTCTGAGCACAACCTATGAATGTCTGGCACCCCAACAACTTCTGGTTGTTGCTGCTCAGCAAAATGAGTGGCCTTCTCTACAGGTGATGGAGAAAGTTCCCTTTGTGACCATTCACTGTTATAAAGATGGTTATACTGTACCTTCTAGCATGGGTACATATGCTGTACCTAAAAAAATCTTAGGGGGCTACCACCAACCTAATGGAAAAGTAACATGGCAACAATGGTCAAACAAATAGTTTTGGCATTACAGTACAGTAATGCCATCAGCCTGTCCACATCTAAATGACTCATCAAATACACAGGTTTCCTAAACCAATAAAATATGTTGTTTACTAGAACAGTATTGCAATGAAGGAAAACTTTCAAGTAAAAAGATAACAAAAATGATCAAATATTCAGAAAACTTAAGTCCAGCATTACCTACAAAATACTATATATTATGAAAAAGGAGCAAGGCACAAGATTTGCTGGATTTCACCCTAACATATATATACACTGAATAACCTTACTAATCCCCTCCAGATCCCTGTTGAAGCTACAAATTTTCCTTGGAACAAGAGGAAAGCAAGTAACTGACCACATCCAGGATTGCATGTCCAACATAGTACTTTCATACCTTAGTTTCCTAGAGCACAACCATATACAAACTTTCAGCTTGCCTACAACCATTTCATGACCGCCAAATTCAAAAGAAGTATAGTATACTGTACTGGAATCAACATAGGATTCATCCATAGTCAGGGATATCAAATATAGTAGAGGTTAGGAAGAGAGAAAAAAAAATGAAATTGAATTAAGATACAATAAAAGTTTTATACATACTTACCTGGCAGATATATACTTAGCTAATGTCTCTGACGTCCGACAGAATTCAAAACTCGCAGCCACGACCACAGGTAGGTCAGGTGATCAACCCCTACCGCCGCTGGGTAGCGGTAATAGGAATCATTCCCGTTTTCTGACAGATTTTCTCTTCCACCTATCTCCTAGGGTAGGCTGGGTGGCCTTTTCCGAAAGGGATCTTGATATGTCCTTAACTGTTTCCTGTGGAAGCAGGTATCCTGAGAGCGGGGAAAAAAGTAAAGAGGCTCTCTGCAAAGGTGACACTGACTTGGCTAGAATGATCTGTAGACGGACCTCTTCTTGAGCACTCCTGATCCAAAGAGAGAGGCGGGCAACTTCTGTGGGTCCATCCATGACCGCCTTGTCCAGGCACGAAAGGACACTGGTCAATACTTCCATTGACATGAACTCAGGATCTTGAGCTCTCTTTGCTAGGCCCAATCATGAAGTTGAAGACTTTCTAATGTGCAAAACAGACCCTTGAGCAAATGATCCATTTCGCACATTCCCCACGACGCTTTCGCAGAGAGTAAAGAGCGCTTCTAGACGAGTCCACTAATGCTGAAAAAATCAGCGTCAGCCGAAGAAGGGAGGCCTAACCCCATCGGCTCTTTCGTGTCGTACCAGACACCAGGCTTACCTGCCAGCCTAGACGGAGGGCACATGAAAACTGTCTTACCTGCCTCCTTCTTAACAAGGAGCCAGTTCTCTTGACTCTTTATTGCCTTCATTGAAAGCGTAGGTCGCATCTTGACAAAAGAAGGGGACTTTGCCAGTTTGGTACTCAAAAGAAGAGAACCTGGAGAAGGAGGATCAGCCGAGCTAAGCAAGTCCCCAAACTCCTGAAGCAGAAGTGAAGAAAGCCTCCTATAATCCGAGACTCCTACCTCTTTAGGTTCTTCCTCTTCAGACTTCCTCCAAGGTCACGTTCGGCGATTGAGACCTTTTAGGTGAAGAAGTCCTGGAAGGTATGAGAGACTTATCCTTCTAGGAGAGCCGTCATAATCTCTGGAGGGAGAGAACTTCTCACCTCTCTCTCTACGGGAAGAGCATAAACTCTCTAGCCCCTTTCTTTTGTTTGAAGAGGAGATCCTACTCCTAGGAGAGCATTCGACTGAAGAGAGGTGATCGCTACTTCCTTGTGCAGAAAACATCTCCCTACTCCTAACCGGAGAGGATCTAGAGCCTATCTTCTGGCGTCTAGAGGCATCGTAAATCTTCCTCAAATCCAAGCTTCTGGGTGGAGAGAATAACTTCCGTGATGAGACGAAGCATAACAGGAATCGTCTTCATAACCTCTGGGAGGAGAAGGGGGTCTTCTAGGAGAAAGGCGCCTACTAGACTCCAACCTCCTACTAGGAGATGGCCTCCTAAAAGAGCTCTTTACTGGGAGTGAGGTGTCCTTCCTGCGAGAAGGCTCCTTGCGCCTACTTGTTGAAAGGGAGCCTACTAAAGAGGAAAGATTCGCTTGAAGGCCCAACAAGAACTTCTTGGTAGAAGAGCGAATCCCTTCTGGCGAAGACTCCGGAGACCTCATTGCTCTCTTAGTGCTGCGAGAATACTCCGGAAAAGGTTCTGGGCTGGAGTCTAGAGCGCCTCCTTCTGAAGGCTTCCAGGCTCTTTTCAGAGGGCGCGACTTGGAAGTGGAGTTCCATCCACGCTTAGGCGAGGAAGAATCCGAATCGGAGAAACACTTCCTTAGGATGCTTTTTCTACAGCTATCCAAAGCAGCCTGGGACGAGCCTACAGGAACTGCTGAAGGGACGCCTGATCGTTGGGGATACTCTACATCCCCCTTGCCCCCTTGGCTTGGTTTCGACATTCCTCCTCCCTTGGGCATGGGAGTCTGAAAGAGGTCTAGGCCTAGGAGCAATGCAGAGTCGGTCAGATGCCCCCTCCACTGCACTGGGGACACTGCACACGTCACTGTACACTTCACCCTTACCTTGATCCATGTAACGCAATTGCTTCTGCAAATTACATATTGACGCTTCCACAGCGGCTCTCTCGGAAGACGCATCTACGAGTTCACTGCGGGGGGAAGGAGCTGAAACCACATAAGAAGATGGCGAAGCTACTACAGGGTTAGAGATACTATCCTGTTCCGCAGAGCAGGATCTACTAGAACTTCTAGCCGAAGCTTTCTTATCCTTATCCTTCTCTAAACTTCTTAACCTATGCAGTTAATCTTTCCACTGAATTTCAGTTAGACTCTCACATAACTCACGTATCCTTAACTGAACTTCCCTTCCCCTACATTTTACACGAACAGTGTGAGGGTCCAAGTAGCCTTCGGCAACCAACCTCACCTTACATCCATCATTTACACACACTCTAACAGAGTTCCAGGTGTTACATCAGACATCCTAAAAAAGTTCCAATCAATTCCAAATCAATTCAAAAACAGCATATGCCAATAGCCAAAGATCATATACTTCCCAAATATCCTCAGCGAAGCAAGCAAGAATTCCATGCAGGAGCTACCAACAAAGTTGTTGCTAGCACCGGCGACAGAGAAAATCTGTCAGAAAACGGGAATGGTTCCTATTACTGCACCCACCAGCAGCGGTAGGGGGTGATCACCTGACCTCCCTGTAGCGTGTGCCGCGAGTTTTGAATTCTGTCGGACGTCAGAGACATTAGCTAAGTATATATCTGCCGGGTAAGTTGCATGTATAAAAAAAAAAGCACCACATATAACTAATTACATCAAGTGCAATGGCTTCCAGCATGATAGTATCAAAATGACAAATTTTGAAGACAATTTGTATTTTTCATAGCTACAAACCTGAGGTCTTAAAAATCGGATAATTTCTAGCACCTAGCTGGATCCGGTTAAAAAGCAGATGAAAGCAAGGAATCTTGTGATATCTGGCAATGCATGCGCAGATCGGGTGAAGAGAGGTCAAACGCCGATCATCTACGCCAGTCTTTCCCAACTCAGGATGACTTAACAAAAAGAGGGGCGGCTAGAGGTGGGCAGTATAACGTTAAGACCTCAGGTTTATAGCTATGAAAAATACAAATTGTCTTAGAAAATTTGTCATTTGTTTATACGCAAACAAACCCTCGGTCTTAACAATAAGATAGACTCATACTTGGAGGGAGGTATAAGACATCCTAGACCGGCTGGGGACCTACCCGCCAGTCCAGCTCTCAAAAGTAATAGTTCTTGGAGAGGGACTGAAGCCCGTTGAGAAGCTAGATACACTAATATCTAACCACTCAGAACCTGAGTGACGTACAATGATATATGGGGTAACCATTGTATAGGGAACTAAAGAGAAACTTTGACTGTCCAATAATAAACCAAGGCACTAGGGTTTGTAGTACTCCCGCTCCCACTCCTCCTTGCCCGGGAGCGGTAGCCTATGCTACTAAATAGTGGGTAAGATATTGAATACTGCACGACCACACTACCAGTATGGCTACCTTACTCACCTGTATCAGACCAGTCCAACAAATGACGTGTCAATTCCTTAAACCGGCCAAAGGAAGAAGGAAAGGTACAAGAGAAAGAAGGAGACCAGCCAACTCACTCATTCTCTCATCCACACAATCATCTTAAGTAAGATACAAAGGTGCCCCGTTAAGGGCAACTATGAGTTACACAACCTGTTGGGCAGCCACCACAGGACCCAGGGAAAACGTGTCCATAGACCTGTGGGCAACATCCTTAAGATAGAAGGACGTGAATGTGGACTGGCGTAACCAAGTACCAGTGCTCAGCACTCTATGTACAGCCAAGTTCTTTTTGAAAGCCAGAGAGGGACCAATACCCCTAATGTCATGTGCTCTAGCCTGCACAGACATGGTGATGGAATCATCAAGAGTCAAGTATGGCTGTCTGATGGCTTCCCGTATCCAAAAAGAGATAGTATTCTTAGACACCTCTTTCTTTGTATGGCCTGTACTAACAAAAAGTCTACGGCAACCTGGCCTAAGGTGCCGAGTCCTTTTAAGATAGCAACGCAGGGCCCGGACAGGGCACAACAAAAGCCCTTGAGCATCACCACCCACAAAGTCAGTCAGTGATGGAATGGAAAACGAAGCGAACCTGTCATCATGCACCGAGGGATTTTAGGTCTTGGCCACGAACTCCGGGACAAATTCGAAGGACACTGACTTCCAACCCCTGGTGTGCTTCACCTCATAACTCAGACCTTGGAGCTCTCCTACCCTTTTGGAAGATGCCAAACAAAGCCAAAAAGGAAAAGAACTGTCCTTGAGCGTCAGGTTCCTGTCAGATGAGCGATGCAAGGGCTCATATGGACTCTTAGTGAAGCTCTTGAGAACCAAGGAAACATCCCACGTTGGGGGCTTGAGCTCTCTAGGCGAACTCAACTGCTCAAACCCCTTAACTAGCAGGGAAAGTTCCCAGGAAGAGGAGATGTCGATACCCTTCAGGCATAACACCAAACTCAGTGCCACCCTGTAGCCTCTAACAGCAGACACGGACAAACGTTTCTCGTCTCTGAGGAAGGTTAAAATGTCTGCTATTCACTGAATAGAGGTCGCAAGTGGTGAAAAACCCCGTTTACGACACCAATCACAGTAGATCGCTCATTAGCCTTGGTAAACTGCGGAGGTTGACTTCCTAAGACTGCTGGACATGTGCCTAGCTGATTTCTGAGAAAAGCCTCTCTCTCTCGGAGGAGATAGTTGATAGCCTCCAACCGTGAAAAGACAGGAATTCTACTGACTGGTGGAACCTTTCTGCATGCGGCTGACACAGGAGATGCCACCAAGGGGGAATCTCCCTTGGAATCTCCGACAACGACGACAGCAGATCTGGAAACCATTCTGCCTGAGGCCACAGAGGGGTTACCAAAGTCATCCTGAGACCCTGTGAACTCATCTGCCTGTTCAGAACCTGACGGATCAAACAAAACAGAGGGAAGGCATAACCTCCAGGTTGTCCCAGGGATGCTGAAATGCGTCTTCTGCCAATGCCAAGGGATCTGGGACCACTGAACAGAACACCTCAAGCTTCCTGTTGTAGCGTGTCGCGAAAAGGTCCAGCATGGGTCTCCCCCAAATCTGGAAAAGCTTGTCTGCCACCACTTGATGAAGGGACCACTCTCTGCCTAGGATCTGATCCCAGCAACTGAGTTTGTCTGTGACCACGTTCCGTTTCCCTGGGATATACCTGGCTGAGAGCTCTACCGAATTGCTGATTGCCCACTGGTGAAGCTCGACGGTCAAGGCATGAAGTTGCTGAGAAACCAGGCCTCCCTCTTTGTTCACGTAGGCTACCACCGTGGTGTTGTCCGACACGAGAACGACAGTGACCCTCTACCATCCCCCGAAACTCCTTCAGACCCAGGAAAGCTGCCTTCAACTCCAAGACGTTGATATCTTGCTGCTTGTCCTCCAAACCCCAAATGCCTGAAGCGATGAGGCCGCCTAAGTGCGCGCCCCAACCTGTGAGGAAGGCGTCCAAGAACAGAAGGAAGTCCGGAGGGAGAGAACGCAGGGGGACACCCTTCAATAGATTCTGGCCGTCCAGCCACCGACGAAGGTCTTCTCTCACTTCCAAAGATAGTGGGACCATAAACAGGGGAGAGTCCCCCGCCAGAGACCAGAATTCCCCCAGTCTCCATTGCAGAGACCGAAGATGAAGACGCCCATGAGGTACCAGCTTCTCCAGGGAAAATAGCACTCCCAGAAGAACCTGCCACCGATGAGCCGACTGATGCGACTTTAACAGGAAGTTGCACGCCACAGCCCGTAACTTCTCCAATCTCTGATCCGACAGGAAAACTTGCCACTGTTCGACTTTTCCTGGTTGACTAATATGCCCAGGTCCAGACAGAACCGAAGAAGACGATCCCTGTCTTGCAGCAGCTTCTCCCTGGAAACTGCCAAGACCAACCAATCGTCGAGGTACCTCAGCATGGCCCCAACTTAACATAAGAGAGAAGACCCTTGTGAACAATTGAGGGGCTGTCATCAGCCCGAAGCACACGACTTTGAACTCCAAGATCTTGTCCGCCAGAGAGAAGTGAAGGAACTTCCTGGACATGGGATGAACAGGGATTTGGAAGTATGCGTCCTTCAAGTCTATCAACAGCATGAAGTAGCCTTCCCTCACGGCTGCCAACACTGAGCGAGGGGTCTCCATCTTGAACCTTGTCTTCCTGATGAAGCGATTCAAGGTGGATAAGTCAATCACAGGCCTCCATCCTCCCGACGCCTTGGGCGCCAAGATGATGTGACTGTAAAACCCTGGGGATGGACGCACTACTTCCTCTATCGCATCCTTGTCCAGAATTTTCTGCACTTCCTCCCGAAGAACTAAGAACTTCAGAGAATCTGGGGGATATGTCTTCCTGAGCTGCGGCTTGTCCGACAGAGGAGTTAAGTCGAATGGCAACAGGTACCCCACCCGAAGGACACCTACCACCCACTTTTCCGCCACGTAACTCTGCCACTTGGCCCAATGGCCAGCCAGGCACACCCCCAAGTGTCGCGCAGGAGAGGGAGAGGCGCCCAACCTACCGAGGGCCCCCTTGACCTCTGTCCCTGGGGCCTCTTCTTGGTTTAAAGGAACAAGAGCAAAAGGGGCATTGATCTTGAGATTGGGCTGTGTCGAAGGGGAAGGCCCTGCCAAACTCGAGGTCCTCAATGGCCTACCAGGCGACGATCTCCACGAATGCTGCTGGACCGTGGGAGGAGGGGCCGGACATCTCCGAGGACAGGACTCTGATTTAGACATGGCTTGGTGTACCAGTCGGTCCTTGGTGTCAGCCTGGCGTCGGTCTATTGCATTTTCGAGTTCTGTCCGTGGAAACAAGAATTGCAACTCCAACAGATCACTGTTCCTCAAGGCCAGCAAAGACTCGGTGTCGAGCGACCTCTCCATCCTAGACAAAGCCGCGTCCCTCCTAACCAGAAGAAGATTAGTCCATAAATTGGCACTGAGGTGAGCAAGATAAGAAAACGCCTTGCCCCCGGACTGCATTAGACTGGCAAGGGAGGCGGCACTCTCCAACCCTTTAGGGGACCTGTCAGAAGCTATCTTGGCAATCACCACAGACCAGAGGTCCAGCCAAGAAACCGTCTGCAACATGGAGGCCGCCATAGATTCCAAAGCTAAGGCTTCTTGCGGAGACAAGGACGGAGCCACTGACCTCACCTGTTCCAAAGTCAAACCCGGTTTCAAGCGAATGACGTCTGGATTAAGGTGGCGTGACAACAAAAACGCAGAGCTCGTAGCATAATACTTCCTATGTCTTGTGAGAGGTGGGGGTGGGAGTTTGGTAGAGCCTCTAGAGCGAAGTGAAACGTCCCGGTCAGAAACAGAGGCGTTAACCTTGTGCAAGACCAACTGAATGTGCCCCGACAATGGCAGCTGAAGAGATGATTTGGGGTCCTGAGTAGCTCCCACCAAGGTTTCCAAGCAAGAAGAAGTGTAAGACGCCCGAGCCTGAGTCCTACTTTCCAAATTGTTGAACCCACGAATGAGATCAACAACTTCCGAAAAGGAAGACAGAAACTCCTGCGTGTCCCCCTCCTCCTGCTCTGGCACCGGCGACCGACGATGAGAAGGATGTGCAGGCTCTTCTAACACGCCTTCTTCACCAAATTCACAGAAGGGTTAGCAGCCAAACAATCTGAAACCCCCTACTAACCTATCTGGGCTGGGTCCCCCAAGCGTCAGCCTCCAAGACGGACCCACTGTAACACTAGGCACATCACTTACCTCAACAGGTGACTCCAGACGTCCATGAACGGACACGGACGTGGCGGCCGTACGGACGTGAGATGGGGGGAACTCAAGCACTCGAGATTGACGGAGAATCCCTTATAGTCGAATTCTTGGAAGCACCAGTTAAAAGAGGCAAGCAGACACTCCGGCTGCACCACCTCTGTGCTCACTACCTTCGACCTCTTGACAGGCGCCTTCAGATCTTTACAGCGACGAATAGGCCTTGGAGAAGAAAGAGCACTAACATCACGTGCACGGGCAGGGGAGGTTGCAACACACTCGTGATGTGCAAGGACGGAAGGGGGGGCTGGGTGGTTGCATGTCCAAGATTCGGCGGCGAAGCAACCCCTGCAGAACACAAATCACTAACACTGCCCGAAACCACAGCACTCTTGGGAACACGTCCGCGTTGTTCCTCCCTCGGCGGCGAAGGTAGGGCAAAGTCCTTAGCCTTCCAACACTTGATACAATGACAAGGCGTAGAGGGGGAAGAGGGAAAGGAAGACAGCACTAGCTTCTTATGCGTACTCTTCTTGTAAGGCGGGGACGAAGCAACATGTTTCCTACCAGTCCTCCCAGCCGACAAGGCAGCCAACTTCACATCCAATACAGAGTCCAGCCTCTGAAGCACTGCCTGGCATATGATCTCGGACTGATGTGCCAGAGAAGGCTCCGAAGACAAGGAAGGGAGATGTTGCGAACTGGGCGGCAGTGATGACGTCGCGGCTAAGTGAGGCAGATCGTAGGAGGCGACCGGGAGATACGTCATCGATGGGAGTGACGTCACAAGCGGTGGTGATGTCACGGTTTCCCCTCTGTGCGAGGGGGAAAGACGCCACTGGCGGAGGAATACACAAAGATGGACCCCGTGACGTCATCAACGGGGCTGACGCCGCAGCATCACTCCGATACAAAGCGACGGCGGACACCGGCGGAGTAATACAAGATGGCCGACTGCTCCCACCCGCGGAGAAGAGGCCGGGAGGAGGGGGGATGGCCTGGCTGGATTGGGAAGGGGGGTGCGAGCCTCCGCAAAATGCGCTAGCAACCCCCCCCCCCCAAGGAAGGGGTACCCCCTAGCCCAAGCGCCTTCCAAATCACCGCCCTTTGGGACGCCTCCGACTCTAGAAGAGAAGAGAATGATAAAAAAAAAACCCTCACCCTTCTCGGGAACTGAAAAAGCTCCCAAGAAAGAGGGGGCTGCATCACAAAAAATAGCCTGGCGACCTCCCGATACAAGGAAGGAGATGCAGGGACAACGCTACTATGGGGGTTGACTACTGCGGAAGACGAAACATCGGGAATAGGAGCAAAGCCCTCCCAAGTGGAAAAGAGTGGAGACTCTCCGAGGTTCCCTCTTACCATAAAACTTCCTCCACTACTCCTTAGGCCATGCCCGGCATTCTTTACAAGGATTCGTAATCGTACAAAAATTCGAACAACACCTATTGCATGTGATGTGAGGGTCTGTCTCTAACGAAGCCAAAAAACGAGAACACAGGAACCCAGGAACTCCAGGGCACATACGCCGACGCCAAGAAGGAGCAGAAGAATCCATAATACCAGGTAAAAACACACACACACACACACAGTCAAGGAAATGAAACAGGCAATGAACCGGGAAAAGGCCAAGAGAGGAAAAAACACAACTTTCGCCCAGGCGGTTAAGAAAAGGCTAGCGTAGATGATCGGCGTTTGACCACTCGTCACCCGATCTACGCATGCATTGCCAGATATCACAAGATTCCTTACTTTCATCTGCTTTTTAACCGGATCCAGCTGGACGCTAGAAATGATCCTATTGTTAAGACCGAGGGTTTGTTCGCATATGAACAAATTTAATGTATATTTATATCAGATCCACATCTCTACAATCCTACAAAATATTGTTAGGATGTAAATTAATGAGCAATCTTTCCATTACCACAGTTAACATCCTTTAGAAAAAAAATATAAGAAATTACAGTCCTTACAAATATTGAAAAAAAAAGTTTATAGTTATTAATTCTTCCATTCCTGACAATATACTGTACCATAATATATGAGTATTCAGTAAAAAAAGAAAAAAAAAAAAAAAAAAAAAAACACATACACAAAATTTCCCATAAGAAATAAATCCAAAGCGTGCAGCAAAAGGAGAGAAAAAAATAAAGTAAGAGAAATAGTAGTCTAAAACTGGATTTTTTTTACTCAAAAATCTTAAAAGGCTAAACGGCTCATGGTGTTCACACAACTAGTATGCCTCAATATGTATAATCAAATGCAGTTGTTATACAAACCAACACCTATTACAGTTCAACCAAAGCCTTTGAAGTTCATGTCCAGGTTAAAGCTACACTATACTAATAACCAACAGTGGGCCATGGATTAGTCCTATCCAGTTACCCTTTAGTTGGAATTCTCCTTCAATGTGTGATAAATATGGAGACCAAAGGGGTAAAACTATCATAGCTCCTGCCAAGAAGATTTGGAATTTTCTTCTATCTGACTTTCAGACTTCCTTAACAGACTTTTTTTTTTGGGGGGGGGGGGGGGGGGGGTAGGGGGGAGGGGGGAGTGAAAGAAGGGCTTCAACAAGACACTCATAAAGACCACAGCACACACCACAACTGCAGAAATAGTACAAGGCTGATTTACAAAGATGAGGGCGGCTTCCACCCTTCTCCCTCTCCAGCCACCCATTAACCTTGTTCCACAAGCTTCAATGACCTTTTCCAGCTTGTCCGTGCTGAGGACATTCTGACATCAATGTCTCTATTCCCACTGGAACAAGCACGAAAAAAGTATCACATTAAGCTTTAAATCCATGTTGAAATCAGTGAATGTACAGAAAATGGAGAGGCATTGACTCAACAATTGCTACCAAAAAAAAAAAAAAAAAAAAAAAAAAAGGGATGAGAATCCTTTTCCTCATGAAATATAGCTAAGCTACCTTGTAACCAGGTTTCAAAGACCAACCTGGCTACCTGTTGCTGAGGGATGCTATGGCAGTAACCAGCGTATTCTAGAAACATTTTACTTAAAAGTAGGGGTTCTCAAAGCGACTTTTACCTGAGTAGGTAACTTCAAAAGTGACCTAAGATTTTAAAGAATCAACAAAAATGATGCATTGATCTGTGTAACCATTCTCATTTTACCTGAGGAATAGGGATTTCTCATAGTTTTTCATGTAAACTAACAAATTTAACATTTACTTTTATGGCAAAAGTTTTGATCATCCAGTACAACCCACGTCCTTTGTCTAACAACTGTGAGAAACCACATTCTGGAACACCACTTTCCTTTCTGGGGTAACAACAAAAGAGGAAAACAAACAACCAAGGTATGAAAGTAATCTACGATTTTGGTGTCCTACCTTGGGCTAGGTAAGCATGTCCTGGGATGGCAAACACCAACCAGTAAACACTCCCCACAATAGGCTATCCAGGTTAGGCTGCACAATAAAATATATTTTACAGTACCTAAGGTCATGTTGGGTAGCATGTCAGTCCATCAAAAACCATCACAGCTATATTTAACATCTCTATTTTATTGTACAATAAAGTTAAAAATTTTAAAATTATTTTTCTCATTCAAAACTGCATTACACATTTATACACCAATACAGAAACAGTTGAGGATGTGAAAATCTACTGTAAACATACGACTGAAAAATATTGCATTATGTAGTATGTAGTTATTTTTATTTCAGGGTGATGTAAGGTGGTTAGAAATGATGTCAAAAGAGTACCGAGACACATTTAGAAATGATGTCCAGAGAGTATTGAGACAAATGAGTGATTAGGCTGGCAGTAGTTGAGGGGAAATGAAGTGCGTCTCCTAGGGCAAGCAATACGTACTAGCCTTGTGGAGACGCAAAATTTTCAGAGGCACAGTAGAAAGGGATAATAAAAACCAAAAGGAAGAATAATACTAGACCTTTTACCCATATGAACTAGAGCTCAGAAATGCTTTCCCTAGAAGAGCAATGAACCCTTAAACATAGTGTACCCGGGGGTCAATATAGACACGGTGCGCAAGCCACGCGGAGACGCGTGTTTCCACTGGGCCATGCGCTCTGCATATCCACAGGGCACCTCTGTGGAAATTAATTTTTCTCATCTAATTTTCTTTACAGGTTATAAATACAGGTTATCATAAACAGTTTTAATATATGACAAAAGATAAATTAAAATCAAGCCTAAATCTCTTTCCCTAATCTTCGGCTGGAGGTTGTAGAGCTACAAAGCCGCAGTCAGCGACAGTCCACAAAAAACTTGGGTTTAAATCTAAAACTAGTGTTAAATCTGCAAGACTGTCCATCCTAAATCAGTAATTCCTGTATAGTATGTACCTATGTAGTATAATTAGTTAATCTACATAAATATTTGCCTCTAAATCTAGTCATTTACATTGAAGAAAGTAGAATCTATATTCGTAAAATGACAAATTTTCCAAGACAATTTGTATTTTTCATAGCTACAAACCCAGTCTTAACAATAGAATAATTTTCTAGCGCCTAGCCGGATCTGGTTAAATCGGAGATGAAAAAGTAGAATCTTGTGACATCTGGCAACGCATGCTTATATCAAGTGAAAACCAGTCAAAGACCGCACACCCACACTACCGCATTCAGTATTTTTCTTATCTGCCTGGGTGAGAGTCACGGTTGCCCTCTCTTGGCCTTTTACCGGGTTCTTTGCCCGTTTTTGCAATGTGTGTTTTTAATTTACGTATTAAAAGTTAAATTCTCGTTCTATGGCTTTAACGTCTTCCTTCTTTGATATTGGTGCAACCTGCATACCGTTGAAAATTTTGCCTCCACTAGGCCAGATGAGCCTCCAAGAGGACGTGTAAAATGCAAATGCACCGAATTTATGGCTTAATAACTCAGAAACTATTAATGATAATCCAATTCTGACTGAAACATATGGAAATACAATCATTTAAGAATAAACCAAGACATAGAACTTGAAAAAAATACTGGCGCAATGCATCTCCATTGGGCCCCTTACCCTAGGCTGTTAGACGTAAAAAAAAATATTGCCTTGGATTGGCTTCAATCAGAGTAACTTCAAACTGTTTATTATGTAATATTTATTTGCTTATAATGAGAATCACAGGAATTTTAATTATGTGGAAAATATGTAAATTCAGAGTAGTACTACAGATTCCCACCAACTAAGCAGGAATATTAGATCCATAGAATGAAGTGGATATGCGGATTGGTATTTTAGAATGTAGCTTTGAAATAATCGAAATATTATATACATCAAATAGTATAAACCTATAAGGGCTACATTCATTTGCCCCTCTCCTCTATCAGTGACCCTTTAAACATATCATATAGTGGTTGGCCTTGATAGTGACACATCTAATGGCACATGATGCAGACAGTGCATATTGAACACCAGAAATAGGGTTTGTTGCTAGTTAGGCTAGGCAACTATACTCGGTTTTTTTCCATCTGTCCACCAGCGTGTGGTGTTTGCATATGGTAACACTGCATCCCGGGCTTTAGATAGTTACATTCAGCTTACATTCAACAATAATACTAACCCTATTTCAAATATTAACGGTTTAAGTTAATTGCATACAGTAAATTATTAAAACACTTTTCAGTTGCAAATGTACGCCCAGATATCCTTTTATTTACCTAAAAACTTACACATAGCGTAACTATCTAAAGCCAGAGACGCAGTGTTACCATACGCAAACACCACAGGCGGATGGACAGATGGAAAAAAACAGAGTATAGGTCTCCAAGACTTAATTTCCAATACTTTATTTTATATAGGGTGTTGCAAGTGTGTTTTCAGTTTCTATGACATTCTGCAATGAACGGAAATTCAGAGTACCAAGAGGTTTTAGAGGTGTAACAGGAGGAAAACCTCAGTCACAATGAAAGAATTGTTAGAAGGTAGAAATGTAAAATGGAAGGAAGA
>NC_061110.1:12117796-12254867 GCF_015104395.2 Macrobrachium nipponense | reverse complement strand
TCTTCCTTCCATTTTACTTTCTACCTTCTAACAATTCTTTCATTGTGACTGAGGTTTTCCTCCTGTTACACCTCTAAAACCTCTTAGTTCTCTGAATTTCCCGTTCATTGCAGAATGTCATAGAAACTGAAAACACACTTGTAACACCCTATATAAAATAAAGTATTGGAAATGAAGTCTTGGAGCCCTAGTTGCCTAGCCTAACTAGCAACAAACCCTATTTCTGGTGTTCAATATGCACTGTCTGCATTATGTGTCATTAGATGTGTCACTATCAAGGCCAACCACAATATGTTTAAAGGGTCACTGGTAGAGGAGAGGGGGAAATGAATCTAGCCCTTATAGGTTTATACTACTATTTGATGTATAATATTTAGATTATTTCAAAGCTACATTCTAAAATACCAATCCGCATATCCACTTCATTCTATGGATCTAATATTCCTGCTTAGTTGGTGGGGATCTGTAGTACTACTCTGAATTTACATATTTTCCACATAATTAAAATTCCTGTGAATCTCGTTATAAGCAAATAAATATTACATAATAAACAGTTTGAAGTTACTCTGATTGAAGCCAATCCAAGGCAATATTTTTTTTTACGTCTAACAGCCTAGGGTAAGGGGACCAATGGAGATGCATTGCGCCAGTATTTTTTTCAAGTTCTATGTCTTAATTTATTCATAAATGATTGTATTTCCATATGTTTCAGTCAGAATTGGATTATCATTAATAGTTTCTGAGTTATTAAGCCATAAATTCGGTGCATTTGCATTTTACATGTCCTCTTGGAGGCTCATCTGGCCTCGTGGAGACAAAATTTTCAATGGTATGCAGGTTGCACCAATATCAAAGAAGGACGACGTTAAGCCCATAGAATGAGAATTTAACTTTTAATACGTAAATTAAAAACAAAAATTGTGAAAACGGGCAAAGAACCCGGTAAAAGGCCAAGAGAGGGCAACCGCGACTCTCACCCAGGCAGTTAAGAAAAAGACTGAACGCGGTAGTGTGGGTGTGCGGTCTTCGACTGGTTTTCACTTGACATACGCTTGCGTTGCCAGATGTCCTAAGATTCTACTTTTTCATCTCCGATTTAACCAGATCCGGCTAGGCGCTAGAAAATTATTCTATTGTTAAGACTTTGGGTTTGTAGCTATGAAAAATACAAATTGTCTTGGAAAATTTGTCATTTTACGAATGAAGATTCTACTTTCTTCAATGTAAATGACTAGATTTAGAGGCAAATATTTATGTAGATTAACTAATTATAATACATAGGTACGTACTATACAGGAATTACTGATTTAGGATGGACAGTCTTGCAGATTTAACACTAGTTTTAGATTTAAACCCAAGTTTTTTGTAGACTGTCGCTGACTGCGGCTTTGTAGCTCTACAACCTCCAGCCGAAGATTAGGGAAAGAGATTTAGGCTTGATTTTAATTTATCTTATGTCATATATTAAAACTGTTTATGATAACCTGTATTTATAACCTGTAAAGAAAATTAGATAAGAAAAATTAATTTCCACAGAGGTGCCTGTGGATATGCAGAGCGCATGGCCCAGTGGAAACACGCGTCTCCGCGTGGCTTGCGCACCGTGTCTATATTGACCCCCGGGTACACTATGTTTAAGGGTTCATTGCTCTTCTAGGGAAAGCATTTCTGAGCTCTAGTTCATATGGGTAAAAGGTCTAGTATTATTCTTCCTTTTGGTTTTTATTATCCCTTTCTACTGTGTGTCTGAAAATTTTGCGTCTCCACAAGGCTAGTACGTATTGCTTGCCCTAGGAGACGCACTTCATTTCGCCTCAACTACTGCCAGCCTAATCACTCATTTGTCTCAATACTCTCTGGACATCATTTCTAAATGTGTCTCGGTACTCTTTGACATAATTTCTAACCACCTTACATCACCCTGAAATAAAAATAACTACTACATAATGCAATATTTTTCAGTATGGTTTACAGTAGATTTCACATCCTCAACTGTTTCTGTATTGGTGTATAAATGTGTAATGCAGTTTGAATGAGAAAAATAATTTAAAATTTTTTAACTTTATTGTACAATAAAATAGAGATATTAAATACTATAGCTGTGATGGTTTTTGATGGACTGACATGCTACCCAACATGACCTTAGGCACTGTAAAATATATTTTACTGTGCAGCCTAACCTAGATAGCCTATTGTGGGGAGTGTTTACTGGTTGGTGTTTGCCATCCCAGGACATGCCTACCTAGCCCAAGGTAGGACACCAAAATCGTAGATTACTTTCATTCCTTGGTTGTTTGTTTTCCTCTTTTGTTGTTACCCCAGAAAGGAAAGTGGTGTTCCAGAATGTGGTTTCTCACAGTTGGTAGACAAAGGACGTGGGGTTGTACTAGATGATCAAACTTTTGCTATAAAAGTAAATGTCAAATTTGTTAGTTACATGAAAAACTATCAGAAATCCCTATTCCTCAGGTAAATTGAGAATGGTTACACTGATCAATGTATTATTTTTGTTGATTCTTTAAAATCTTAGGTCACTTTTGAAGTTACCTACTCAGGTAAAAGTCGTTTTGAGAACCCCTACTTTTAAGTAAAATGTTTCTAGAATATGCTGGTTACTGCCATAGCATCCCTCAGCAACAGGTAGCCAGGTTGGTCTTCGAAACCTGGTTACAAGGTAGCTTAGCTATTTTTCATGAGGAAAAGGATTCTCATCCCTTTTTTTTTTTTTTTTTTTTTGGCTGCAGTTGTTGAGTCAATGCCTCTCCATTTTCTGTACATTCACTGATTTCAACTTGGATTTAAAGCTTAATGTGATACTTTTTTCGTGCTTGTTCCAGTGGGAATAGAGACATTAATGTCAGAATGTCCTCAGCACGCACAAGCTGGAAAGGTCATTGAAGCTTGTGGAACAAGGTTAATGGGTGGCTGGAAAGGGAGAAGGGTGGAAGCCGCCCTCATCTTTGTAAATCAGCCTTGTACTATTTCTGCAGTTGTGGTGTGTGCTGTGGTCTTTATGAGTGTCTTGTTGAAGCCCTTCTTTCACTCCCTCCCCACCCCCCCCCCAAAAAAAAAAAAAAAAAAGTCAATTAAGGAAGTCTGAAGTCAGATAGAAGAAAATTCCAAATCTTTCTTGGCCGGAGCTATGATAATTTTACCCCTTTGGTCTCCATATTTATCACACATTGAAGGAGAATTCCAGCTAAAGGGTAACTGGATAGGGCTAATCCATGGCCCACTGTTGGTTATTAGTATAGTGTAGCTTTAACCTGGACATGAACTTCAAAGGCTTTGGTGAACTGTAATAGGTGTTGGTTTGTATAACAACTGCATTTGATTATACATATTGAGGCATACTAGTTGTGTGAACACCATGAGCCGTTTAGCCTTTTAAGATTTTTGAGTAAAAAAAATCTGGTTTTAGACTACTATTTCTCTTTCTTTATTTTTTTCTCTCCTTTTGCTGCATGCTTTTAGATTTATTTCTAATGGGAAATTTTGTGTGTTTTTTTTTTTTTTTTTTACTGAATACTTATATATTATGGTACAGTATATTGTTCAGGAATGGAAGCATTAATAGCTATAAACTTTTTTTTTAATATTTGTAAGGACTGTAATTTCTAATATTTTTTTCTAAAGGATGTTAACTGTGGTAATGGAAAGATTGCACATTAATTTACATCCTAACAATATTTTGTAGGATTGTAGAGATGTGGATCTGATATAAATGTACATTAAGTTTGTTCATACGCGAACAAACCCTCGGTCTTAACAATAGGATCATTTGTAGCGCCCAGCTGAATCCGGTTAAAAAGCAGATGAAAGCAAGGAATCTTGTGATATCTGGCGACGCATGCGTAGATCGGGTGACGAGTGGTCAAACGCCGATCATCTACGCCAGCCTTTTCTTAACCGCCTGGGCGAGAGTTGTGTTTTTCCTCTCGTGGCCTTTTCCCGGTTCATTGCCCGTTTCGTTTCCTTGACTGTGTGTGTGTGTGTGTGTGTTTTTACCTGGTATTATGGATTCTTCTGCTCCTCCTTGGCGTCAGCGTATGTGCCCCGGAGTTCCTGGGTTCCTGTGTTCTCGTTTTTTGGCTTCGTTAGAGACAGACCCTCACATCACATGCAGTAGGTGTTGTTCGAATTTTGTATGATTACGAATCCTTGTACGGAATGCCGGGCATGGCCTAAGGAGCAGTGGAGGAAGTTTTATGGTAAGAGGGAACCTCGGAGAGTTTCCACTCTTTTCCACTTGGGAGGGCTTTGCTCCTATTCCCAATGTTTCGTCTTCCGCAGTAGTCAACCCCCATAGTAGCGTTGTCCCTGCATCTCCTTCCTTGTATGGGGAGGTCGCCAGGGTATTTTTTGTGATGCAGCCCCCTCTTCCTTGGGAGCTTTTTCAGTTCCCGAGAAGGGTGAGGGTTTTTTTTTATCATTCTCTTCTCTTCCAGAGTCGGAGGCGTCCCAAAGGGCGGTGATTTGGAAGGCGCTTGGGCTAGGGGGTACCCCTTCCTTGGGGGGGGTTGCTAGCGCATTTTGCGGAGGCTCGCACCCCCCTTCCCAATCCAGCCAGGCCATCCCCCCTCCTCCCGGCCTCTTCTCCGCGGGTGGGAGCAGTTGGCCATCTTGTATTACTCCGCCGGTGTCCGCCGTCGCTTTGTATCGGAGTGATGCTGCGGCGTCAGCCCCGTTGATGACGTCACGGGGTCCATCTTTGTGTATTCCTCTGCCAGTGGCGTCTTTCCCCCTCGCACAGAGGGGAAACCGTGACGTCACTCCCATCGATGACGTATCTCCCGGTTGCCGCGACGTCATCACTGCCGCCCAGTTCGCAACATCTCCCTTCCTTGTCTTTGGAGCCTTCTCTGGCACGTCAGTCCGAGATCATATGCCAGGCAGTGCTTCAGAGGTTGGACTCTGTATTGGATGTGAAGTTGGCTGGGAGGACTGGTAGGAAACATGTTGCTTCGTCCCCGCCTTACAAGAAGAGTACGCATAAGAAGCTAGTGCTGTCTTCTTTTCCCTCTTCCCCCTCTACGCCTCGTCGGCGTATCAAGTGTTGGAAGGCTAAGGACTTTGCCCTTCCTTCGCCGTCGAGGGAGGAACAACGCGGACGTGTTCCCAAGAGTGCTGTGGTTTCGGGCAGCGTTAGTGATTTGTGTTCTGCAGGGGTTGCTTCGCCGCCGAATCTTGGACATGCAACCACCCCGCCCCCCCTTCCGTCCTTGCACATCACGAGCGTGTTGCAACCTCCCCTGCCCGTGCACGTGATGTTAGTGCTCTTTCTTCTCCAAGGCCTATTCGTCGCCGTAAAGAACTGAAGGCGCCTGTCAAGAGGTCGAAGGTAGTGAGCACAGAGGTGGTGCAGCCGGAGTGTTTGCTTGCCTCTTAACTGGTGCTTCCAAGACTTCGACTATAAGGGATTCTCCGTCAATCTCGAGTGCTTGAGTTCCCCCCATCTCACGTACGTACGGCCGCCACGCCCGTGTCCGTTCATGGACGTCTGGTGTCACCTGTTGAGGTAAGTGATGTGCCTAGTGTTACAGTGGGTCCGTCTTGGAGGCTGACGCTTGGACCCAGCCCAGATAGGTTAGTAGGGGTTTCAGATTGTTTGGCTGCTAACCCTTCTGTGAATTTTGGTGAAGAAGGCGTGTTAGAAGAGCCTGCACATCCTTCTCATCGTCGGTCGCCGGTGCCAGAGCAGGAAGAAGGGGACACACAGGAGTTTCTGTCTTCCTTTTTGGAAGTTGTTGATCTCATTCGTGGGTTCAACAATTTGGAAAGTAGGACTCAGGCTCGGGCGTCTTACACTTCTTCTTGCTTGGAAACCTTGGTGGGAGCTACTCAGGACCCCAAATCATCTCTTCAGCTGCCATTGTCGGGGCACGTTCAGTTGGTCTTGCACAAGGTTAACGCCTCTGTTTCTGACCGGGACGTTTCACTTCGCTCTAGAGGCTCTACCAAACTCCTACCCCCACCTCTCACAAGACATAGGAAGTACTATGCTACGAGCTCTTGCATTTTTGTTGTCACGCCACCTTAATCCAGACGTCATTCGCTTGAAACCGGGTTTGACTTTGGAACAGGTGAGGTCAGTGGCTCCGTCCTTGTCCTCCGCAAGAAGCCTTAGCTTTGGAATATCTTGGCGGCCGCCATGTTGCAGACGGTTTTCTTGGCTGGACCTCTGGTCTGTGGTCATTACCAAGATAGCTTCTGACAGGTCCCCTAAAGGGTTGGAGAGTGCCGCCTCCATTGCCAGTCTAATGCAGTCCGGGGGCAAGGCGTTTTCTTATCTTGCTCACCTCAGTGCCAGTTTATGGACTAATCTTCTTCTGGTTAGGAGGGACGCGGCTTTGTCTAGGATGGAGAGGTCGCTCGACACCGAGTCTTTGCTGGCCTTGAGGAACAGTGATCTGTTGGAGTTGCAATTCTTGTTTCCACGGACAGAACTCGAAAATGCAATAGACCGACGCCAGGCTGACACCAAGGACCGACTGGTACACCAAGCCATGTCTAAATCAGAGTCCTGCCCTCGGAGATGTCCGGCCCCTCCTCCTCCCACGGTCCAGCAGCAGTCGTGGAGATCGTCGCCTGGTAGGCCATTGAGGACCTCGAGTTTGGCAGGGCCTTCCCGTTCGACACAGCCCAAGTCTCAAGATCAACGCCCCTTTTGCTCTTGTTCCTTTAAACCAAGAAGAGGCCCCAGGGACAGAGGTCAAGGGGGCCGTTGGTAGGTTGGGCGCCTCTCCCTCTCCTGCGCCACATTTGGGGGTGTGCCTGGCTGGCCATTGGGCCAAGTGGCAGAGTTACGTGGCGGAAAAGTGGGTGGTAGGTGTCCTTCGGGTGGGGTACCTGTTGCCATTCGACTTTCCTCCTCTGTCGGACAAGCCGCAGCTCAGGAAGACATATCCCCCAGATTCTCTGAAGTTCTTAGTTCTTCGGGAGGAAGTGCAGAAAATGCTGGACAAGGATGCGATAGAGGAAGTAGTGCGTCCATCCCCAGGGTTTTACAGTCACATCATCTTGGCGCCCAAGGCGTCGGGAGGATGGAGGCCTGTGATTGACTTATCCACCTTGAATCGCTTCATCAGGAAGACAAGGTTCAAGATGAAGACCCCTCGCTCAGTGTTGGCAGCCGTGAGGGAAGGCGACTTCATGCTGTTGATAGACTTGAAGGACGCATACTTCCAAATCCCTGTTCATCCCACGTCCAGGAAGTTCCTTCACTTCTCTCTGGCGGACAAGATCTTGGAGTTCAAAGTCGTGTGCTTCGGGCTGATGACAGCCCCTCAATTGTTCACAAGGGTCTTCTCTCTTGTGTTAAGTTGGGCCCATGCTCAGGGGATCCGTTTGCTGAGGTACCTCGACGATTGGTTGGTCTTGGCAGTTTCCAGGGAGAAGCTGCTGCAAGACAGGGATCGTCTTCTTCGGTTCTGTCTGGACCTGGGCATATTAGTCAACCAGGAAAAGTCGAACAGTGGCAAGTTTTCCTGTCGGATCAAGAGATTGGAGAAAGTTTACGGGGCTTGTTTGGTGGTGCAACTTCCTGTTAAAGTCGCATCAGTCGGCTCATCGGTGGCAGGTTCTTCTGGGAGTGCTATTTTCCCTGGAGAAGCTGGTACCTCATGGGCGTCTTCATCTTCAGTCTCTGCAATGGAGACTGGGGGAATTCTGGTCTCTGGCGGGGGACTCTCCCCTGTTTATGGTCCCACTGTCTTTGGAAGTGAGAGAAGACCTTCGTCGGTGGCTGGACGACCAGAATCTATTTAAGGGTGTCCCTCTGCGTTCTCTCCCTCCGGACTTCCTTCTGTTCTTGGACGCCTTCCTCACAGGTTGGGGCGCGCACTTAGGCGGCCTCATCGCTTCAGGCATTTGGGGTTTGGAGGACAAGCAGCAAGATATCAACGTCTTGGAGTTGAAGGCTGCTTTCCTGGGTCTGAAGGAGTTTCGGGGGATGGTAGAGGGTCACTGTCGTTCTCGTGTCGGACAACACCACGGTGGTAGCCTACGTGAACAAAGAGGGAGGCCTGGTTTCTCAGCAACTTCATGCCTTGACCGTCGAGCTTCACCAGTGGGCAATTCTCAGCGGTTCGGTAGAGCTCTCAGCCAGGTATATCCCAGGGAAACGGAACGTGGTCGCAGACAAACTCAGTCGCTGGGATCAGATCCTAGGCACAGAGTGGTTCCTTCATCAAAAAGTGGCAGACAAGCTTTTCCAGATTTGGGGGAGACCCATGCTGGACCTTTTCGCGACACGCTACAAGAGGAAGCTTGAGGTGTTCTGTTCAGTGGTCCCAGATCCCTTGGCATTGGCAGAAGACACATTTCAGCATCCCTGGGACAACCTGGAGGTGTATGCCTTCCCTCTGTTTTGTTTGATCCGTCGGGTTCTGAACAGGCAGATGAGTTCACAGGGTCTCAGGATGACTTTGGTAGCCCCTCTGTGGCCTCAGGCAGAATGGTTTCCAGATCTGCTGTCGTCGTTGTCGGAGATTCCAAGGGAGATTCCCCCTTGGTGGCATCTCCTGTGTCAGCCGCATGCAGAAAGGTTCCACCAGTCAGTAGAATTCCTGTCTCTTCACGGTTGGAGGCTATCAACTATCTCCTCCGAGAGAGAGGCTTTTCTCAGAAGTCAGCTAGGCACATGTCCAGCAGTCTTAGGAAGTCAACCTCCGCAGTTTACCAAGGCTAATGAGCGATCTACTGTGATTGGTGTCGTAAACGGGGTTTTTCTCCACTTGCGACCTCTATTCAGCGAATAGCAGACATTTTAACCTTCCTCAGAGATGAGAAACGTTTGTCCGTGTCTGCTATTAGAGGCTACAGGGTGGCACTGAGTTTGGTGTTATGCCTGAAGGGTATTGACATCCCCTCTTGGGAACTTTCCCTGCTAGTTAAGGGATTTGAGCAGTCGCCTTCTAGAGAGCTCAAGTCCCCAACATGGGATGTTTCCTTGGTTCTCAAGAGCTTCACTAAGAGTCCATATGAGCCCTTGCATCGCTCATCTGACAGGAACCTGACGCTCAAGACAGTTTTCCTTTTGGCTTTGGCATCTTCCAAAAGGGTAGGAGAGCTCCACGGTCTGAGTTATGAGGTGAAGCACACCAGGGTTTGGGGGTTGGTGTCCTTCGAATTTGTCCCGGAATTTGTGGCCAAGACCCAAAATCCCGCTGTGCATGATGACAGGTTCGCTTCTTTTTCCATTCCATCACTGACTGACTTTGTGGGTGGTGATGCTCAAGAGCTTTTGTTGTGCCCTGTCCGGGCCCTGCGTTGCTATCTTAAAAGGACTCGGCACCTTAGACCAGGTTGCCGTAGACTTTTTGTTAGTACAGGCCATACAAAGAAAGAGGTGTCTAAGAATACTATCTCTTTTTGGATACGGGAAGCCATCAGACAGGCATACTTGACTCTTGATGATTCCATCACCACGTCTGTGCAGGCTAGAGCACATGACATTAGGGGTATTGGTCCCTCTCTGGCTTTCAAAAAGAACTTGGCTGTACATAGAGTGCTGAGCACTGGTACTTGGTTACGCCAGTCCACATTCACGTCCTTCTATCTTAAGGATGTTGCCCACAGATCTATGGACACGTTTTCCCTGGGTCCTGTGGTGGCTGCCCAACAGGTTGTGTAACTCATAGTTGCCCTTAACGGGGCACCTTTGTATCTTACTTAAGATGATTGTGTGGATGAGAGAATGAGTGAGTTGGCTGGTCTCCTTCTTTCTCTTGTACCTTTCCTTCTTCCTTTGGCCGGTTTAAGGAATTGACACGTCATTTGTTGGACTGGTCTGATACAGGTGAGTAAGGTAGCCATACTGGTAGTGTGGTCGTGCAGTATTCAATATCTTACCCACTATTTAGTAGCATAGGCTCCGCTCCCGGGCAAGGAGGAGTCGGGAGTACTACAAACCCTAGTGCCTTGGTTTATTATTGGACAGTCAAAGTTTCTCTTTAGTTCCCTATACAATGGTTACCCCATATATCATTGTACGTCACTCAGGTTCTGAGTGGTTAGATATTAGTGTATCTAGCTTCTCAACGGGCTTCAGTCCCTCTCCAAGAACTATTACTTTTGAGAGCTGGACTGGCGGGTAGGTCCCCAGCCGGTCTAGGATGTCTTATACCTCCCTCCAAGTATGAGTCTATCTTATTGTTAAGACCGAGGGTTTGTTTGCGTATAAACAAATGACAAATTTTTCTAAGACAATTTGTATTTTTTCATAGCATAAACCTGAGGTCTTAACGTTATACTGCCCACCTCTAGCCGCCCCTCTTTTTGTTAAGTCATCCTGAGTTGGGAAAGACTGGCGTAGATGATCGGCGTTTGACCTCTCTTCACCCGATCTGCGCATGCATTGCCAGATATCACAAGATTCCTTGCTTTCATCTGCTTTTTAACCGGATCCAGCTAGGTGCTAGAAATTATCCGATTTTTAAGACCTCAGGTTTGTAGCTATGAAAAATACAAATTGTCTTCAAAATTTGTCATTTTGATACTATCATGCTGGAAGCCATTGCACTTGATGTAATTAGTTATATGTGGTGCTTTTTTTTTTATACATGCAACTTACCCGGCAGATATATACTTAGCTAATGTCTCTGACGTCCGACAGAATTCAAAACTCGCGGCACACGCTACAGGGAGGTCAGGTGATCACCCCCTACCGCTGCTGGGTGGCAGTAATAGGAACCATTCCCGTTTTCTGACAGATTTTCTCTGTCGCCGGTGCTAGCAACAACTTTGTTGGTAGCTCCTGCATGGAATTCTTGCTTGCTTCGCTGAGGATATTTGGGAAGTATTTGATCTTTGGCTATTGGCATATGCTGTTTTTGAATTGATTTGGAATTGATTGGAACTTTTTTAGGATGTCTGATGTAACACCTGGAACTCTGTTTAGAGTGTGTGTAAATGATGGATGTAAGGTGAGGTTGCCGAAGGCTACTTTGGACCCTCACACTGTTTGTGTAAAATGTAGGGGAAGGGAATGTTCAGTTAAGGATACGTGTGATGTATGTGAGAGTCTAACTGAAATTCAGTGGAAAGATTTAACTGCATATGTTAAGAAGTTAGAGAAGGATAGGATAAGGAAAGCTTCGGCTAGAAGTTCTAGTAGATCCTGCTCTGCGGAACAGGATAGTATCTCTAACCCTGTAGTAGCTTCGCCATCTTCTTATGTGGTTTCAGCTCCTTCCCCCCGCAGTGAACTCGTAGATGCGTCTTCCGAGAGAGCCGCTGTGGAAGCGTCAATATGTAATTTGCAGAAGCAATTGCGTTACATGGATCAAGGTAAGGGTGAAGTGTACAGTGACGTGTGCAGTGTCCCCAGTGCAGTGGAGGGGGCATCTGACCGACTCTGCATTGCTCCTAGGCCTAGACCTCTTTCAGACTCCCATGCCCAAGGGAGGAGGAATGTCGAAAGCCGCAAGGGGGATGTAGAGTATCCCCAACGATCAGGCGTCCCTTCAGCAGTTCCTGTAGGCTCGTCCCAGGCTGCTTTGGATAGCTGTAGAAAAAGCATCCTAAGGAAGTGTTTCTCCGATTCGGATTCTTCCTCGCCTAAGCGTGGATGGAACTCCACTTCCAAGTCGCGCCCTCTGAAAAGAGCCTGGAAGCCTTCAGAAGGAGGCGCTCTAGACTCCAGCCCAGAACCTTTTCCGGAGTATTCTCCCGCACCAAAGAGAGCAATGAGGTCTCCGGAGTCTTCGCCAGAAGGGATTCGCTCTTCTACCAAGAAGTTCTTGTTGGGCCTTCAAGCGAATCTTTCCTCTTTAGTAGGCTCCCTTTCAACAAGTAGGCGCAAGGAGCCTTCTCGCAGGAAGGACACCTCACTCCCAGTAAAGAGCTCTTTTAGGAGGCCATCTCCTAGTAGGAGGTTGGAGTCTAGTAGGCGCCTTTCTCCTAGAAGACCCCCTTCTCCTCCCAGAGGTTATGAAGACGATTCCTGTTATGCTTCGTCTCATCACGGAAGATTATCTTCTCCACCCAGAAGCTTGGATTTGAGGAAGATTTACGATGCCTCTAGACGCCAGAAGATAGGCTCTAGATCCTCTCCGGTTAGGAGTAGGGAGATGTTTTCCGCACAAGGAAGTAGCGATCACCTCTCTTCAGTCGAATGCTCTCCTAGGAGTAGGATCTCCTCTTCAAACAAAAGAAAGGGGCTAGAGAGTTTATGCTCTTCCCGTAGAGAGAGAGGTGAGAAGTTCTCTCCCTCCAGAGATTATGACGGCTCTCCTAGAAGGATAAGTCTCTCATACCTTCCAGGACTTCTTCACCTAAAAGGTCTCAATCGCCGAACGTGACCTTGGAGGAAGTCTCTGAAGAGGAAGAACCTAAAGAGGTAGGAGTCTCGGATTATAGGAGGCTTTCTTCACTTCTGCTTCAGGAGTTTGGGGACTTGCTTAGCTCGGCTGATCCTCCTCCTCCAGGTTTTCTTCTTTTGAGTACCAAACTGGCAAAGTCCCCTTCTTTTGTCAAGATGCGACCTACGCTTTCAATGAAGGCAATAAAGAGTCTAGAGAACTGGCTCCTTGTTAAGAAGGAGGCAGGTAAGACAGTTTTCATGTGCCCTCCGTCTAGGCTGGCAGGTAAGCCTGGTGTCTGGTACGACACGAAAGAGCCGATGGGGTTAGGCCTCCCTTCTTCGGCTGACGCTGATTTTTCAGCATTAGTGGACTCATCTAGAAGGCGCTCTTTACTCTCTGCGAAAGCGTCGTGGGGAATGTGCGAAATGGATCATTTGCTCAAGGGTCTGTTTTGCACATTAGAAGTCTTCAACTTCATGGATTGGGCCTTAGGAGCCCTAGCAAAGAGAGCTCAAGATCCTGAGTTCGTGTCAATGGAAGTATTGACCAGTGTCCTTTCGTGCCTGGACAAGGCGGTCATGGATGGACCCACAGAAGTTGCCTCTCTCTTTGGATCAGGAGTGCTCAAGAAGAGGTCCGTCTACAGCTCATTCTTAGCCAAGTCAGTGTCACCTTTGCAGAGAGCCTCTTTACTTTTTTCCCCGCTCTCAGGATACCTGCTTCCACAGGAAACAGTTAAGGACATATCAAGATCCCTTTCGGAAAAGGCCACCCAGCCTCCCCTCAGGAGATAGGTGGAAGAGAAAATCTGTCAGAAAACGGGAATGATTCCTATTACCGCTACCCAGCGGCGGTAGGGGTTGATCACCTGACCTACCTGTGGCGTGTGCTGCGAGTTTTGAATTCTGTCGGACGTCAGAGACATTAGCTAAGTATATATCTGCCAGGTAAGTATGTATAAAACTTTATTGTATCTTAACAATTTCATTTTTTTTTCTCTCTCCTAACCCTCTACATATTTGATATCCCTGACTATGGATGAATCCTATGTTGATTCCAGTACAGTATACTATACTTCTTTTGAATTTGGCGGTCATGAAATGGTTGTAGGCAAGCTGAAAGTTTGTATATGGTTGTGCTCTAGGAAACTAAGGTTATGAAAAGTAACTTATGTTGGACATGCAATCCTGGATGTGGTCAGTTACTTGCTTTCCTCTTGTTCCAAGGAAAATTTGTAGCTTCAACAGGGATCTGGAGGGGATTAGTAAGGTTATTCAGTGTATATATATGTTAGGGTGAAATCCAGCAAATCTTGTGCCTTGCTCCTTTTTCATAATATATAGTATTTTGTAGGTAATGCTGGACTTAGGTTTCTGAATATTTGATCATTTTTGTTATCTTTTACTTGAAGTTTTCCTTCATTGCAATACTGTTCTAGTAAACAACATATTTTATTGGTTTAGGAACCTGTGTATTTGATGAGTCATTTTAGATGTGGACAGGCTGATGGCATTACTGTACTGTAATGCCAAAACTATTTGTTTGACCATTGTTGCCATGTTACTTTTCCATTAGGTTGGTGGTAGCCCCCTAAGATTTTTTTAGGTACAGCATATGTACCCATGCTAGAAGGTACAGTATAACCATCTTTATAACAGTGAATGGTCACAAAGGGAACTTTCTCCATCACCTGTAGAGAAGGCCACTCATTTTGCTGAGCAGCAACAACCAGAAGTTGTTGGGGTGCCAGACATTCATAGGTTGTGCTCAGAAAGGTTTCCCTCTGTCTGTCAGACTAAATTCACCACAGAACCTTTTTTATTCTTTCCTGCCAGACTTGTCCTGCCCGCTGCTCATTCTCCTGCAACCTAGTCCAAGAAGGGTAAGCAGTCTGTGCATTTGAGATCTCAGTAAGTTGGACTCTTGATTCACTTACAGAAAAAAGTATGGGTACACTGAGGTAAGAATGTCATTTCGACTCCCACGATGTCTGTTCGCTTGTGGTATTTTGGATCTGGTTTCAGGTCAACTGTGATCTGCAGCTCAGGAGGTTTCATGGCTTTGAACAGATCAAGCAAGTGATTTCCCTTGCCTTTGACACATCTGGGGAAGTTTTGTGTTTTCAAAGGCACAGAGACGCTGTGCGCCCTTTGAGGTTGACTTATCAGTTGTCTCCTGAGGTAAGGAGCATTTTGCCATCCAGATTCATAAAGGGAAATTCCATCATCACCTGTAGAATGTGCTACTCATTTTGCAGAGCATCAGTATACCAAAACTGTTGATGTAATGTAATATCTCTAGAGTACCTGCATAGAAAGGCTGTTGTTTGTCAGCAATTGGTAAAAAATCTGGTGAACTGGGAACATTAGCAGGACACAAATGTAGGCTTATATGGAGTTTTGTTGGCAAACGTGTTATGATTTTATTTTATTACATTTTCTTAAGTGAGGTTCCACAATTTCCTGTTATTTATGGATGACCTACAGCACTTTTAATGAAGTTTATGGGAATAGTTCTGATACTAATATTGTTTTTCTGGCTTTCTCTTGCAGAAAACAGGATGCCATTGTGCAGTAATGGTTCCAAGGTAAGGTTTTTTTACTCAGGATGTTTAATGTTGTAGTTTTAATCTTATTCATAGAAGTTGAAACTGTAATTCCTCAGTCCAGGTTTCCTGGGGAAGATGAAATAGTAATGGAAATAATCAGAAGAAATTGAGTACCGTAGGTAGAAGAATCTTTATGCTTTTGATGTACATACTTGGGACTTACACCTTCGAAATTAATTATTTGTGGTGTGGACTTTTGCATATATTGTTGCATGAATTCTGCTCATTCAAGAAGGTATGTTGCATTGCCTGAAATGTATGTAATGGCAAATATGGATCAAGGGTTCTGTCAGCTAAACAGGAGATTAGAGGAAAAGACAATAATTTCATCAAACTGCAGCTGTCCTTTTGAGAAGCAGGATGGAGGAGGAGCCAGAGCCAGCAAGCAAAAGAAGAAATGTAACCTCTTTAATTGTCCAGCCAAGGGAAGTTCCATTGGATTGGAGATAGCCGTGGCAGTGAAAGAAAGTTAATTTGTTCTGATACGTATACAAACCATCGGTCCTTTAACAATAGGAATGTAACTTAGTGGCAGCTGAACCGGTTGTAAGCTTCGAACAAGGGGGTTTCGGTAGTTAACTGCTTGTCCGGCAGTCGGCGGTCAGCGCAACTGAGAGGAGAGGAGTCACTTTGCTTTCGGCCGTGCTGGTGGATGGACTTGTTGCTCACCTCTCTGTCTGCTTTATTCGTCGTATGCTTGTTTTTCTGCTTCATATCGTGAAGATATTTTGCCTTTCTCTATTACTAGTGTGCTTGTGTAAAACTAACCTGAGTACCTGGTTGTTTTTTTTTTATTAGTGTATTGTTTTCTCGTGGAAATGGATTCCCGCGAGCCGGAAAGACCCCCTCGCCCCCCCATCAACCGCAGATTGTGCCCTGGTTTGGAGGGCCGTAAGTGTGGGGCCTTTCGGTCCATATTCAAGGTTGACCCTCATGAATTGTGTGCTCGGTGCCGAGGGCGCGAATGCTTTCGCGCAGTGCCTTGTGATGTGTGTGTTGTTTGGTCGGAGGAGCAGTGGGAGTGTTATGAAGGGAGGAAGAAACCGCGTAAGCCGGCCAGGGAGTCATCGGAGGGATCTCCAGTTACTCCCCCTTGGTTACGGACACATCATCTTTTCCCCCTCCATCACAGCTCCCGCGTATGGCTCCTTCCCCTTCGGTGGAGGTATCTCACTCCTTCTCTTCCCTTGATCAGTCGAGTGTAGAGGAGGGGGCGAGGTACCCCGACGTGCAGTTGTATTCGGGGTCGTCCGTTCGCTCAGGGTGGGATCTGTCCCCCCCTGGGTCATGGGAAGCCCCCCCATTAACCCGACACTTTCTTCCTCAGGTTTGCCTGCCACGGGGGACAATCTCGGCCGGGTTTGGTACTCGCTGGGGCTCCAGGGGACACCGAGCGTTCAGGGGCTGCTGGGTCATCTCGCGAGGGGGACCAGGCCAGTAACCCATGGCCCGGTGATGACAATAACCACTACAGTATCCACGGCAGGTTACGTTGCTCCTCCGCACCTGGTGTATACACAATGCGTGGCGATGGTGACCCTGACAGCTGCTGTGCAGGCGCCACTGCCGGGTGTAAAGAGGATGGTCGTGACGCTGCCACCTGGTTTTGCCGCTCTTGCTCCAGCCCCTGACTTCCGGTGTCCCAAGAGCTCTCCCTTAGATCTGCTGCCTGTACAGAGAATGCTGCTGGTTCCTGCCCCGCCTCCTGTTCCTGTGATCACCGCTCCTGTACCAGTTCCTGCTGCCGTTGTTCCTGCCCATGGTGTTGTTACCCCCACCCCAGGTCCTTCCGGACAGTCGCAGCCAGGCCCTTTTGCTTCGGCAACTGCCCCGGCTCCGTCCTAGATGGAAGACCTGACGGTGGTCCTGAGGAAGCTGACGAAGAAGAAGAAGAAGAGGAAGGTGTCTTTGTCGTCTTCTTCGTCGTCGTCGTCGTCTGCTTCCGCCGCTTCCCCTTCGACTTCTAAGGCCTCACAGCCGAAGAAGAAGAAGGAGGTAGCCTCCTCCCCCCCTAAGAAGTCTTGCTCTGAGACCTCTTAAGGGTCCGTCCCACTCCGGTGGGACGGTTGGGACTTCCGCTGGTCTTCCTGTTCCTTCAGGAACGGGGCCCGTCTTTCCTTCCGCAAGGAAGAAGAAGACGGGGACCGGAGGAGTGCCGGTTAGCACCAGTACCTCCTCGCCTGTGCCAGAGGTTTTGCCAGACTCGGCTCACGATGGAAACGACACGTTCAGTGCTCGAGTCCATCAGGGAGAACGATTTCATGCTTTCTGTGGATCTGAAGGACGCATATTTCCAGATACCCATCCATCAGTCCTCCAGGAAGTACCTCCGCTTCATCCTCGACGGGACGGTGTACCAATTCAGGGCACTTTGTTTCGGTCTCTCAATCGCCCCACAGGTGTTCACGCGAGTGTTCACTCTTGTGACAGCTTGGGCCCATTCGGTAGGGATGATGATTGGTTGGTCCTGGCGAGCTCCCGCTCGCAGTTGCTACAGGACAGGGATCGACTCCTCGAATTCTGCCGCGATCTGGGGATCGTAGTGAATTATGAGAAGTCAGATCTCGAGCCCAAGCAGAGGATGAAGTACCTGGGCATGCTGATTGATATGGTAGCAGGGCAAGTCTTCCCCGCAGACTCGCGGATCAGCAGGTTCAGGGAGGCAGCCAGACGGTTCCTGTCCCTATAGGAGCAGCTAGCTCAGCAGTGGCAGGTCATGATCGGTCACCCTCACGGGCATCTTCACCTGCGATCTCTTCAGTGGAGACTAAAGGAGAGTTGGTCACAGGCAAGAGACCCACCTTACTTTCCCCGTGTCTCTTCACGGAGGAGGTGGGGCAGGATCTAGCCTGGTGGCTGGACGACGGGAACCTCTTAAGAGGAGTGCCTCTTCTTCTCTCTCTCTCTCTCTCTTCTCTCTCTCGTCTCTCTCTCTCTCTCTCTCTCTCTCTCTCTCTGGAGATGTTGCTGTTTTCAGACGCGTCAACCAAGGGATGGGGCACACACCTGGAGGAGTTGCTGGCTGCGGGTGTGTGGGATCATCACGACAGGCACCTTCACATCAACGTCCTGGAGCTCAAGGCAGCGTTTCTCGCTCTCCAAGAGTTCCAAGACCGTCTGATGGGACACTCAGTGGTGTTGATGAGCGACAACACCACGTCAACAAACAGGGGGGCCTGGTGTCCCTCCCGTTGCATCAGTTGACGTTGCAGGTGCACGAGTGGTCCGTGGCATACGCAGTAGAGCTGTCAGCCCGCTACATTCCAGGCAAGAGGAATGTAGTAGCAGACAAGCTCAGCCGTCGGGATCAGGTGATAGGAACCGAGTGGTCCCTTCATCCAGATGTGGCGAAAGGCTCTTCAACCTGTGAGGGCATCCAGTTGTGGATCTGTTCGCCACTCGGCACAATAGAAAACTCCAGGTTTTCTACTCGGTTGTGCCGGACCCATGGGCAGCTGCAGAGGACGCTCTTCAACACCCGTGGGACAACCTCTTTGTCTACGCCTATCCCCCGTTCTGTCTGATTTGCAAGGTGATCAGCAGGGTGCTGGTCACCCCAAATCTTTGGATGATTCTGGTGGCACCCAAATGTCCTCAGGACAATTGTAATCCGGACCTGCTGGCTCTGCTCGCCGAAGCACTGAGAGAGATTCCCCTTTGGCACAACCTCCTGTGCCAGCCACATGTAGAACGGTACCACTGGTTGGTTCGGTCCCTGTGTTTTCACGGCCTGCTGTTATCCACCATCTCTTGCGAGTGAGAGGCTTCTCGCGCCTAGCAGCAACAGAGATGGCTGGATACCTCAGACAGTCCTCTGCAGCTGCATACCAGGGAAAGTGGTCCGTCTTCTGTGGTTGTTGTCGTGGACGGGGTCTATCTCCTCTCAGAGCAACTCTTCAGCAGGTAGCGGATTTCCTCGCTTTCCTTCGCTGAGAGAAGCTCCTCTCCGTCTCTACAGTTAAGGGCTATAAAGCCGCCTTGGCCCTAGTCCTTAAACTGCGTGGAGTGGATATCTCCTCTTCCTTTGAGATCTCCCTCCTTATGAAGAGCTTCCAGAGGTCTTGCCCACCCAGGGAACTCGGGCCACCGGGGTGGGATGTGACTCTAGTCCTTAGGAGTTCGACTCTAAGACCCTTCGAGCAATCCGAGTCTCGTCAGATAGGGATCTGACCCTCAAGACCCTCTTCCTGCTGGCCCTGGCATCGGCAAAGAGAGTAGGGGAACTTCATGGTCTTTCCTTCGATGTCAAGCATTCCAGAGGATGGGGATCTGTGACGCTCGATTTCGTCCCGAACTTTGTAGCGAAGACTCGGAATCCTTCAGTCCCTGACGACTGGTTCGAGTCTTTCACGATCCCCTCCCTGAAGGACTTCACTGATAACGATGCGAATGAGGGCGCCACGGCGCTATCTGAAGAGAACTTGGCACCTCAGGCCTGAGTGTCGACGCCTCTTCGTTAGCACCGGGGTTACCAAGAAAGAGTTTTCCAAGAAAACACTTTCTTTCTGGCTGCATGAGGTGATCAGGAGGGCGTACGACACGGACGGTAGTGACGACACCTGTACCCTTCGTCCGAGAGCTCACGAAGTCAGAGGTATTGGTCCAACCCTTGCGTTCCGCAAGAACTTCCCCTTGGCACAGGTTCTGAAGGCTGGGGTTTTGGCCAACCAGACCACCTTTACTTCCTACCTTCGGGATATTGCCCACAGGTCCTTGGACACCTTTTCCTTGGGACCCATGGTGGCTGCTTAAAAAGTTGTGTAGCTTACCCAGCACCCGAGCGGACGGAACAGCATAGCATCCTTGTGTGACTGCATAAATGGACGAGTGAAAGAGAGTGTGACTGGCTTCTCTTACTCCTTCTTTCTTCCCCCTCTACCTGTGGGCAGAGGGCTGTGGTCGTCACTGCGCTGAACAGGAAGCAGATGCAGGTAAGGTACAGGACCGAGCTCCATCTTATCCCTTTCAGTAGGGATAGGAGCGTTTATCCACCACTCCCCTACAAGGGGGGAGTGGAGGCCAACAAGAGACAAACCCATGACTTCATTTTGGCTCTTGAAGTAGGAACTAGTTCTTGTTTGCTATTTATAAAAGGTACACTTGCCTCCCTCTTATAAATTTGGTCCAGAGGTCTGACCATTGATCCTGTGGTGCACTCCTCGATCAGCTGGGCAGAGACTAGGATCCCTCCCTATGCTTTTACGACCAGGGAGGGAACCAAGGTCGGACGAACACCAGTCTGTTCATAAGACTCAGATTCCACCCACCAATAAGTGAGTCTTCCTATTGTTAAAGGACCGATGGTTTGTATATGTATTGGAACAAATCACAATTTGTCGAAAATTGTATTTTTCCTAACTATGCAAACCTGAGGTCCTTTACACATAATTCCACCTCATGCCACCCCTCACTCTGTGTTTTTCCTGGGCCTCTTCGCCCAATCCGTCTAGCGTAGAGGAGGGCGCTAGATACCCCGACATTCAATTGTATTCGGGGTCTTCCGTTCGCTCGGGGGTGGGGGGGGGAAACCCCTCCTAATCACCCGACTGTTGCTTCCTCAGGTGCTCCTGCTGCGGGCGACGACCTCGGCCAGGAGTGGGTGTTGCTGGGTCTCCAGGGCACGCCGAGCGTCCAGGGGCGGCTCTATCATCTGGCTGGTGCTGTTCCAGTCACCCATGGAGCGGTGACCACTACTACCACCACTGTCTCGACCCCAGGGTACGCCGCCCCTCCTCACCTGGTCTACACCCCGCACGTGATGTCAGTGATTCCTACGGCCGCTGTGCAGGCCCCGATCGCTGCCGTGACGAGGAGAGGCGTGCCTCCCCCTCCCGGGTTCTTCGTGCTGCCAACCCAACCGAGATGTTGTGACACCAGTTTTTATCAGACATAATCAATCAATCAATGCCAGCCCCTGACTTCCGATGCCCGAAGAGCTCGCCCCTGGACCTGCCGCCGGTACTCAAGATGTCGCTGGCTGCTGCCCCGTCTCCTGCCGTACCTGCCGCTCCTGCTGTTCCTGCCCCCTGCCGACGTCGTTCCAGCCCGTGGTGTTGCTGTCCCAGTCGCTGGTCCTTCCAGACAGGTGCAGCCTGGCCCTGTTGCTTCGGCAACAGCCCCAGCTCCATCCTGGGTGGAGGACCTGACATCTGTCCTGAGGGAGCTGACGAAGAAGAAGAAGAAGAGGGAGGTGTCGTTGTCGTCTTCGTTGTCATCTTCGTCGCCTGCTGCCGCATCTTCCCCTTCGACTTCTAAGGCATCCAAGCCGAAGAAGAAGAAGGCTGCCTCCTCCACCCTAAGAAGTCTCCCTCGGGAACTTCTAAGGGCCCGTCTCACTCCGGTGGGACGGGGGTTTCGTCCACTGGTCCTGCTCATCTCTCCTTCCGCAAGGAAGAAGAAAACGGGGACCAGAGGGGTACCGGCTAACACCGGTACTTCCTCGCCTGGTGCTAGGGGGCTCTGCGTCTACACCAGGTTCCGGCCCGGCCTCTCGTTCGCGAGAGGTACCGAGTGTACGGTCTCCTGCGGGCGATCGTGCAGACAAGGCTCAGGCGTCCGAGTTCGCTCGGCGCCAGGACCGAGGCACGGAGCGGAAGGCTGGCGAGAGCCGCTCAGGTGACTCTCACCAGGCCAGCGATCGCTGGTCCCTGACCAGTCACGTGCTGAGGCTGGGAAGAGGTCCCCTTGATCGCAGGAACCAGCCTCGGCTGGTCCCAGCGGTTCGACGCGCCGTGAGGACAGGCACCGGTCCCACCGCGACAGTGGTCTCTGCAGGTCCCCTGACCGCCGCTCCCACCAGGACCAGACGGATAGGAGGACCAGCAGCAGCTCCTCTGACGCACGGGACGGGCCGCTGTTCTCGGTCCTGCCGCTCTCCCCAGGAGAGCCGCGCGACCAGGCCTGCAGCTCGATCACCACAGCTGGTTGGCAATCGCCTGCAGCCGCCCAAGCCCACCGGTTCTGCCGATGAGCGATGGGGGAGCGTCAGGTCTTCCTCTCCTGTCCCTTCAACTTCCTTGGGCTACACCGGGAAGGGCGAGGTGACAAGGAGTGATCGTGAGGGGCGCGCTCCTCACGGTCCCGCTACGACGCCTTATGAGCCAGGCATGGTCCTTGGACCGACCAGGTCGTATGCACAAGTGGTAGGAGGAGACCGGGAGGAACCCAGAGCAACGGTGGGTCTGCCGCGATCAGAGCTGGCTGACTCAGTGCTGGGCCAGGTGGACTCGCTCGTCTCCGGACAAGAGGGTTCGCTACGGTCTGGCAGGTTGTCTAAGACACTTCCCCCTCTACTGCGACAGAGGAAATTCTACGTGCCTACCGAGGATCCGATGCCGCCCAAACAGGTTAACCCGGAGCTAGCCAGGCTAACTCCGAGGGTTTGTCTGCAGCAGCTCCTGTCGGAGAACCTGTGGTTCTCACAGCAGGAGGCACTTGCCCTGAAATCCACCGCCATGGCGGCTTTCCAGGCAGTCTCCTGGCTGGACCTCTGGTCCCTCACAGTGTCCAAGGTCGCGGCCTCCTCTGGGAATATCACTCCTGAAAGGGACCTGGCTTTCGGGAGACTTTGCCAGTCTGGTGGTAGGGCCATCTCCTACCTCGCCCACCAGACGGTAAACCTGTGGGCCAACCTGGTACTTAGGTGTAGGGACGCAGTCCTTACCCGAGTGTCCAGGGCAGCTGGGCGTGAGGTGGCGTTGGGCCTTCGCAACGGACCAGTGCGGAGTTCCTCCTCTCTCTTCCCAGGAGAGATGGTGGAAAGACGTCGCACTGATGACAGTGACCGTCTGGTACACCAGGCAGTATCGAAGGCTTCTGGGCAGCCTCGATCAACTGCGGCCAAACCCAAGAGCTTGGTTAGCGCTTCCTCGGCTTCTAAGACGGTTGCCTCGTCTAAGCCCCGAGGAAAGACTGCCTTCGACTTCTGCCAGGGGAGGTCGCTATCAGCCCCCCTCCCAGCCCTCCTTTCCATGAGGAGGGGAAGGGAAGAAGTCAAAGAGAGGCGGGAAAAGCTAGGGACAGCGTTCCCCTCACCTGCTGCCGGAAGGGGGGGGGTTGCCTGGCGAGCCATTGGGCAACATGGCAGCGCTACGGTGCCGAGACCTGGATAGTAGACGTCCTTCAGGAGGGATATCTACTACCCTTCGAATCTCGGCCACCCCTCACCTCCAACCCGGTCCATCTTCAGACCTACGTTCCGGGAACATCAAAGGACGTAGCCCTTCGACAGGAAGTCAAGACCATGCTGAGCAAGGGAGCTATGGAGATCGTCAGGGATCGGTCACCGGGCTTCTACAGCCGCCTTTTCCTGATGGAGAAGTCTTTGGGGGGCTGGCACCTGGTGATAGATCTCTCTCCCCTGAACCGATTCGTTTGCCAGTCACGGTTCACGATGGAGACGGCACGTTCCGTGCTCGACTCTATCAGGGAGAACGATTTCATGCTTTCAGTGGATTTGAAGGACGCGTATTTCCAGATACCCGTCCATCAATCCTCCAGAAAGTACCTCTGCTTCATCCTCGACAGGACAGTGTACCAATTCAGGGCACTTTGCTTCGGTCTCTCAACCGCCCCACTGGTGTTCATGCGAGTGTTCACGCTGGTGTCTGCTTGGGCCCACTTGTCTGGGACACGTCTTCTGAGGTATTTCGACGACTGGTTAGTCCTGGCGAGCTCCCGCCCGCAGTTGCTACGGGACAGGGATCGACTTCTCGAGTTCTGCCGCAATCTGGGGATTGTGGTGAACTTCGAGAAGTCAGATCTCGAACCCAAGCTGAGGATGAAGTACCTGGGTATGCTGATCGACACGATAGCAGGGCGAGTCTCCCCCGCAGACTCGCTGATCAGCAGATTCAGGGAGGCAGCCGACTGGTCAGCTCAGCAGTGGCAGGTCGTGATCGGCCACCTGTCGTCACTCGAGAAGTTAGTCCTTCACGGGTGTCTTCACCTGCGGTCTCTTCAGTGGAGACTAAAGGAGAGTTGGTCACAGGCAGAGGACCCACCATACTTCCCTGTGTCCCTCACAGAGTAGGTGGGGCAGGATCTAGCCTGGTGGCTGGACAACAGGAACCTCTTAAGAGGAGTGCCTCTTCGCACTTCCCCCCCGGAGATGTTGCCGTTCTCAGACGCGTCCACCGAGGGATGGGGCGCGCACCTGGAGGAGTTGCTGACTGTAGGAGTGTGGGACCATCACGACAAGCACCTTCACATCAACGTCCTGGAGCTCAAGGCAGCGTTCCTTGCTCTCCAAGAGTTCTGGGACCGCTTGATGGGACACTCAGTGATGATGATGTGCGACAACACCACGGTAGTGGCATATGTCAACAAACAGGGGGGCCTAGTGTCCCTCCCGTTGCACCAGTTGACACTGCAGTTACACGAGTGGGCCATGGCTCACTCGGTAGAGCTGTCAGCCCGCTACATGTAGTAGCAGACAACCTCAGCAGTCGGGATCAGGTGATAGGGACCGAATGGTCCCTACACTCACGTGGCGGAAAGGCTCTTCAACCTGTGGGGGCGTCCAGTAGTGGATCTGTTCACCACCCGGCACAACAGGAAACTTCAGGTTTTCTTTTCAGCCGTGCCAGACCCATGGGCAGCTGCAGAGGACGCTCTTCAACACTTTTGGGACAACCTCTTCGCTTACGCCTTTCCCCCCGTTCTGCCTGATTCGCGAGGTGATCAGCCGAGTGCTGGCCACCCCGAATCTTAGGATGATCCTGGTGGCTCCCAAATGGCCCCAGGCCATTTGGTATCAGGACCTGCTGGCTCTGCTTGCAGAAGCACCGAGAGAGATTCCCCCTTGGCACAGCCTTCTCATCCAGCCACACATGGAACGGTACCACCAGTCAGTCCAGTCCCTTCGTCTTCACAGCTGGCTGTTATCCACCATCTCTTGCAAGAGAGAGGCTTTTCTCGCCGAGCAGCAACAGAGATGGCTGGGTATATCAGACAGTCCTCTGCAGCTGTGTACCAGGGAAAGTGGGCCGTCTTCTGTAGTTGGTGTCGTAGACGGGGTGGGGTCTATCTCCTCTCAGAGCCATTCTTCAGCAGGTAGCGGATTTCCTCGTTTTTCTTCACCGAGAGAAGCTCCTCTCCGTCCCCACAGTCAAAGGATATAGAGCCACCATGGCCCTGGTCCTGAAACTGAGGGGAGTGGATATCTCGGACTCGTTCGAGATCTTGCTAATGAGGAGCTTTGAGAGGTCTTGCCCACCCAGGGAACTCAGGCCCCCGGGGTGGGATGTGACTCTCGTCCTTAGGAGCCTGACTCGAAAACCCTTCGAGCCACTCCGAGAGTCGTCAGACAGGGGGTGAACTTCATGGTCTGTCTTTCGATGTAAAGCATTCCAGGGGATGGGTATCTGTGACGCTCTATTTCGTCCCGAACTTCGTAGCTAAGACTCAGAATCCGTCGGTCCCTGACGATCGGTTCGAGTCTTTCACAATCCCCTCCCTAATGGATTTCACCGACAACGATACGGATGAGATGCTGCCTTGTCCTGTGAGGGCGCTACGGTGCTATCTGAAGAGAACTCGGCACCTCAGGCCTGAGTGTCTACGCCTCTTCGTTAGCCCTGGGGTGACCAAGAAAGAAGTATCCAAGAACACTTTCTTTCTGGCTGCGTGAGGTAATCAGGAGGGCGTACGAAGCTGATGGTATCGACAACATCCGTACCCTTCGTCCGAGAGCCCACGAAGTCAGAGGTATTGGTCCTTCCCTTGCGTTCCGCAAGAACTTCTCCGTGGCGCAGGTCCTGAAGGCAGGGGTCTGGTCTAACCAGACCACTTTCACCTCCTTCTACCTTCGGGATATTGCCCACAGGTCCTTGGACACTTTTTCCTTGGGACCCGTGATGGCTGCTCAACATGTTGTGTAGCTTACCCAGCACCCGAGCGGACAGAACAGCATCGAATCCTGGTGTGACTGCATGAATGGATGAGTGAATGAGAGTGTGACTGGCTTCTCTTCCCCATCTTTTTCTCCCCCTCTACCTGTGGGCAGAGGGAGACGGTCGTCACTTCGCTGGAGCAGGATGAGATGCAGGAAAAGCTACTCAACCGAGCACCCATCCTATCCCTTTCATTAGGGATAGGAGTGAATATCCACCACTTCCCCCAACAACAGGGGGGGGGAAGTGGAAGCCAACAAGAGACAAACCCATGACTTTATATTGCCTCTTGCAATAGGAACAAGTTCTTGCTTGCTAAGTTTTAAGAGGTACGCTTGCCTCCCTCTCCCTCTTATTACTTGGGTCCAGAGGTCTGACCATTGATCCTGCGGTACATACCCCGATCAATTGGGCAGAGGCTAGGATCCCTCCCTCTGCTCTTACGACATGGAGGGAATCCAAGGTTGGGCGAACACCAGTCTGTTCTTCAGACTCAGATTCCTCCCACCAAGAAGTGAGTCTTCCTATTGTTAAAGGACCGAGGGTTTGTATTACGTATCGGAACAAATGGCAATTTGTCCAAAATTGCATTTTTCCTAACTATACAAACCTGAGGTCCTTTACACATAGTTCCACCTTATGCCACCCCTCACTCTGCTTTTCCTGGGCATAAAGCAAAGTGACTCCTCTCCTCTCAGTCGCGCTGACTGCCGACTGCCGGACAACCAGTTAACTACCGAACCCCCTTGTTCAAAGCTTACGACCGGTTCAGCTGCTGCTAAGTTACATTCCTATTGTAAAGGACCTCAGGTTTGTATAGTTAGGAAAAATTTTTCAACAAATTGTGATTTTAGAAACCAAAAGTTATTCCAAAATATATATAAAGTGTTTAGGAAGTATCAGAAAATTAATGAGCAGATCAAAGCCCGTTACGTCATGTGGAGTTGGAGGTGACGATGGAGAATAAGTGAGCTCATTAACCCTTGGCCAAAATTATCCAAAGATAATAACACAGGGTAAGAACTTTCCCTTGAACACTCCATATGAATCATATTCATGAGTAGCAGATGATAGGAAATTCAGTCAGTGAGCAAGCAATTAATTATTAGTGCATGGATAAAGGAAATAAAATGAAGATTAGAAGTACATAGCACATGGTATTGTGGTACTATATTTCCAATAAATATAATGCTGTCTTATACGACTTAAAAAATTGCAATGCATTACTTAAGTGTAGAATAGGTTCTGGTTTTACGTCATACTTGACCTACACCTTTTTATGGTTACGTCTCACAATCTCCAATAAATTTATCAAAGAGTTCTTGTTCTGTAATTCGGACGTAAATTCAAACTTCGCTCAGGAACTAGTTTTGTGCATGCAGCGAACGAATAATGTCTCGTCGTGGAATACAAGGTGGATGGCATCGGTCACTCCCTCACTATATACTCCATCTTTTTGTTTCATTCATTCCTTCGTGTTGCTTTTTTGGGAACATTTTTAAATTGCATTATGGCTCCCAAGCATAAGGCAGACTCGAATGATAGGAGTGCTATGAAGAAAAGAAAAAAGCAATCTCCATGGAAATGAAAGTTGATATAATAAGGCAATCTGAAAAGGGCGAAACACCGTCAAATATACAACTGTGTTAATGATTATCAAAGATAAAAAGTGCATACTTGAATGTGAAAAGGATCTTCTCCTATGAAAATATTGGTCTTATTATTGAGATGGAACCATTATAAGTGCTTTGGCTGGAAGACCAGCATCAATGGGATATCCCAGTAAGTCTAATGTTGATTCAGAAGAAGGCTAAAAGTTTGTTTGAAACCTTGAAAAGAGAAAAGGGAGAAGAGAGTGAAAGTGAAGAGTTTGGGGCTAGCAAAGATTGTTTTATGCAGTTAAGGCCTGTGCAAATTTGCATTAAGGTGCAAGGGGAAGCTGCTTGTGGTGACAAGAAAGCAGCAAGTGTATTTCCTAGTGCATTTGCTGAGGTAATCAGGTGTTTAATGTAAATAAGACAGGTTTGTTCTGGAAACAGATGCTTACTCAAACATCATTGCCAAAGAGGAGAAGACAGCACACCAGGCCACAAAATCAGCAAGGAGCGACTGACTTTGCTTCTAAGGGCTAATGCTGCTGTTGATTTCAAGCTGAAGCTTATGTTGGTGTATCTGGCAGAGAATTCAAGGGCAACTTGGAAGGGTCAACTACCTGTCATCTGGAAATCCAACGATAAGGCATGGATGATACTTCATATATTTGAGGAATGGTTCACCGACTATTTTGTGTTTGAAGTGAAGGAGCACTGCTAAAAAGGGGCTCCCTTTTAAGGTGTTGCTAGAGCTGGATAATGTCCTTGGTCATCGTGCTTATTTAGATGACTTTCATCCTAATGTCAAGATGGTTTTCCTTCTGCCTAATACAACTTCCATTTTACAGCCTACGGACCAAGGCGTCATTGCCTCTTTCATGGCCTGTACCTCAGAAGCACATTTGCTATGGCTTTCAGGGCAACTAGGAAGGACAAGAACTTGACTCTATAGGACTCTTGGAAATCTTAATGTTCTTGTTGCTAAAAGAAACTCTTTTTGGTTCTTGCGATAAAGTTAAGCAGACGATCTAGAATGGTGTGTGGAAAAAATTATCCCCCCAATTTGTGTATGATTCCTATGGCTTTGAAGGGTCAGTTGTGGCTGTCACCAAGAATGTTGAAGTGAGCAAGCAGCTTGCTTTGGCAGTGGAGGCTGATGATGTCGCAGAGCTGCTGGCATCTCATGGAGAAGAATTATCTGCTGAGGACCTCATTCAACTAAAAAAGGAATTGATTGAAGAAGATGAATAGACACCAACCCCAGAGAACCAAGAGACTTAGAACCAAGGAGTGAGCAGATGGTTTTGCCCTGATAAGAGGAGAGATTGGCAAAGTTTAAGGCTCAGTACCCCAACACTGCGAGGTGCAATAAGGTTGCCTGAGGGGTCATGGATTTCCTGCAGTGTTTCGTGGAGATTTTGGAGGAGATGAGGAAGGTATCCTTCCGGCTTAGCCTGGAACACTTTTTTTTTTTTTTTTTAAAGAAGGTAGAGGGGCCTGCAAGATATCCAGTACCCTCTACCTCACTTACCCCTCCAGACTCAGCTGCCCCAGTGGTATCTCCAGCACATTTTGTAGGTTCTGCAGAACTAGACGACCCTGCCCTAGTATCTCCAGCACCTTCCTCCACCCAGTAGCCTAGTTAAGCCTTTCTCACCAACCCCCTTTACAATGCCCAGTATGCAAGCCAACCACAGGAGTAGAGGTAAGGAATTGTTTCTTTGTATTTACTGTAAAGTAAACGTAAGGAGAATATTTACCTTTGTACTGTATGTATGTGCTCAGGAATTGTTTTCTTTTGGCTTTTTTTTTATTTTTACTGATTCACATCATTATGTCTACTTAAATTTCGACTTATGAACAAAATCAGGTACGTCCTTGCCTTAGGAACAGATCTCGGACGAAAACGGAGAACATACTGTACACAGTTGACGGTTTTCTTTTGGACATGTCATATGGGCCTTTTAGGAAATATTATTAGTTTGTGATTGATATTTTTTATTATAATAGGTTAATCATTGTAGTACAGTATTGGTGAAATATATAGCATTATATGAGGGTTCTGTCTGCTATATGTTGTATTAATCCTGGGTAAAGTAGAAGCCAGAATGAAATATCAGCCAATTAGCGCTAAATAAGATTGTACAGACTTTATAAAGTGTATAGCACACAAAACTTGAATGTTTTAAAGAAATAATAAGTAGTAATGTGTTTATGTATGAGAGTTAACAGCCAGTGTAGTCATTTTGTTTAGGATTTTTTGTTGAAGCTTTTATGCAGTGTATAAAAGTCTGTGATGTTTGTAGATGTGAATTTTGCTGAAAGATGAGTCAGGAGGCACTGAGATAACCAAGTTTTTGATGAATTAGTTGTGTGGTAAAAGAAGCAAGGAACATTAGAATAGTTTGAAGAGCAGTAGATCTGGAAATAGCGGGATTAAGTTCTACAGGGAGGTCCAGTAGTTCATAGAGAAACTTGTAGTTGAAGACACAAAATAAACAGGAATTTAGGAAATGTAGGCATAAATAAGACACTGTAGATAACTTTTGTTTGCTTCTAATCTTGCGGAGGGTAAATCTGATAATAAAACATTGCCGATGACGATGGTATGTTTAACCTGATAATTGTCTTCCTTGGTTTTCAGACTGCATGTCTAACAGTACAAGAAATGTCAGCTTTCAAACAAATAGCAGGTAGACTAGAAGATGTTGTTTTGCCGATGTTACAGCAGCAGGAAGGACAGTATCAGTGTGGAGAGTCATCTGTCCGGTATATTTCTGTACGTGATATGCAGTCCCTTCTTCAAGATGCAAACATAGTAAGTATAGTGCTCTACATTTACGAGTTTTTCCTTAGATTCATACACCTGAAAATTTAGGTTACTTTTTGCTATTTGCCATTTTGTATTGATCAAGAAAACTGAGAGGCAAAGACTTCTTGAATCTTGCATTGCTTGTGTGAGAAGAACTGATGGATGTTTATAACCAATGCTATTTATTTGTTGGGTGAAAGGTCATTAAATTTGTTCCGACACGAATACAAACCCTCGGTCCTTTAACAATAGGAAGTAGCTAGCGGCAGCTGGAACGGTCGTAAGCTTCGAACAAGGGGAGAACGGTAGTTAACTGCTTGTCCAACAGTGCGCGCGCCCGCGCACCTGAGAGGTGAAGAATCTCTTTTGCTTTCGGCCGCGGGTGTGAAGGACGTGTTCGTCATCGCTCTCTGCCCGCTTCATCGTCGTATGCTTTGTATATATTGTGTTTTCTACTAATGGTTTGTTTGACTTGAAAATGAATCTGTAAGTACACTGTTTTCATTTTCATTACTTATGAGCCAACATGGAGCTATCACTGTAGATGCGGCGGTTTCCGCTCTTTTCATGAAATTGATACCCTTCAATTATGTCTCGGTGCCGAGGGCAGGCGCGCTCACGTCGAGTCATGTATTTTGGGCGAAAAAGTGTAATTGAAAAATGTAAGTACTCTTTTCATTATATTTTTGCCCTGTGCGTTCGTTGCCGAGAGCGTGAATGCGCTCGGCACGAGCCTCTTATTTTGTATGAATAGAATGCAATGAAAATGGATTCGCAATTGCAGTATTCTTTTTAATTTTCATTTATTTAATTGCATCAATTTTAATTTTGGATCAATTTCCGCTCTTACCCGGGAATTGATCCTTACGATTTATTTTCTGTGGAAGTGAAATTGCAAGTGCAGTATTCTGTTTCATTTTCATATATATTTTATGATAGCATCATATTATTATGGATCAAGTTTCCGCTCTTACCCGGGAATTGATCCTTCCCCCTTTATGTTCTAAGAAGTGAATCGCAAGTGCAGTATTGTTTCATTTTCATATTACTTTTCACTGCTGTGGGGGGGTAGGGGAAGCGAAGGTCTGCCAGGAAGTCGTCTGAAAGCTCTCCCGCGACTCCCTTGGTATCCGATTCTTCGTCCTCTTTCCTGCCCCCCGCTCAGCTTCCTCGTTGTATTTTGTATTTGGGGTCTTCCTTGTGTTCGGGGTGGGGCATGTCTCCCCCCCCGTGCGTGAGGGAACCCCTCTTACTAATCTGTCTGTGCTACCGCAGGTGCTACATCCGTGGGAGACGACCTTGGACAGGTATGGACCACTGCGGCGGCAGGGTGTGCCTAGCATCCACGGGCTGCTGCAGCGTCTAGCGAGGTCTGGGGCGGTGACCCATGGAGCGTTCTCCACTACTACCTCCACGACCGCTTATGCTGCTCCCCCCCGCCTGGTCTACACTCCCCATGCTGTGTCGGTGACGCCGTCTGCCGCTACTAGGGCCGGTCGCCGCCATACCGAGGGGGGGTATGCCGCCACCGCCTGTGTTGCCTGCCCCAGACTTCCGCTGTTCCAGGCGCTGGCTGCCGATGATTCTACGAGGCGATGGCTGCCGATGATTCTACGAGGCGATGGCTGGGCCTGCCGTACCTGCCGCTGATGTGATTCCCGCTGCTGGCTTGGCTGTCCCTTGTGTCTACCGCTGCCGCTGTTCCTGCCGCTCCTGAGCTGGTTGCTGTACCTGTCGCTCCTGGTTCCTGCGCCTGTCCGTGCTGGGTCCCGTGCCCATGGTGTGTCTTCCCAGGTCCCAGTCCTTCCGGACAGGTTGCAGTCGGGCCGTGTTGCTTCGGCATAGCCCCGGCTCCGGCCTGGATGGAGGACCTGACGACTGTCCTGCGTGAGCTGACGAGGAAGAGGAAGAAGAAGAGGAAGGTGTCATCTTCGTCTTCATCGTCTGCTGCTGCCTCTTCCCCTTCGACTTCTAAGGCCCATAAGCCGAAGAAGAAGAAGGCTGCCTCCCCCCCAAGAAGTTTCCTTCGGGAACTTCTAAGGGCTCATCCCACGGGGTCCTTCTGCTGGTCCTCCTGCTCCTTCGGGAGCGGGGCCCGTCTCCCCTTCCGTAAGGAAGAGATAGACGGGGACCAGAGGAGTACCGGTTAGCACTGGTACTTCCTCGCCTGGTGTTAGCGGCGATGCCGCTACGCCAGGTTCCGGCTCGGTCTCTCGTTCGCGAGAGGTTCTGAGTATACGATCTCTCGCGGGAGAGCGTATAGCCAAAGTTTTGGCGCCAGAGTTCGCTCGGCGTCAGGACCGCGCACGGAGCAGAAGCTGGTGAGAGCCGCTCATGTGACTCTCGCCAGGCCAGCGGCCGCTCTCGCAGCGACCAGCTGGTAACCCTGGTAGACGTGACTGTCTGACCAGCCACGGGCTGAGGCTGGGAAGAGGTTCCCCCCTCCCGATCGTTGGTGCCAGCCTCCGGCTTGGTAAACCAGCGGAGTAAATGACCAACGCGCCGCGAGGACACGCACCGGTCTCACCGCGACATTGGTCTCTGCAGGTCTCCTGACCGCCACTCCCACAGGGACCGGGTGGATAGGGGAACCAGCAGCAGCTCCTCTGCACACGAGATCGGGGCCGCTGTTCTCGGTCCAGCCATTTCCCTGGGAAACAGCTCGACTAAGCCTGCAAGTTGGCGATTGCCTGCAGCCCTCCAAAGCCGCTGGTTCTGCCAGCGAGCGAAAGAGGAGCGTCATGTATTCCTCTCCCGTGCCTGCAACTTCCTCGGTTTCCACCAGGAAGAGCTGGGCACAGCGGGGTGATCGCGAGGGGCATGCCCCGCACGATTCCATCACGACGCCGTAAGTACCAGGTACGATCTTCGGACCGACCAGGACGTATGCGCAAGTGGCAGGAGGAATCCGAGAGGGGTCTACAGTGGGGCCTCGCTTAGTCACGGATCAGCAATCACGGATTCAGTTAATCACGGGTTTTTCCTTGGACAACTTCTCAGTCTATATATCGCTGGTATGAATCACAGCATTCGGGCTTGTCGGTGGTAGGCTAAGCCTGGTCCGGTTCCGATAACCAACAAATGCATGAACAGATTCACATTATGATATTAACTGACAATAAAGGTAATAAAACCATTCTCACCTTATATATTATTGGCATATCTTCATAATATATAGCCTATTCATGGAATAATTCCACGTCATTGACATCAACTTGTAGTTGAGCAGCCAGCAGAAATGTAAACATTGAGTTACACTTCACAGCACCTTTGTTATTCTTAACCTTTTAGAAATGTTAATAGTAGTAGTGTAATTACAGTAGTAATGACATTTAGGAAAACATAAATTTTCAATTCGAACTTCATTATTGGTTTGGTATAACGTAATCAACATTATTGTTTTGGTATAACGTAATCAACTTCTCTGAACACTGCAGTCATACAAACGATAATTGTCATAGATTATCGTATGTTGTTTGCAATCGGCGACGAAGCGTAAACGTAATAAAACCATTTTTACCTTATATATTATTGTCATATATTCATAATAAAACACAAATCTTATATATTTATTGGCATATCATAATAAAAAGCCTCTTCAAGGAATAATTCCTTGGGGGAATCCAATTTTTTCCAAAAGACAAAAATACACTTTACATGTTTACAGTATACAATGAACAATGATTACTTTATTTTGATGTGATTACATTAATATTACAGTATGTACTCTAAGCAGTACAGTAACTATTTTTTATCATAAATGTATATTCATTCAAGAAAAAAATACATATGACCACCGTGACGTCACCGTTCTACAAAGTACCGATGTATTTTTACGTAAGTATCCTCTAAACTCTGTCATAAATCACTTTACTTACTTTTTTGTGAAGCCCAAATGCTACGTATATTCCAGAAAATTAACGAAATCACGAATTTTATCATAGAGCAAGATTCACTAATTACTGTTTTCTTCTTCTTTTCATGACTAAATGCATTTTTAGGATAAACTCATTTACAAATTTTCAAATACTATGATGTAAATAGCAAAATCTCCTCTCTCTCTCTCTCGTCTCTCTCTCTCTCTCTCTCTCTCTCTCCTCTCTCTCTCACATCACTTACAGAAAAAAAACTATAATACCGATCTATTATTATCGTAATAAAAGAACAAGATGGTCCCCGAAAGAAAAAAAATATGTGTTGCCATATTTTTATTCTTTCTGTGATTTACGAAACTGTGCTTCAATACAACTTTTATAGTTGACTCAATGATTATCACATATTATAACAGTATACAAGAGAATATCTTCATCACTATCCATGTTTTATTTCTTATCATCTTAAAATATTTAAAATACAAATTTCATTGTTATTCTCGAGCTAAGATAGTCAACAGTACTCTCGTCAAGCTGTTCTCTCAAGCTATTCAAGTTACTCTAGTCCTAAGCTGCTCTCTCAAGCTATTCAAGTTACTCTCGTCACAAGCTGCTCTCTCAAGCTATTCAAGTTACTCTCGTTCACAAGCTGCTCTCTCTCTCTCATCTCCTCTCTCCTCTCTCTCCCCTCTCTTCTCTCGATTCCCCATCCTCCCTGTCTCTCTCTCTCTTCTCTCTCTCTCGTCTCCGTCATCAATCTCATCTCTCTCTCTCATGAAATATGAATTCGTATCATCATAATATCCCAAACTATTATGTACAAAGTTAATAATAATAATAATTCCATTAATAAATTAGTTTCTTTTAGGAACTAAATTGTTTTCCAAAATGATTCTTTCGGTAATAAACGTCCATCAGCTGATTCTAAACGTAAACAAAAGACAAAACTAGATTTTTATTGCTGTATTTTGCTGTTTACACATTAATATTATAGTTGGGTGCTGTAATCATTACAGTAAATCATGTTTTTTTTTATCATAAATATGTTCATTCACAAAATAGATATACTATGTACTTTGGTGCAGCAGCCAAATCATGAAAATAACAAGGAATTGTTAGGTAATTATACTTTTGTTTGCTGACTGAAGGGGAAATTGAAGATAGGAAAGAATAACTTTGAAACTGTCTTGAATTTAGTTTAAGGTGATAGTTGAAGAAATATTTGGTGCTTGAACTAAAGTAGGTAGTTATAAACACTGAAATAGTGGTCTTGGTGGGTTAATTATTAAAAGTAGGCGGTTTAAACAAGCAATTTTTTCAGGGGGGGTACCAGGATAACACGGGTATTTACTTATCACGGGGGGTTCTGGGCCCTATCCCCCGTGATTAACGAGGCCCTACTGTATCGCAGTTCCTCCTCCTTAAGGGGGAGGTTCTCGGAATGCTCTTGTGCGAGGGGCTTGACGGTCCTACTCTACAAGATGCTGTGACTTCCGAGATCCAGAGGAACTTTGTCGAGTCATAGCGCTGGTTCGTCAGCGCAACGATCTCGGGGAAGGATCGCCGCTCCCACCAGCAGAGCCCACGTCTCGGCTCGAGTCGTTTTGGGGCCCGAGAGGGAACCCAAACCGACAGTGGGTCTGCCGCGATCGGAGCTTGCCGATTCTGTCTTGAACCAGAGTCTCTCGTCTCCGGATAAGAAGGCTCTCTCAGATCTGGCCGGTCGAACAAGCTACTTCCACCTCCTCTACTGCGACAGCGGTGTTTCTACGTGTCTTCGGACACCGTACTTAAATACCCCTTCGGTCCTCCTGAGAGGTTTCGACCTCGAAGAGGCCTGGAATGAGTCGGAGGACGGTATCGGCTCTCTCCTGTCAGGTGTCGATCAGCCCCACCCAGACGACGTTCACAGTGGCGGCAGTCTCTTACCTACAGTGCGAGTTCGTAACCCTCCTCGGGAAAACTTTTTTCTCCTGACGATACGTTTTCCCAGACTCTGAGAGGCCGGCGATGGCTGCTCCTACTCTTCTCCAACTGCTAGTTCCACTGGGAAGGCGAGCGAGTATCCAATTCTTCCCCCATTCCCTCTCTCCATACGGCTACGAGGGAAAGGGGAGGGATCCTACAGAGATTTCTCTGTAGGATCCCACGTTGGGGACTGCGCTACCGGGGGGGCCTTCGGGTCCTACCTGACGTAAGCCCCTGTCGTTGAGGAGGGATCCTGCCCCATCCTCGATTTCTACAGGAATCGAGAGGACCACCAGCCGATATCGTTTGACGAATTTGGTGGGGGTTTCGCAGAGTGCTTAGAATTCTACGGAATTTCTAGCGCATTCAGAGGGTTCGAGTTTTTTACGATCTCCAAACACTTAGGCAAGACCACGGTCCAAAGTGAGCGAGACGAGAATCCCCGATAATTGTTACACAATAATCGGGAACCTCGCCTATGCTCGAATTCCTTGAATTTCAAGCATTGGGAAGAAGACTGCTGCATTGAGAAGAAGACTGCTGCTGAAAGATGAGTATCTCACAGTAGGCGACCAACCTGGAATAGAGAAGAACGAACAGGAACATCCAGTTTTGCTTGAACTATCGTCTTCGGTATTCTGTTCACCATTGAAGCTTTCCTTCAAGGAAGACTTCTCCTTCACTCTCTTTGATAGAGATCGAAGGTGGTCGATCTCCAATCCTTATTTTGTTTTCTTGAAGGAAAAGAATTTAGGATGGAGATCGTTGTTCAGAATCCTACAAATATAGTACTATGTATATTAACCTCGCGACATGATTCTGCTAAGCAGTTGAATTGTCCGAGGGGTAGGCGCATATATCCTAGTTACTCTACGGATTGCGACTTAGACGAAGAGTATTCTAATTGAACTGCAACTCGGGGTTGCCTGCAACCTCCCAGGAGTTTCCAGTTTCAATTTTATATACTTATGGTTTTGTCACGACAACACCATTTCAGCTTTGGTATTTACCGAAATTCGTTTCGCCTAAATATAATTGCTTGAGCATATCTTTTATGCTCGGTGGTTCTAGCTGAACGCATTCCTTCGTGGAATGGATTACTTGGCAACTCGGATGACGAGTCAGCGACAGCTACTGCGTATTGAATGGCCTGAGGCAACTCAGTACCAGCTGCCGCTTCGAGATGCACGGTTGGTTATGTCTTTCTCCCCTCGCTGATTTGAATACCAACCGTATCTCTGCCCAACAATCCACGGACTTAAGTCTCTGATTAACGGGGATTCTCGCATACATGAATGACCATCTACTGCTGTGACGCTCGAATTCATCGCCTTCAGTATTGCGAGAATTTAAAACAGAGATATCTCTTCGACTTTCATCTTTCTGTTTACCGCACAGTAACAGAATTCTGTAATACTAGTCTCTTGCTGCATCGCACTGCGATAATGCGAATGATTTTTGCGGAATCTGAGTTTGTCCTCAAAATATCTCGTATTCGGAGGTGTACAATTGTTCATTGTTCACCCCTGATTAGCAGATGTATTGAAAGACATCGCCTACTCCCAGACCTGCCAGCTCTACTTCCAAACGTTCAGCCCATGAGAAGCAGTTCTTCAGGCAGCTCTCCCCTGTGTTTTTCATTACTGAAGAACGCCCCGCTTTCATTGCAACTACGACTTCTCACCGGACAGCAATGAAATAGCGGTTAGTGTTTTCAGTCATTTGTAAGCACAGGTTCAGAATCTTGAGATTCCTTCTCTCGATTCAGCTGGAAGACGTAGGTTGCATTTATTGCCTACCTTCGTCTTCAACGTCACATAGTGTTGTTTCTCCTTAACTGAGATTCAACTACTATGAGAGTGTCTTGCCTTCAGGGACCTAGGTCTCTAGACGGCAATTGACTTTCGCCTTTTGAGCATATGCCTTAAGAGAATCATCACCTCGCTGTCCGGCATTGGTGACAAACAAATACATTATTTGTTTGGTCTCTCGGCATAACCCTTTAAAAGGTGAAGGTCACGTGACTTACTCGGATGCTTGGACAACTTGCCTCACTTCCGATACCGAACTAGTCAGTCGGCAGCTGTCAGAGCGCCCGAGTCAGTTACGAACTACGCTGTGGACTTAGTTTGGTTTACGGAGCAATCATTACTTCGTCTTAATAGCTTGTCACAGTACCCATACCATCGACACCCACCATGGAGTGTCTGTGTCCTATCCTCTACCGAAAACTTCGCTGCATGGGGATAGGAGGATGCGAGACTCTTCGTGGCAAACGGACAGACCAGTATGGGTACTGGACATCACCGAAGTCGAGAAGAGGGATAGGTCATGCGACTATTCCCTTCTTTTCCTCTGAGGAACTGCATGACTTTTCCTGCGAAGTCAAGCATCCAGGGGATGGGGATCCATGACGCTCGATTTCGTACCAAACTTCGTAGTGAAGACTCGGAACCCTTCGGTCCCTGACGATCGGTTCGAGTCGTTCACAATCCCCTCCCTAATGGACTTCACCGCCTTTGATGCGAAGGAGATGCTGCTTTGTCCGCAAGAACTTCTCCGTGGCGCAGGTACTGAAGGCAGGGGTCTGGTCCAACCAGACCACATGCACCTCCTTCTACCTTCGGGATATTGCCCACAGGTCCCTTGGATCTTTTTCCTTGGGGACCCGTGGTGGCTGCTCAACACGTTTGTAGCGAACCCAGACCCTCGCAGGCTGAACAGCATCGAGTCCCTGTGTGTCTGTAACGAATGGATGAACGAATGATAGTGTGACTGGCTCCTCTTCCCCATCTTTTTCTTCCCCTCTACCTGGTGGGTAGAGGGGACATGGTCGTCACCCTGCTGGATAAGGACGAGATGCAGGTGAGCTATCTCAACAGAGCCCCATCCTATTCCCATTTCACTATGGATACTGAGCATATTTCCACCACTTCCTCCAACAAGGGGGAGGAAGTGGATGCCAGCTTGACACAAACCCATACTTTATGTTGCCTCTTGCAAATAGGAACAAGTTCTTGCTTGCTGGTACGAAGAGATACGCTTACCTCTCTCTTAGTACTCGGCCCAGAGGTCTGACCATTGATCCTGCGGTGCACACCCCGATCAATCGGACAGAGGCTTGGATCCCTCCCTCGCTCTTACGACCAGGGAGGCTTTCCAAGGTTGGACGAACACCAGTCTGTTCACCAAAAAGACTCAGATTCCTCCCACCAAGAAGTGCGTCTTCCTATTGTTAAAGGACCGAGGGTTTGTATTTGTATCGGAACAAATGGCAATTTGTCGAAAATTGCATTTTTCCTAACTATACAAACCTGAGGTCCTTTAACAATAGGAAGTAGCTAGCGGCAGCTGGAACGGTCGTAAGCTTCGAAAAAGGGGAGAACGGTAGTTAACTGCTTGTCCGACAGTGCGCGCGCCCGCGTGCGCCTGAGAGGTGAAGAATCACTTTTGCTTTAGGCCCATGCAAAAAAATGCAGATTGAGGGGTGGCATGAGGTGGGACTATATGTAAAGGACCTCAGGTTTGTATAGTTAGGAAAAATGCAATTTTCGACAAATTGCCATTTTAATACGATTGCAATATTAAATATGATTAATGTACTGTAGTAAAAGCCTGATAATAGTAAATGGTGAAAAGGATGGATAACCAGTCAAGCTGGCCATCTTTTTCACTCATATTATGATAGAATGTCAGGGGTAATGTTTTCTTCAGATGAGGAAGAGATTGTGGAATGCCTTTGACAGCTCATAGCAGTGCTAACCTGAAGGATGTATTAATAAACATTACCTTAATATAATTTATCTAGCCCTAAATTCCCAAAAACCGCACCAAAATTTACCACATTGGCAACCCTGTTACCTCCTATTCTGTCCGCCAGTTGGCAACACTGTCGTTGACAGATACAAAACCTTCCCTCAAATCAGTTGTTAACGAGCGCCCGTGTTGTTTATATCACGGCCGCTCTTTATAAATTTCCTTAAACATTTTTGTGCCTTTAAAGCTTTCATTATTTGTTAAATGAGACTTCGTGAATTACCACTCACGCATTACATCACGAAATAGTGAATTAACTTTGATTTCTGTTGTGGTTCTTATCTTAAATTACGAACTTTTGCGCGACCCGGAACTACTGACCTGTCCAATTCTACAATGGATTGCCAAGATAATACGATGCTTCCTTCTGCCAGCAACATCAGGAACTGCCCAGCTTGTGGGACAAGGATGAGTAGCAGGGAGTATGAACCCCATGACATTTGTAGCTCTTGTCGGGGACAGGTTTGTGACTTGACTTCTCGTTGCGACTTATGTAAGCCCTGGTCTGACGAGGATATGACTGCTTATATGAAACGCCAAACAATCTTGCAGCGCAAAAAATCGGTTAAGGAGGAAAAGAAATCGATTGCTAGAACTGTATCTAACGATTTCTTTGACTTGGGCGCTCATGGTTCTGGCTCTTCGGTTTCGGTATCGTACGACTCCGATTCCGAATTAATTGATGCTTTGCCCCCGTTACAACTGGTAATTAGTGAAGTTATTTCTGATGTAGATTCAAAGATTTGGGCAATGGAAAGGAAAACTACCTGGAAACAGAATTTAAGAAGAAATTACAGCTTAGTCTAGATAAGAGATATTTCAGCTAAGTTTAACAATCTGTCAGAGAATTTTCAAGAAGCCTTTACTAGAATGTCTAACACTCTTTTAGATTCATTTTCAGCTCCTCGTCAGGTACCTGTCGTGGCGAAGGCCTAGGGGGGATCCGGTCCGGGCAGGTGCCTAATGAATCTTTACCCAACGTGTCCCCTGTTAGTTTCATAACAGTGCCAAAGGGCGCTTATTTAGGAGAAGGGGGGAGGGATATTAGTCTCAGGCCTAAGATAGCTAGTCGTCAGGATTTTACTTCAGGGGAAGTTTCTAAGTTAGGATCTGACGATGATGATGATGATGACGCGGATTCGTGTGATATTGATGTTTCCTCGAATGATGTCATGATGTAGAATTCAAGAAACTTTTTATTTAATTTTGAGTTTTCTTTCCTCAGGCGAGGCCTAAAGAGCAGAAGCAGCCTCCGCCTCGTTGTATTACAGAAGGGATTTTTCTTGACGGTCCTTCCCGGTCACGGAATTGTTTTTACGTTTTTTCCCTTTGCCCAGAGGTTCGCGAGAGTGAGGGGGCGGACGTTGCCGCTAAACTTTCGAAGGTGATCGGGGAAGGAAGAGGAAGCTCTCTTCTCTTCTACGACACCGGAGAGGAGTTTATCAGGTGGCGGATGATTCTTCATTCTCTCGACCCCCCAAGCCAAATCCTGATTTTGTCCGACTTTCAAGTCAACCCTTGCCTTCTAAGGCTTCGGTCTCTGTCTCAATTGAAGATTTTATGGCTATGGAGTCTGTTATGAGCTCCTTACAAGAAGCTCAATCCTTCAATATGTGGGTCTTCGGAGGGCTTTTAATGTATATCAAGGACTCCGGGTTTGTTCCTCCTGATGCTCTTCTTTTTGAGAAATTCTGCTCATCCATTTCAATCGCTTTCTGTACATCAGAACGAGCTTGCTGCTTCAATGCAGGCCCTTTCTTGTTTCTCTAAGGCGTAACCTGTTTATTTGTCGCAGTTACCCATCCTCTGTATCGGAGATTCAGAGAACCCGTCTGTTGTCCTCTTCTCCTTTTGGCAATTTCCTTTTCGATATGTCTGTGCTTTCTGAGGTTTTGAAGGAAACACATCAAGGTGATGCCTCTTCCAAGCTCACTGGGCCTTTATCAAGAGCTTTTTCCTCTGGTCATCCTCCCGTTCCTTCAAGGAGTAAGCGTTTAAGTTTAAGACCAGATCTGTACCTTCTGCTCCAGCCCAACAACCTCCTTCTGGCTCTTTTTTCCAGAGTACATCTCAGGTTGCTGGTGCCTCTACTTCATCCTCTGGTGCTCACCCTTTGAAATGCGGGAGGGTTCTTGGCGTGGCTCTAAGGGCAGGGAAAGAGCTCAACCTCCAGGAGGACCTTCTTCTTCTTCTTCTTCCTTGTCTCTGGTAAGAATTTTGTTCGGAAGTAGGAGTCATCACCTCTCCACCTCGCCATGGAGGGACCGCAGTAGGAGCTTGTCTCTCCCGCCATTGTCAGCTTGGCAGGGAGAGCTGGATGGATGCTTGGGTGGTGGAGGTCCTGAAGGAAGGTTACGAGATCCCTTTTGTTTGTTTCCAGACCTCCACTTTCCAATCGTCCTCTCAAGTTCAGCAGTTCTTCCCCTCACTCCAATCAGGGGTCAAAGCCTTGGAGAAGAGCTTTTGGCCTTCTTGGAGAAGGATGCCATAGAGCAAGCTCCTCCCGGGTCCCGGGTTTTACTCTCGGATGTTTGTAGTTCTAAAGGCCTAAACGGGTGCCTGGGCGCCCCATCATAGATCTTTCGGTCTTGAACAAGTTCATTCTAAAGTCCAAGTTCAGGATGGAGACGGTCCAGACTGTTCTTTCATCCGTCAGGAGTGGACTGGATGATTTCCATCAATCTGCAGGATGCTTATCTGCAAATCCCCATCCATCCAAGAAGCAGACCTTACCTTTGGTTTTTTCACGGACGTCGGGAGTTTTCCAGTTCAAGACCCTTTGTTTTCGGCCTCACCACTGCTCCACAGGTCTTTTCCTCGGGTGATGGCTCCTGTTTTCAGCTATTCTGCATCAGTTAAATGTAAGATGCTTCGGTATCTGGACGATTGCATAGTCCAGGCCGAATCTCTAGAGAAATGTCTCTGGTCGAGGGAGATAGTTCTGTCTTTCTTTGTGTCGAGTTGGGCATTCGTTGGTCAACTTCGACAAGTCCAATCTAATCCCTTGCCAGATCATGACTTATCTGGGGATTGTTTTGAATTCCCAGATTTTGAGGGCTTCTCCCGCTCAGAAATGGATAGTCAAGCTTTTGAGTCTGATCAAAGAATTTTTGTCCTCCGTAACGCAGCCAGTTTCTCTTTGGAGGTCTCTCCTGGGCCATTTGTCATCCCTCATCCAACTGGTTCCCGGAGGTCGTCTCAGAATGAGGTCCCTTCAGTCGACACTTCGCCAGTCATGGGAGGGGATCGTGTCCGAGGACACGATAGTCGCCTCTTCTCCACAGTGTCGGAAGGATCTCCGTTGGTGGATGCCAAGTTCATCGCCTCAAGTCAGGGACATCTTCTTCTTTTCAGTTCCTCCGGACCTAATGTTTTGGTCAGACGCCTCGGATCAAGGTTGGGGCGCACACCTGGGCTCCGAAGCCGCTTCGGGCCTTTGGTTAGAGGAGGAGAGGATCATGTCAATAAATTGGAGGGAATTAAGGGCAGTGTACCTAGGCCTTCTTTCATTTCAGGATTAACTGTTGGAGTCGGTTGTCGCAATCTTTGTCGACAACACCACAGCAGTCTCGTACTTGAGAAACCAAGGCGGCACACAGTCGGATCTTCTCACTCAAGAAGCCCGATCAATCCTGTGTTGGGCAGAAGACAGGGGGATTACGTTGGTCCCTCAGTTTATCCTGGGCCATCACACGTCTTAGCAGACGCCTTGTCGAGACCGAACGAAGTTCAAGGGTCGAATGGACACTTTGCCAGGAAGTCTTCGACAGCCTCAGAAGAAATGGCCTGTCACAGTCGATCTGTTTGCCACCCCACTGAATTTTCGGTGCCAGTATTTCTTCGCGCCCCTTACCAGACTCCTATAGTGCCGGGACAGACTCTCTTTTGCAGGACTGGGAGGGACTTCAAGCCTATGCTTTTCCTCCGTTCTCTCTGGTGAGGTCAGTCCTCAACAAAGTGAGGGCAACCAAGCGTCTGGATCTCACCTTGATCGCCCCCTTCTGGCCACAGAAGGAGTGGTTTCCCTTCCCGACCTTCTGGAAGCACTGGTGGAACCCCCCATTCGCTTGCCAGAGAGACCAGATCTTCTCAAACAACCCCATTTTCATCGGTTCCATCAGAGGCTCCACATGCTTCATCTTCATGCCTGGAGACTGTCAGGAGGTTCTCCAAGCCCGAAGGGTTCTCCTCCAGAGTGGCGCGACAGTTGGCTCTTGCCAGACAGCAATCAACCAGAGTAAATTATCAGGCTAGATGGTCGGTTTACAGACGTTGGTGTAAGTCTCAAGGACATTCAATTTCTAGACCTTCCTTACCGAAAGTAGCAGAGTTTTTAGTTCATTTACATCATGACAGGGCCCTGTCACCTTCGTGCATTAAGGGTTATAGTCTATGCTTTCCTATTTTTTAAGGCAAGGCTCCCTGAGATCTCTTCATCTTATGTCATTAGAGATTTACTTCGATCTTTTTCCCTATCTCGACCCAGGCCGCAGTTTTCGCCTCCGACATGGGACGTTAACAAAGTCCTTCAAGCCTTAAGGTTCCCTCCGTTTGAGCCTCTGAATTCTGCCAAATTTCGCTGGCTACAGCCAAGAGGGTGGGTGAACTGCAAGCACTCTCTTTTCTGGTTGCCAGATCTGGACAAGACATGATTTTGTCATACCTTCCTGAATTTGTCGCAAAGACTGAATCGTCTGATAATCCCATTCCCAGGTCTTTCGTACTGAAGTCGCTGGTCGACTTTGTTGGTAATTTAAATGAGGAATTAGTTCTTTGCCCTGTTAGGGCGCTCTCATGCTATTTACGCCGCACGAAGGACATTCAGGGTCGTCCCCGTCATCTGTTTGTTTCACCCCGAAATGTCAAGAGACCTATTTCAAAGAATGGTGTATCCTTTTTTCTCAGAGATCTGATCGTTAAAACTGGTGGTTCGGCTGCCGGGGAAGACCAGACGCCGAGAGCACACAGTATTAGAGCAGTTGCTACATCAGTAGCTTTTATGAAGAACGTCTCAGTTGCCAAGGTGCTTGAGGCGGTGACTTGGCGTTCTAATTCTGTTTTTGCCTCTTTTTACTTGAGGGATATTTCTCTAGTTCTAGGCGACCTTAGTTCTTTGGGCCCGTTGGGTGATGGCAGGACAGGTCGTCAGCACGGAGAATTAGGTAGTCTTAATGTTTTAAGTTTGGTTGCTACCTGTATATTATTCATTAATTTTTGTTTTGTTGTATATATTTTTTGTTTTTTGTTTATTATAACCCATGGCAGTTTTTTTTTGACGTAGTTATAATGGAATTAGGCAGTTTGGTATTTAGGCGTTGTTGATGACAAGGACTGACTGCTTGGCAACTCATGCTGCTTCCATTGTCAGTGTGAAATGGTTCCAGCCACTGGGTTGTCGGCACTGGCGACTACGCTTCTCCCAGAGTCTATGCCGACCTAGGACTAGCCACTGGTGTTCGCTTTTCCTGACGACTCCTGCTTCTTCCTCTGTCCTGGACAGGGAATTAGTCGATGGATCGTCTGCTGTCATCTGGTGACTCGCTCACCATCTACTTTTTGTCTCACCTGTTTTCTCGGAGTCAGACACTCGTGCGAGATCAGGCGACATTTAGTAGCCCTGAGTTTCTTGTTGACCGAAGTCGGTTGCGTTTGATACACCCCCGATGATCGTGTAACATGAGACCAGGTTGGACTGTCAGGCATTCGTCCTTCGGGACTAAATCGCCTTTTTGCTCCGCGCTCCTTTCTCTTGGCACCAGAAAGCTGGAGTTAGGAGTTGCTCATGAGCCGATTCGTTGCTGGCGACGTTGGGTTGCGTTGATACACCCCCAAGGTTTGCTTAGCTTTGAATTGCTCAGACAGTCCAGATACTCATCCTTCAGGGAAAGAATGGTGCTTGATAGTCTTCACGGTGCAGCCTTGCTGTCCTCGATTCGTCTGACTGGTCACCTGGTCGGTCACCTGACTTTAGTACAGACGGACTGACTATGCACTTACTCCTTGTCCTGTGCTACCGCAGTTTGGCAGCATTATGGTAGGAGACTTTGAGTTGTTAGTATCTTAGACCTTGGGTTGAGTTTTGACTGCCTATGATATATATTTCTTTGATTGTTTTCTCCTATTCTGTCCGAAGGGGAAATTGTATTCAGATTCCCTCCTCCTTTTCAATGTGGTTAATCGGGCTAGATAAATTATATTAAGGTAATGTTTATTAATATGGAATTTTTATTCTAAAATTAAAAATAATAATTACTTACCTGTATAATTTATCTAGTCCCACCCATCCTACCCCACGATCTGCCTATCACAACTGATTTGAGGGAAGGTTTTGTATCTGTCAACGACAGTGTTGCCAACTGGCGGACAGAATAGGAGGTAACAGGGTTGGTAAATTTTGGTGCGGTTTTTGGGGATTTAGGGCTAGATAAATTATACAGGTAAGTATTATTAATATTAATTTTAGACTAAAAATTCCATTTCTAGAAGGGACAAGTTGGAAAATCCTTTCCATATCAAAAACTTTCATTCAGTTCAAAGTAACTTTCATGCAAAATTTTAATTTCAAAGCTCAGCTCAGTTATAGCTAATTACTGCACACTATTCAAATTAGTATCATGCACAGTTGACCCCTGGTATTCGCAGGGAATGCGTACCGCAACCCCCCACAAATAGCTAAAATCCGTGAATACTTAAAATAAACCCTAAAAATGGTTAGCACTGCCTATTTTGATAGTTCAAATGCAAAAAAAAAAAAAAAAAAAAAAAAAAAAAAAAAAAAAAAAAAAATGTCTATTGTACCTGAGTATTTTAATAGTTTTATCACAAAAAGTGCATTTAGTCATGAAAATGTTATGAAAATACAGTAATTGGTGAATATTTTGCAGTGAAAAATACCATGAATAGGCTAATTTTCTGTGAATAGTGTGATTACTATCTGTTCCATAGAGGAATCCGCAAATTGGCGAGTCCATGAATCCGGAAACGTGAATGGGGGGTCAACCGTATACATGGATTGCCATTCCTCATGAAATTCAAGACTGACTGACGCTGTATTTGATTTACGCATGTTAACTTTTAACTATGAGACAACTGGCTGCAGCTGTAAAGTTATTTCCTAATTATCACTATTTCTGTTTTCCAGATATCACAGAATGAGTCAAACGATGGTGTCATTGCCTTGGGGAAGTTAGTCGAGATGAACCGCCATTGGGGCATGGAAGCTGTGAAGGAAGGAGAAGCCTTGCTTGGCATCTCCCTCGTCTCGCCGCCAACCCACATCTTCTGCCATATCAGAACAGCCATATATAATTTCTTAAACTTAATAATCGGTTTGGTCTTAGGTTAGTAAATGAAATGACTTTTTTTATGGCTTATTATGAATTTATTCAGTTATATTTTTTATTTATGTAGAATTGTCTGTTTTTGTACATGAACTTTCCTGCCAGATATATACTTAGCTTACGTCTCTGACGTCACGACAGAATTCAAAACTCGCGGCAAATGCGACAGGTAGGTCAGGTGATCTACCCCACCCGCCGCTGGGTGGCAGGTGTATGAACCAATCCCCCTTTCCAGTCATAATTTTTCTGTCGCCGGTGTCGACTACATCTGTTGTCGATACCTCTCGATTTTGGATTATTACTCGTTTTCGCCCTGGATTGTTTCATCGGACTTTTGGTGAAGTACCTGCTCCTTGGCTTGGCATTTGCGATTTGTGGACCAGTTTTTTATTATTCTTTGGATTATTCTTGGAATTTCATTATGTCTGATTTAGAAATTAAGAAATCAACTATGTTCAGAGTTTGTTCTGTTAGCGATTGTAAGGTGAGGCTACCGAAAGCTGCGGTAGACCCTCACACAGTATGCATGAGGTGTAGGGGGAATGACTGCTCATTTATTAACCCTTGTAATGAATGTGGTAATTTGAATGAAGAAGAATGGAAGGCGCTTTCTTCTTATGTAAGAAAGCTTGAGAAGGACAAGGTTAGGAAAGCTTCATCTAGGAGTTCTAGTAGGTCTCGCGCTAGCGAGTTTGAAGTTGATAACCCTGTTGTAGACGTAGCGCCTTTACCAGTTTCAGCCCCTGCTTCCTGCATCGAACCCGAAGATGCGCCTTCGGAGGTGGACACTATGAGAGCCACTATTCGCAGCATGGAGCTGAAAATTAAAGTGCTAGAAGGTAAGAGTGATTGCAATTTGTGCAGTGATCCCAGTGCAGTGGGAGGGTGCGTCTGATCGGCTCCCTAATGCTTTTAGGCCTAGACCTCATTCCAGACTCCCAGACCCAGTGGAGGAGGAAAGTCGAAAGCCGCAGGAAGGTTAGGGAGAACCTCCACCGGTCAGGCGTCCCCTCGGTAGCGCCTGATGTTCGCTCCCAGGCTACCTTGATCGCGCCAAGAGAGAAGTCTTACGGCAATGCTTCTCATCTTCGCCTTCTCCTTCGCCCAGCGTGGTTTGGAGCTCCTCGGAAGCTTCTCGGCCGTCGAAGAGAGCCTGGCAGGCTTCTTCCGCTCTCCCCTCCAGCCCTGAAGTTTTTTCGGAAGATCCTGGATTGGATGTGAAGAAACCGAGGATTTCTTTGGAGTTTCGCTCTCCTAGTAAGGATCGAGCTGCGTCTCCCGTGAAGGACTTTGTTAAGTCCTCCTGCACGTGTGGTTTTGGCTAGTCTGCAGGCGCAGATTACGGCTCTGGCTGACTCTTTGATTGTGACTTCTTGTCGTAGGAAGGACGTCTCGCTCCCCGGTAAAGAAGTCCAAGGCGTCTCTTCTCCAGGTTTACGCTATTCGTCAGTAACCGCCCTCTCTCCAGGAGTGGATCGTAGTACGAGGCGCTCTTCAACGGACAGGCGCTCTCCTGCGGACATCGTTTCTCTCGTCGGACAAGGGGCATGCTTCCCGTAGACGAGCCTCTCCTGACAGCGCTCGTCTCGAGACAGGATCTCTCCCGCTGGCAGACGCCAGGAGCCTGGTAGGCGTTTTTCTCATGGTAGCCGCTCTCCTTCAGGCTTTCGCTCTCCTGTGACCAGACGCCCTTTGGTAGACAGGCGCTCTTCTCCTGTCAGCCGCCCTTCGCTTAGCAGGCACCAAGAGCCTGGTAGGCGCCCTTCTCCTTCAAGGCGCTTCTTCTCCGATTTTTCGCTCTCCTCGAGTTAGGCGCCGGGAATCTGTCAGACGCTTCTCGCCTGGTAGGCGCTCATCGCCAGAGATTCGCTCTCCTCTCCAGTCAGGCGCCAAGAGCCTGATAATCGCTTCCGCGCATGACAGCGCTCTTTCGCCAGGCAGCCGCTCTCCTTTAGACAGGCGCCAGGAGCCTGATAGATGCTTTTCGCCTAATAGGCGCTCTTCGCCAGATTTCGCCCACCCTGCGTTCGTTAGGCGCCAAGAGCCTAGAATACGCCCTCAATCCTGACAAGAGGAGTTTTCAGGCAGAATCTCAAACGGAAGTTATAACTTCCCCGGTTAGATGTCAGAGTTCTTCCAGACGTTCTCCCAAGGATGGACTCTCGGCTGAGGACAAGACAGCCTTTCATCGTAAGGATCGTGAAGGATCTTCGGCGGAAGAAGACAGGTCCCTCGTAAGAAGAAATTCCTAAAGAAAGTTCCTCCGTTTCTTCATACAAGCGTTTGACGGACCTGTTGCTTCAGGAATTCGGAGACGCTCTTTCTCCTGTCGCCCCGCCCTCGCCTCTTTCGTTATTTTCGACTTCGAAAACTTCGAAGGTTTCATCCTGTGTCAGGATGAAGCCTGCAATCTCTATGAAGAAGGCGCTTAGAGGTTTTGGTGAGTGGCTTCTTTCGAAGGAAGAGAAAGGGAAGACGGTGTTCTCTTTCCCTCCTTCTAAGCTTACTGGAAAACTAGGATTCTGGTATGAATCGGGAGAACCCTTGGGCCTCGTTCTTCCATCCTCGCAGACTCGACTTCTCTTCACTGGTGGATTCCTCTCGACGCTCTGCCCTCATGTCTGCTAAGACGACATGGGGGATGAATGAGCTTGACCACCTGTTGAAGGGAATGTTCCGAGTCCTGGAGGAGTTTTAACTTCCTAGACTGGTCTTTGGGCGTTTTGGCCAAGAAGACGCAGACCCCGGATTCCATTTCACCTGAGGATCTTATCAGTGTTTCTCACGTGTATGGATAAGGCAGTGAGGATGGATCAAGTGAAATAGCTTCCCTTTTCGGAGCGCGGGAGTGATCAAGAAAAGATCTGTTTTATGTTCGTTCCTGACGAAATCAGATCGCAGTGCTCGAGAGCCTCTCTCCTGTATTCTAGCTCTCTCCTCAACTCTTCCCTAAGAAGATCATTCAGGATGTTTCTTGTGCCCTTTCAGCTAAGGCTACACAGGACATGCTAGCCCAGTCTACCAGGAAGCCTCACTCTTCTTTCCAAGCTAAAACCAAGAGAGAGACTCCAGTTAGGCAGGAGCCCTTTCGAGGAGTCCCTCCTGCCAGAGCTTCTTCCTCTAGAGGATCTAGACCCACTATACGAAGGAAGACCTTCTATAGATCCATCAGAGGGAAGAAGTAGGATTCAAGTTCTCCAGACATCAGTGGGTTGCCAGACTGACTGAAGTTTTTTGCCGACGTCTGGGGCCAGAAAGGGGCGGACAACTGGTCACTCTCGATTGTCCGCAAAGGCTACCTCATTCCCTTCTTATCAAGACCTCCGTTGTTGACGACGACTCCGAGGGAGTTGGTAGCCAAGTACAAGGACCCCATCATGAATCGCCCTCTCTCTAGCAGTAGATCTTATGCTGGAGAAGGAGGCGATAGAACTAGTGAAAGATCCTCATTCTGCGGGTTTTTACAACAGACTGTTCCTAGTTCCCAAGAGCTCAGGAGGATGGAGACCGGTTCTGGATGTAAGCGCCCTGAATGTCTTCGTAGAAAAAAGGAAGTTCGCCATGGAGACAACTTCTTCATTGTTGGCGGCTCTTCGTCAGGGGACTGGATGGTGTCCCTAGATCTTCAGGACGCTTACTTCCATGTGCCTATCCATCCTTCTTCAACGGGGAAGTTTCTGAGATTCATGATGGGAGGGAAGATCTTCCAATTCAGGGCCTTGTGCTTCGGCCTTTCGACAGCCCCTCAAGTTTTCACGGGTTTAATGAAGAATGTAGTGCAGTGGCTACATTTGGAGGGAGTGAGGCTGTCTCTCTATCTAGACGATTGGCTGATCAGAGCAAGCTCACAAGAACGATGTCTGGAGGGCCTACAAAAGACACTGACTTTAGCAAGTTCGTTGGGACTTCTGGTGAACTTCCAGAAGTCACAATTAATCCCCAGTCAAGAGCCTGATATATCTGGGGATTCGGATGGTTTCTCCGATTTTCGGGCATATCCGTCACCAGAGAGGATTGCTAATTGCCAAGAGAAACTAACGACCTTCCTAGAGAAAGATGCATGCACAGCGAGGAGTGGATGAGTCTGTTGGGGACACTTTCCTCGCTGGAGCAATTCGTTTTCTCTAGGAAGGTTGCATCTCAGACCTCTCCAATTCTTCCTTTTACCGGAACTGGAGGTGTCTCTCTCTAGACCTGGAATTCTCCTTCATGATATCAAAAGGAATCAAGAAGGCCCTTCTGTGGTGGGCAGATCCTCTCCGATTTGCAGAAGGTCTGTCTCTGTACATGCCAAACCCGAACCAAGTATTGTTTTTCAGACGGCGTCGGAGACGGGTTTGGGGTGTGCGACCCTAGGGTCAAGAGAAGTGTCAGGCACCTGGGAGGGGGAACAGGTGTCCTGGCACATCAACAACAAAGAGTTGATGGCAGTGTGGTTGGCGTTAAAGCCTTCGAGCCCCACGTCCGAAATGCTATAGTTCAGGTCAACTCGGACAACACCACAGCCTTGGCTTACATAAGAAAGCAGGGGGGGGGGGGGACACACTCTTTCTCCCTGTACGAAACAGCGAAGGACTTGCTGTTGTGGTCTCAGGCAAGGAAGATCGTTCTCCTCACCAGGTTCGTACAGGGAGAAAGGAATGTCAGAGCCGATCTCCTGAGCAGGAGGAATCAAGTGCTCCCCTCGGAGTGGACTCTGCACTCAGAAGTTTGCCAGGACCTGTGGAGGTTATGGGGCAGACCTCATATCGACCCTTTTTGCGACAGCAAAGAACAAGAATAGACCTCTACTGCTCCCCGATCTCGGACCCCAGGGAGCAGTGCCAGTCGATGCTTTCCTTCTAGCTGGAGAGTCTGGACGTCTATGCTTTTCCTCCATTCAGATTCTGAGTTCAAACACTCAGAAAGTTTGCGGCCTCGGAAGCGACAAGGATGACGCTGGTAGCTCCATTCTGGCCGGCCCAAGATTGGTTCACAGAGGTGCTGGAATGGCTGGTGGACTTTCCAAGAGCTCTTCCACAAAGAGTAGATCTGCTCAGACAACCCCACTTCGACAGGTATCACAAAAAACCTCCCCGCTCTCAATCTGACTGGCTTTCGACTGTCAAAAGTCTTGTCAGAGCGAAGGGGTTTTCAGCTAAGGCAGCGAAGGCTATCGCCTCAGCTAGAAGGCCCTCTAAAACCCTTAGTGTCTACCAGTCGAAGTGGGACGTCTTCGCCGTTGGTGGCAGAAACCAGAAGCGTTCCTCTTCCAGTACCTCTGTGACCAATCGCAGATTTCCTGGTTTTTCTCAGGGAAAAATGCGGTCTTGCAGTTTCGACCATCAAAGGATATCGGAGCATGTTAGCAGCTGTGTTTAGGCACAGGAACTTAGATATCTCCAACAACAAAGATCTACATGATCTGCTAAGATCTTTCGAAACTTGCAAGAAACCCTCGTCTCAAATTCCGAGCTGGAACCTGGATGTGGTTCTTCGTTTCTGAGGTCCTCGAAGTTCGAACCTCCCCAGTCATCTTCTTTCAAGGATCTTACGAAGAAGGCTCTGTTTCTTTTGGCTTTAGCATCTGCCAAGAGAGTTAGTGAGCTTCATGCTCTAGAAGGAAGGGTAGGTTTCCAAAGGAGATTCCGTGATTTGTTCCTTCCTTCCTTCTTTTCTTTTCTAACTAAGAACGAGAACCCCTCAAATCCTTGGCCAAGGAGTTTTTTGAGGTTCCAGGCTTAGCTCCCCTGGTAGGGGAAGAGCCGGAAAGAACTCTTTGCCCTGTGAGGACTTTAAGATACTACCTCCAGCGGAAGAAGTCTCTTAAGGGCATTAAGGACAGACTTTGGTGCTCTGTAAAGGATCCCAGTAGACCATTGTCTAAAAATGCTTTGTCCTTCTTATTAGAAGCCTCGTGAAGGAAGCACATTTGGCTTGCGGTGAGGATCAGTTCAAGCTTTTGAAAGTCAAGGCTCACGAGGTAAGAGCCATTGCTACGTCCTTGGCTTTCAACAAGAATATGTCACTCCAGAATCTGATGAAAGCAACATTCTGGAGATGCAATTCAGTATTCGCGAACCACTACCTTAGAGACGTCAAGATTACTTACGATAAGTGCTTCGCATTAGGCCCGTATGTATCGGCGGATTCGGTGCTGGGGCAGGAAGCTGAACCATATCCTTTGTAAATTTTTCCCCTATTGTTTGTATTGTGTTTTTTATGGTTGTTTGAAAAGAGGATGCGGGTAGGCATCTCTTTCTATTCGTAGTGCTAACATTAGAATGGTTAGGTGATCTGTTTGTGCTAGAGCTCCCTGCATTGGTAGTGGTCAGGCTCTGTCATTTAAGAGGGCGAATCCCCATTGACATGATCCAACTTGGATTCTACTGAGTAAGTGGATATCAAATCCCTTCGGTAGACCCAAAGAGTCTTTTCAGCTGTAGGTCACGCCCTCGCTGTAGCTCTTCAGGCTTTGCAGACTAATAGACAGTAACTATGAAGTCTTCAGTCTTATCAGGTAAGAACCAAGGTTTGTTAGTATCCTACAACAGATGTTGTTTCCCCTTTTTCCTTGTTAGCTCTGTCTTTTTCCCTCCACCAAGGGTGTCAATCAGCTAAGTATATATCTGGCAGGAAAGTTCATGTACAAAAATGATATTGTTATTTTACAATAAAGTTTTGTACATACTTACCTGGCAGATATATACGATTGATGGCCCTCCCAGCCTCCCCTCAGGAGACAGGTGGAAGAAAAAAATTATGACTGGAAAGGGGGAGGGGTTGGTTCATACACCTGCCACCCAGCGGCGGGTGGGGTAGATCACCTGACCTACCTGTCGCATTTGCCGCGAGTTTTTTGAATTTCTGTTCCCGTTTGACCGTTCAGAAGACGTAAGCTAAGTATATATCTGCCAGGTAAGTATGTACAAAACTTTATTGTAAAATAACAATATCATTTTATGCATTACTTGCATACTCTGGTAAACCCTTAAATAAGCTAACATACACTTGCTCACTTTTTGTTCAAAAGAAATTTATCTTTTAATTTAAATATGTGTGAAGTCAATGAGCGACTTGTATCTACTAGCAAATGTAAAAAGAAAAAAAAACATGATCATGGAACCAAGTGCACTTCACAGTCTTGTTTTGTAACATCCTGCCTTCTTAGTATGAGTAATATCCACATTATAATAGTGACACAGTTTTAAACCTTTATGTGATGTCTATACTATATTCCTCAAGCTTGTGGATTCATTGTTTTCATTACAATTGGATATTGAGCTTGTGATATAGCAAGTTCATGATCACTTCATGTACAAATATTTCCTTCATTGTGTAGTTGAGACAGAATAGTTATTAGTACTCTACATACAAAGTGGTTGTGTTGCTTTTCAGTTGACTCTAATTTTATGAATAGGTTGGTTCACATTTTGTTTGCCACTCTTTAAAGGACCAATAACAATTTGTTGTTTATACCCATTTATATATGTAGTACTTTGAAAATAAGGAAAATGGGCACAAATTTCATGATTTTCTATTCAACTTTTAATAATTGTCTGAACAGGCCCTACTTTTGTGATGAGAGTTGAAGTGCCCCCCAGCACCTTTCAGCCATCATCCAAATGCAACCCAGCATTAAAATATGTTTGATTAATTTTTAGACAAATTTTCTGCAGATGATGTCACTGGATTTCAAAGGATTAACTGTCATCATATATTCATCTTTCATTGACGAAAGTATGTAGGATAAAATGAAAATGTGAAGTTCCCTTATTTATTTGTATTTAACAAAAATTTCTCTGCATTTCCAGTTATTGGGGCTTGTTGGTTAACATTCACATATGTCAAATACCACAGACGTAAAAAAGAATTGGAAAAGCAGCAGGTGTGTGCTTTTAATTATTTATTTTGTACTAATACAGGCAGTCCCTGGGTTACGATGGGTTCGACTTATGACGTTCCAAGGTTAAGGCGCTTTTCAATTATATTCATCAGAAATGATTTTCAGGGTTACGATGGCAGAAGAAATTTGACACCAAAAATGCAAAATAATCAATATTTGAAGGTTTTTTTTATTAAAAATGCAATAAGAATGCAGTTTACATAGTTTTGAATGCACCCAAAGCATTATAAGGAAGGTTTTCTTAGGATTTTTGATGATTCGGCTTAGACGATTTTCGGCTTACAACGCGTCTTAAGAACGGAACCCCCTTCGTAACCTTGGGACTGCCTGTAGTATAGTTTTGTCAAGCTCATTTTATGTGGTAAATTATGTATGCTGTACTGCTTTTCAGAAATCCCCAAAACTCTATTGGTATGTTCTGTTAGTACCATATATGCATGTCAAATATTTTACGTACTGTTAAGAAATGTATTTATGAAATTTTTCAAATTAGGTGCTTATCTTATTAATGGTGTTTAAATTCGAATGTAGCCTGGTATATAATTAAGAAGAAAAAAGTGGTCCTATTATTGCACTGCTTGATGAACAAAAAATGGTACTGTTACTAATGCACTGTTTGATAAATCCAAAATGGTACTCTTATTAATGCAATGTTCAATGAATATTCCATGGGCAGGTACTTGAAACAGTTGAACAGATTTTAGAAACCCTGGGTGGTTTAGCCAGACCTGGTGGAAAAGATTATGTTGCTGTGAACCATGTACGTGATTCTCTTATTGGACCCAGAGACAGGAAAGCAAAACAGGATATTTGGAAGAAGGCTGTGACATTCATTGATAATTATGAGTCTAGGGTAAGTCTTTATTAATGAAGTTTGGCTCTCATATTGTTCAAGTTTTCTCAATCTACTTTATTTTTAAGAGCTTGAGGGTAAGAACAGTCTTGTATGAATTTTTTTTTGCCATTACAGGTTTTATAACTAGTGTTTTGTTTTGCAAGCCCATTATGCCTTATTTTCATGATTTGGAAATCCTATTTTGAGTTAATATTTATCAAGATTGTTCTGCAAGTTGATATCATCTCAAGTCCTTCCTCACTTTAAGGTAAAATGAACAAAATGAGTGTGATGGGTTGGGGTGAGGGCTGTCTGTATATGATTAATTAGTTGTTCCAATACGAATACAAACCATCGGTCCTTTAACAATAGGAATGTAACTTGCGGCAGCTGGAACCGGTCGTAAGCTTCGAACAAGGGAGTTCGGTAGTTAACTGCTTGTCCGACAGTCAGTGCACCACGCGACTAGGAGGTGAAGATTCACTTTGCTTTCGGCCGCGCTGGGTGACAGACGTGTTCTCCACTTCTCTCCGCCCGCCTTTCGTCGTATGCTTTGTTTTCTCCAAACCTTGGTTTGCTTTTGTGTAAATTGTGTCTAAATACTGTAAGTACGTGTGCTTTGTATTATTACCAATTTATTATGGATTCTCGTGAGCTGGAGAGTTCCCCACGCCCCCCATCAGCCGCAGGATCTGTCCTGGTAGGGAGGGCCGTAATAGTGGGGCCTTCCGCTCCTTCTTGGAAGTTGATCCTCATGAATTGCATGCTCGGTGTCGGGGGCACGAATGCTCTCGCGCCGAGCCCTGTGATATTTGTGCGACGTAAGCCTGCCAGGGAGTCATCAGAAAGTTCTCCGGCTACTCCCCTGGTCACGGACACGTTGTCTTCTTTCCTCCCTCCATCTCAGCTCCCGCGTATGGATCCTTCTCCTTTGGGGGGGGGTTGATCCTCGCTCCCTTCTCTTCGCCCGATCCGTCAAGCGTGGAGGAGGGGGCGAGGTACCCAGACATCCAATTGTACTCGGGGTCTTCCGTTCGCTCAGGGTGGGACTTGTCCCCCCCTCCCGGACGAAGGGGAACCCCTCTTACTAACCCGACTTTTGCCGTCCTCAGGTGTGGTGCTCGTTGGGTCTCCAGGGGACACTTGAGTGTTCGGGGGCTGTTGCATCACCTGGCGAGTGGCTCTGCTTCGGTCACGCACGGTCCGGTAACCACCACCACCACCACCTTGTCGACCCCAGGGTATGCCGCCCTTCCTCACCTGGTTTATACACAGCATATTGCTACGGTGACCCCTTCAACTGCAGTGCAGGTGCCGTTCCCCAGCGTTCCAAGGAGCGTCGTAACACCGCCACCCAGGTTCGCTGCTCTCGCACCAGCCCCCGACTTCTGGTGCCCAAAGTGCTTGTCCCTGGACCTGCCACCAGTACCCAGGGGGTCGCTGGCCGCTGCCCCGCCTCCTGCTGTTCCTGCCGTACCTGACTTTCCTGCCTTGCCTGGACCAGCCCCTGCCGACGTCGTTCCTGCCCGTGGTGTTGCTGCTCCAGTCGCAGGTCCTTCCGGACAGGTGCAGCTGGGTCGTGTTGCTTTGGCAATTGCCCCGGCTCCGTCCTGGATGGAGGATCTGACGACTGTCCTGAGGAAGCTGACGAAGAAGAAGAGGAAGAGGAGGAAGGTGTCGTCGTCGTCTTCGTCGTTGTCTGCTGCCACCTCTTCCCCTTCGACTTCCAAGGCTTCACGGCCGAAGAAGATGAAGGCTGTCTCCTTCCCCCCTAAGAAGTCTCCTTCGGGAACTTCTAAGGGCCCGTCTCACTCTGGTGGGACCGGTACCTCCTCACCTGGTGCTAGGGGCTCTGCCGCTACATTAGGTTCCGTCTCGACCTCTCGTTCGCGAGAGGTACCGAGTATGCGGTCGCCCGCAGGTGACCGTGCAGCCAAAGTCCAGGCTTCCGAGTTCGCTCGGTGCCAGGACCGAGGCACGGAGCGGAAGACAGGTGAGATTCGCTCAGGTGACTCCTGCCAGGCCAGCGATTGCTCTCGTAACGATGCACGGGCTCCCATGGTTGACGCGACGGTCCCAGACCGGCTGCAGGTTGAGAAATGGAAGAGGTCCCCTCAGTCGCCGGAACCAGCTGACGCGCCTTGAGGACAGGCCCCGCTCCCACCACGACAGCAGACTCTGCAGGTCCCCTGACCGCTGCTCCCACCGGGACCGGGTGGGTAGGGGGGGGACCAGCAGCAGCTCCTCTGACGCTCGGATCCGGAGCCGTTGTTCTCGGTCCAGCCGCTCTCCCCTGGAGAGCCGCGCGATCAGGCCTGCAGCTCGATCGCCACCGTGAGTTGGCGATCGCCTGCAGCCCCCCAAGCTTACCGGTTCTGCCGGTGAGCGAGAGGGGAGCGTCAGGTCTTCCTCTCCGATCCCTTCAACTTCCTCGGGCTATGCTGGGAAGAGCGAGGTGATCCGGAGTGACCGTGAGGAGCACGCTCCTCACAGTCCCACCACGATGCCTTATGAGCCTGGCACGGTCTTAGGATCGATCAGGTCGTACACGCAAGTGGCAGGAGGGGACCAGGAGGGGTCTGTTGCAGTCCCTCCTTTGCAGAGGTTATTGCGCTGATTCGTCAGCACAATGACCTCGGGGAAGGATCGCCGCTCCCACCTTTCTGAGCCTACCTCCAGGCTCAAGTTGTTCTGGGGTCCTAAGAAGGAACCCAGGACGACGGTGGGTCTGCCGCGATCGGCTCTGGCTGACTCGGTGCTGGGCCAGTGGACTCTTTCGTCTCCGGACAGGAAGGTTCGCTACGGTCTGGCAGGTCTTCCAAGCTACTTCCCCCGCCTCTACTGCGAAAGAGGAGGTTCTACGTGCCATCGGAGGACCCTTTGCCGCCCAAACAGGTTAACCCGGAACTAGCTAGGCTAACTCCGGGGGTGTCTCTGCAGCAGCTCCTGTCTGAGAACTTATGGTTCTCGCAGCAAGAGGCACTCACCTTGGAATCAACTGCCATGGCGGCATTCCAAGCAGTCTCCTGGTTAGACCTGTGGTCCCTCACGGTGTCTAATGTCGTGGCCACTTCGGGAAATTTCACTCCTGGAGGTGACCCAGCTTTCGGGAGACTGTGCCAGTCTGGAGGTAGAGCCATCTCCTACCTAGCCCACCAGATGGCAAACCTGTGGGCCAACCTGGTTCTTCGGCGTAGGGACGCAGTCTTCACCCGAGTGACCAGGGTGGCTGGGCGTGAGGCAGCTCTGGGTTTTCGCAACGGACCGGTGCGGAGTTCCTCCTCTCTCTTCCCCGGAGAGATGGTGGACGCTGCGGTGCAGTCTCGAAGGCGTCTGGACAGCCTCGAGCTACTATGGCCAAGCCCAAGAGCTTGGTTAGCGCTTCCTCTGTGGCCAAGACGATCGCATCGTTGAGGCCCAGGGGAAAGACTCTGCCTTCGACTTCTTCAAGGAGCGACCGTAACCAGCCCTCCTTCTCACGAGGGGGAGCTGGGAAGAAGAAGCCGAAGAGAGGTGGGAAACACTAGGGACGGCGTTCCCCCTCACCTGCTGCTGGAAGTGGGGGGGTGCCTGGCGAGCCATTGGACAACATGGCAGCGCTTTGGAGCGAAGACCTGGATAGTAGACGTCCTACGAGAGGGGTATCTACTACCCTTTCAGTCTCGGCCACCCCTTACCTCCAACCTGGTCCACCTTCAGACCTACGTACCCGGAACATCCAAGGACATAGCACTTCGGCAGGAAGTCCAAGCCATGCTGAGCAAAGGAGCTGTGGAGATCGTCAGGGATCGGTTACCGGGCTTCTGCAGCCGTCTTTTCCTGGTGGAGAAGTCTTCGGGGGCTGGCGCCCGTTGATAGATCTCTCCCCGTGAACCGATTCGTTCGCCAGTCTCGGTTCACGATGGAGACGTCACGCTCCGTGCTCGACTCCATCAGGGAGAACGACTTCATGCTTTCGGTGGACTTGAAGGACGCGTATTTCCAGATACACGTTCATCAGTCCTCCAGGAAGTACCTCCGTTCCACCCTCGACGGGACGGTGTACCAGTTCAGGGCACTTTGCTTCGGTCTCTCAACCGCCCCACAGGTGTTCACGCGAGTGTTCACTCTGGTGTCTGCTTGGGCCCACTCGTCAGGGATACGTCTCTTGAGGTATCTCGACGATTGGTTAGTCCTGGCGAGCTCCCGCTTGCAGTTGCTACGGGACAGGGATCGACTCCTCGAGTTCTGCCGCAATCTGGGGACCGTGGTGAACTTCGAGAAGTCAGATCTCGAGCCCAAGCAGAGGATGAAGTAGTACTTTGGGTATGCTGATCGATACGGTAGCAGAATGAGTCTTCCCTGCAGACTCGCGGATCAGTAGATTCAGGGAGGCAGCCTACCAGTTCCTGTCTCGGCAGGAACAGCCAGCTCAGCAGTGGCAAGTCGTGATCGGCCACCTGTCGTCACTCGAGAGGTTAGTCTCTCCAGTGGAGACTAAAGGAGAGTTGGTCACATGCAAGAGACCCGCCATACTTCCCCGTGTCCCTCACAGAAGAGGTGAGGCAGGACCTAGCCTGGTGGCTGAAGGACAGGAACCTCGTAAGAGGAGTGCCTCTCTGCACCCCCCCCCCCCCCCCCCCCCCCCCTCCCCCCCCCCCCCCCCCCCCCCCCCCCCCCCCCGAGATGTTGCTATTTTCAGACGCGTCAACCAAGGGATGGGGCGCACACCTGAAGGAGTTGCTGGCTGCAGGAGTGTGGGATCATCACGACAAGCACCTTCACATCAATGTCCTGGAGCTCAAGGCAGCGTTCCTCGCTCCAAGAGTTCCAGGACCGCCTGATGGGACACTCAGTGGTGTTGATGTGCGACAACACCATGGTAGTGGCATACGTCAACAAACAGGGGCCTAGTATCCCTCCCGTTGCACCAGTTGATGTTGCAGATGCACGAGTGGGCCGTGGCTCACTCGGTAGAGCTGTCAGCCCGCTACATTCCAGGCAAGAGGAATGTAGTAGCAGACAAGCTCAGCCGTGGGGATCAGGTGATAGACCCATGGGCAGCTGCAGAGGACGCTCTTCAACACTTGTGGGACAACCTCTTCGTTTACGTCTTTCCCCCCATTCTGTCTGATTCGCAAAGTGATCAGCCGAGTGCTGGTCACCCTGAATTTCTGGATGATCCTGGTGGCTCTCAAATGGCCTTAGGCCATTTGGTATTTGGACCTGCTGGCTCTTCTTGCTGGAGGACCGAGAGATTCGCCCTTGGGACAACCTTCTCGTCCAGCCACACGTGGAACGGTACCACCAATCAGTCCAGTCCCTTCATCTTTACGGCTGGCTGTTATTCACCATCTCTTGCGAGCGAGAGGCTTTTCTCGCCGAGCAGCAACAGAGATGGCTGGGTACATCAGACAGTCCTCTGCAGCTGTGTACCAGGGAAAGTGGGCCGTCTTCTGTGGTTGGTGTCGTAGACGGGGTCTATCTCCTCTCAGAGCCACTCTTCAGTAGGTAGCGGATTTCCTCGTCTTCCTTCACCGAGAGAAGCTCCTCTCCGTCCCCACAGTCAAAGGATACGGCCACCCTGGCCATAGTCCTGAAACTGCTAATGAGGAGCTTCGAAAGGTCTTGCCCACCCATGGAACTCAGGCCCCCGGGGTGGGATGTGACTCTCATCCTTAGGAGTCTGATTCGAAGACCCTTCGAGCCACTCCGAGAGTCGTCAGACAGGGATCTGACCCTCAAGACCCTCTTCTTGCTGGCCCTGGCATCGACGAAGAGTGTAGGGGAACTTCGTGGCTTATCCTTCGACGTCAAGCATACCAGGGGATGGGGATCTGTGACGCTCGATTTCGTCCCAAACTTCGTAGCAAAGACTCAGAATCCTTCGGTCCCTGATGACCGGTTCGAGTCATTCACGATCTCCTCCCTACTGGACTTCACCGACAATGATGCGGATGAGATGCTGCTTTGTCCTGTGAGGGCGCTATGGCGCTAACTGAATAGAACTCGACACCTCAGGCCTGAGTGTCGACGCCTCTTCGTTAGCACCGGGGTGACCAAGAAAGAAGTGTCCAAGAACACACATTCTTTCTGGCTAACACACATTCTTTCTGGCTGTGTGAGGTGATCAGGAAGGGTGTACAAGGCTGATGGTAGCGACGACATCCGTACCCTTCATCCGAGAGCCCATGAAGTCAGAGGTATTGGTCCTTCCCTTGCATTCCGCAAGAACTTCTCTGTGGCGCAGGTCCTGAAGGTGGGGGTCTGGACCAACCAGACCACCTTCACCTCCTTCTACCTTCAGGATATAGCCCACAGCTCCTTAGATACTTTTTCCTTGGGACCCGTGGTGGCTGCTCAACAAGTTGTGTAGCTTACCCAGCACCTGAGCTGACAGAACAACATCGCATCCTTGTGTGACTGCATGAATGGATGAGTGAATGAGTGTGTGACTGGCTTCTCTTCCCCATCTTTTTCTCCCCCTCTACCTGTGGGCAGAGGGACACGGTCATCAGTACACTGGAACAGGAGACCGATGCAGGTGAGCTACTCAACCGAGCCCCATCCTACCCCTTTCATTAGGGATAGGAGCGATTATCCACCACTTTCCCCAACAAGGGGGGGGGGAAGGGGAAGCCAACAAGAGACAAACCCATGACTTCAGATTGCCTCTTGCAATAGGAACAAGTTCTTGCTTGCTAGTTTTAAGAGGTACGCTTGCCTCCCTCTTACTACTTGGGTCCAGAGGTCTGACCATTGATCCTGCGGTACATACCCTGATCATTGGGCAGAGGCTAGGATCCCTCCCTCTGCTCTTACGACCAGGGAGGGAACCAGGTTGGACGAACACCAGTCTGTTCATTGACTCAGATTCCTCCCACCAAGAAGTGAGTCTTCCTATTGTTAAAGGACCATTGGTTTGTATTCGTATCGGAACAAATAACAATTTGTCGAAAATTGTATTTTTCCTAACTATACAAACCTGAGGTCCTTTACACATAGTCCCACCTCATGCCACCCCTCACTCTGTGTTTTTCCTGGGCCTAAAGCAAAGTGAATCTTCACCTCCCAGTCGTGTGGTGCGCTGACTGTCAGACAAGCAGTTAACTACCGAACTCCCTTGTTCGAAGCTTACGACCGGTTCCAGCTGCCGCAAGTTACATTCATATTGTTAAAGGACCTCAGGTTTGTATAGTTTGGAAAAATACAATTTTCGACAAATTGTTATTTTTCATGAAAAACTTGTTATACAAAAACATAGTTTGTTTAATATGACCTTTCAATTATACATGCTGAATTTTGTACAAGTAACTTACCCAGCAGATATATACTTAGCTATAGACTCGGTCGTCCCGACAGAATTTCAAAACTCGCGGCACACGCGACAGGTAGGTCAGGTGATCCACCATTCCCGCCGCTGGGTGGCGGGGTCTGGAACTATTCCCGTTTTCTAAGCCATAATTTCTCTGTCGGTTGAACGGACAACACCTATTGTTCGTTCCTCCATCTTGGATTTCAACTCGTTTGCCGAGAATTTGGATTGGTTTTTTGGTGACGTATTCTGTTTTTTCTCTGGCTTGGCATACGCTTTATTGTGGACTGTTTTTCGACTTTGGTTTTGACTACTCTTTCACGATGTCTGACGCTAAGGCTTCACCTATGTTTAGAGTTTGCAGTAGGGAAGACTGTAAGGTTAGGCTGCCTAAATCGGCATTGGATCCGCATAGTATTTGCGCTAAATGCAGGGAGAATGAATGTTCTTTTGTTAACACCTGTGTGGAATGCGAGAACCTTACGGAGCTTGAATGGAAGGAATTATCATCATATGTTAGGAAGCTTGAGAGAGATAGAGTGAGAAAGGCTTCAGCTAGGTCATCTAGTAGATCTTGCTCCTTAGAACAAGAAATTAACTCTCCATCTAACAATTTTCCCTTAGCCTCAGCTGCTTCTCCCTGTTCTGAATCCAAAGATTCTTCGTCAGAGAGGGAAAATGTAAAAGCTTCAATTAAGAAACTTCAAGCTCACTACGAGCTCTAAACCAAGGTAAGAGTGTGATAGTGACTTGTGCATGTCCCCAGTTGCAGTGGAGGGGGCGGTCTGACCGGTTCCTCATTGCTCCTAGGCCTAGACCTCTTCCAAACTCCCAGGACCAGGGGAGGAGAATGTCGAAAGCCGCAGGGAGGATGCAGAACATCCCCAACGGTCAGGCGTCCCTTCGGCAGATCCTGTTGTTAAGTCCCAGGCTGCCTCGGATTGCCGCAGAAAAGGCGTCCTAAAGGAGTGTTTTTCGGCCTCAGACTCTTCCTCTCCAAAACGAGGATGGAGTTCGGCCTCCCGTTCGCGCCCTTTGAAGAGAGCCTGGAGGCGCCTAAAGGAGACGCGGCTGACTCCAGCCCAGAGCGTTTTCCCGAGGATTGGCCTTCGGGACCTAAGAAGACTAGACAAGAGGAGCCTGCTCTTCAGGATCCGACCAAGAAGTTTTTGGTTAATCTGCAAGAGCAGTTAGCTTCGCTCGTAGGCTCTTTTGCTAAGGACTCTACAAGGAGGAAGGATGTCTCGCTCCCTGTTAAGAGTTCCGCTAAGCGTCCTTCTTCGTATAGGAGAGAACTCTCACGATCTCCAGAGCGTTTATCGCCTTCGTCGAGAGACTCGTCGGATAGGAGTTGTTCTCCTCAGAGAAGAGCCCTTTCGCCCTATAGGCTGTCTTCCCCGAAGCGCCCTCTTAGACGCAGCGAATCGAGCAGAAGTCTCGATCGGTTTAGGTGCAAGGAACCGGGAAAACCGATTTAGGTATCAGGATCCCTTGGGTCTTCAGGACCAGGAGCCAGACAGGCGCAAAGAGGCAGCAAGACGCAAGAAAGGGCGTCAAGAGCCTCTTAGAACGCAGGATTCAGGACGTCAGATTCTGCTAGAAGGCAGGAATCAGGACGCTATGAGCCAGGACGCCATGAGTCAGGGCGCCAGGAGTCAGGGCGCCAGGAGTCAGGGCGCCAGGAGTCAGGGGGCGTCAGGAGTCAGGGCGCCAGGAGTTAGGACGCCAGAAAACAGGACGCCAGGAGTACGTTAGGCGTCAAGTGTTAGGGCGCCAAGAAGCCTGTTAAGCGTCAGGAATCAGGACGCGGGGATCTTTTTCAAGCGCCCTGAATCAGGACGCCAGGAGCCTAGCAAGCGCCACGAACCCGACGAACCTAGACAACAAGAGTCTAGTAGGCACAAGAGTGTTTCCGACAGACAGGAGCCTCACTCTTCGTATAGGAGTGCTAATGTTCCGCGCTCCCCTTCTCGGGAAAGGAGTTCTTCTCCCGGGAAGAGCCAGATCACTCAAAACGATCTCCTTTCCTGTAGATCAGTTGGACCAGGTATCGGAAGACGAAGAGCCTGTAGGATGTAGCAGTTTCGGACTACAAGAGACTTTCTCTTTTGCTGCTAAAGGAGTTCGGAGACTCCCTTCATCCTGCGGACCCTCCTTCACCAGGATCGTTGATGTCCAGCACTAAAGCTCTCAAATCGTCTTCCTTCGTTAAGATGCGCCCCGCTCTTTGTATGAAAAAGGCATTAAAAACTTTTTCAGAGTGGTTGACTTCCAGAAGGGAAGCGGGCAAGACAGTTTTTTCCATGCCCTCCTTCCAAGTTAACAGGCAAACTAGGAAGGTATGGTACGAGACCAAAGAGCCGATGGGGTTAGGTCTGCCTTCTTCCGCGGATGCGGATTTTGCTTCCTTAGTGGACTCTGCTAGGAGGAAGTCGTTGCTGTCTGCTAAGGCGACTTGGGGCATGTGTGAGCTGGACCACCTTCTAAAGGGCCTCTTTAAAACCCTAGAAGTCTTCAACTTTATGGACTGGGCTTTAGGAGCATTAGCGAAGAGAGCTCAGGACACGGACTTTGTTTCCATGGAGGAACTTTCGAGCGTCCTGGCTTGCCTGGACAGAGCGGTCATGGACGGTTCTGTGGAAGTTGCCTCTCTTTTTGGAACGGGAGTATTGAAGAAGAGATCAGTCTTTAGCTCTTTCTTAGCAGGAGCAGTATCACCCTTGCAAAGGACATCTCTTCTTTTTTGCTCCTTTATCCCCGCACCTTTTTTCCGGACAAGAGACGGTTAGAGAGGTTTCGAAATCTCTTACGGAGAAGGCAACTCAAGATCTCCTCACGCACTCAGCAAGAAGTTTAGGCCGGCAGTTCCTATAGAGAAGAAAGAGAGACCCTCTTTTGTTCAGCCCTTTCGAGGGGCCTCCTCTTCTAGAGCCCCTCTTAGAGGTAGAAGACCAGAGAGAAAGAGTAGACCATCTAGAAGGTCCTTCGGGAAGTCTAGATGAACAGCAAGTCCTCCAGACGAAAGTAGGCGCCAGGCTACTCCACTTTGCCAAAGTCTGGGCACAGAAGGGAGCGGACTCCTGGTCCCTCTCTATCCTGGAAAAAGGATACTTGATCCCCTTCAGGGAAAATCCTCCCTTGACGACAACTCCAAGGGAGTTGACCGCAAGATACTCGGATCCGGTCCGAAAGCTTGCTATGTTGCAAGCAGTGGAACAGATGATTTCCAAGGAAGCGGTAGAACTGGTTCAAGATCTCCAGTCTCCAGGATTCTACAATCGGCTATTTCCTGGTACCGAAAGCATCGGGGGATGGAGACCAGTTTCTAGACGTCAGTGCCCTGAATTTCTTTGTCTTGAAGAAGAAATTTTCAAATGGAGACGTCTTCCTCTGTTCTATCTGCTCTTCGTCCAGGGGACTGGATGGTGTCCCTGGACCTTCAGGATGCGTATTTCCATGTGCCAATTCATCCGGCAGCAAGGAAGTATCTGAGGTTCATGTTCCAAGGGAAAGTGTTCCAGTTCCGAGCGATGTGCTTCGGACTTTCGACTGCCCCTCAAGTCTTTACGGACATCATGAAGAATGTAGCTTATTGCTACATCTGGAAGGGATCAGGATCTCGTTATATCTGGACGATTGGCTAATAAGAGCCCAATCGGAGAAAAAAATGTCTGGAGGACCTTTTAGTTACTCTAAAGTTGACAAAGTCCGTTATGGACTTTTAGTAAATCACGAGAAATCCATGCTGACTCCCCAGCAAAGTATTGTCTATCTGGGGATTCAGATGGATTCTCGGGATTTTCTAGCGTATCCTTCGCAGGAAAGGAGAGAACGCTGCCTAGAAAAGGTGTCAGTCTTCTTAAGGAAAGAACTTTGTTCCGCGAGGGAATGGATGAGCTTGCTGGGGACCCTCTCCTCGATGGAACAGTTCGTTTCCTTAGGAAGACTTCACCTACGACCCCTTCAATTTTATCTGAAGGAGAAGTGGGATTGGAAGTCCAACAATCTGGGAGAGACTTTTTTCCAATCTCGAAACGGATCAAGGAGAATATCCGTTGGTGGTTAGATCCACAGAAACTAAGCAAAGGAATCTCCCTTCGCTTACAGAACACCCTCGCCTAGCGTTGTTTGCAGACGCCTCAGATTCAGGGTGGGGAGCGACCCTAGGTTCGCAAGAGGTGTCAGGCATTTGGGAAGGAGAACAAGTGTCCTGGCACATAAACAAGAAAGAGCTAACAGCCATTCATCTAGCTTTGGTTCATTTCGAGGAACAGGTCCTCAGTCTGGGGATTCAGATTCACTCGGACAACACAAACAGCCCTCGCTTATATAAAGAAGCAAGGGGGGACGCATTCCTTTTCCTGTACGAATCAGCAAAGGATCTGCTGATTTGGGCACAGGAAAGGAAGATCTCTCTCCTCACAAGGTTTGTGCAGGGAGAGAAAAATGTCGGGCAGATCTGTTAAGCAGAAAAGAACAAGTCCTACCCACGGAATGGACTCTCAATCCTCAGATTTGCCAACAACTTTGGCATCTGTGGGGAAGGCCCAATATAGACCTGTTCGCGACCAACAAGAATCACAGATTAGAAACCTATTGCTCCCCGATCTCGGATCCTCAAGCAGTAGCAGTAGACAGTTTTCTGCTAGATTGGACGGGCTTTGGACGCTTACGCCTTCCCTCCTTTCAAGATAGTAGGAGAAGTATTGAGGAAGTTCGCTTGCTCGGAAGGAACAAGAATGACCCTCATCACTCCCTTTTGGCCGGCTCTCGATTGGTTCACAGAGGGTGCTGGAGTGGTTAGTGGATTTTCCAAGATCGCTTCCACTAAGGAACGATCTTCTCAACAACCCCACTTCGACAGGTTTCACAAAAACCTCCCCGCTCTAAGTCTGACCGCCTTCAGACTGTCGAAGGACTTGTCAGAGCAAGGGGCTTTTCACGAGAAGTGGCGAAGGCTATTGCAAGAGCCAGAAGAGTCTCCACTTCTAAAGTATATCAGTCGAAGTGGGAGTTGTTTAGAAGATGGTGTAAGGAAAAGAAAATATCCTCCTCCAGTACCTCTGTAACTGAAATCGCAGATTTTCTCCTATATTTGAGAAAAAGACTGTAACCTGGCAGTTTCAACAGTGAAGGGTTACAGAAGTATGCTGCCTCAGTTTTTCGACATAGAGGAATAGATCTGACAAACAATAAAGATCTTCATGACCTTATAAGGTCTTTTGAGACCACGAAAGAACATGTAATCAAGAAGCCTAGCTGGAACTTGGATGTGGTCCTCAAGTTCCTAATGTCGGAAAAATTTGTACCGTCTCACGCAGCTTCGTTTAGGGACTTAACAAGAGTCTTTATTCCTTTTTGCGTTAGCAACAGCCAAGAGAGTGAGCGAGTTGCAAGCTTTGGAAGGTAAAGTGGGGTTTAAGAAAGATTCAGCGATTTGCTCCTTTCAACCATTTTTTTCTAGCGAAAAAATGAAAATCCCTCAAAGCCTTGGCCAGAAGCTTTGAATATCTTCATTAACAGGGAGAAAGAACTAGAAAGGACTTTGTGTCCAGTCAGGGCACTCAAGTTCTACCTGGAGAAGGAGAAGTTGCTGAAAGGTACAGAAGAAAGTCTTTGGTGCTCTGTAAGAGATCCGAAAAGAGCGATTTCTAAGAACCGCCCTTCCTTTACATTTCTCATAAAAGATGTAATAAGGGAAGCTCACCTTAAATGCGAAGAAGAGCATTTCAAGGTTCTCAGAGTGAGAGCTCATGAAGTGAGAGCCATAGCTACGTCTATGGCATTTCACAAAACATGGTCGCTTCAGGCTTTTATAGAGTCGACATTTTGGAGATGTAATTCGGTGTTCGCCTCGAATTACCTAAGAGATGTTAAAATTTCGTACGAAAAGTGCTTTGCTCTGGGAGCGTATGTTTCGGCGAATTCAGTGCTGGGAGAAGGGCTGAGGCTAATCCTTCCTAATTAGTTTAAGGCTTAAATTACTGTTTATTGGTGGTTGTTTTTATTGGTTAATTGTCAGAGGGAATAGGGACCCTCTTACAATTCATAGATTGTAACAAGACTAACATGGTCAGGTGATCGGGATTGGCTTCAGTGCTCTTTGTGATTTGTTTAATAACCTTAAAACTCTGTCATGTAAGAGGGCGAGTCTCCATTGATATGACAAAAGGTCAAGGCTCTACCATGTAAGTGGGTCAGCCCCCATTGGTACGATCCAGTATAGGCTCTCTGTCGCGTAAGCGGGCTAGCCCCCATTGACACGATCCAAAAAGAGTTATTCAACCATAGGTTCATTCCTCGTTGAAACTCTTGAGGCAAGCAGACTCATCGACAGTAGTCATGAAGTCTTCAGCCCAATAAGGTAGGAACTATGGATTATGTTATCCAAGAACATAGGTTGTTTTTTTCCCTGTTTTTTAATGTATTTAGTTTAAGTATTATTTTGTTTTTAGCTGTCTCTTGCCTGCCACCAAGGGTGCCAATCAGCTAAGTATATATCTGCTGGGTAAGTTACTTGTACAAAAATGATATTGTTAAGATACAATAAAGTTTTGTACATACTTACCTGGAAGATATATACGATTAATGGCCCACCCAGCCTCCCCTCAGGAGACAGGTGGAAGAGAAATTATGGCTTAGAAAACGGGAATAGTTCCAGACCCCGCCACCCAGCGGCGGGAATGGTGGATCACCTGACCTACCTGTCGCGTGTGCCGCGAGTTTTTGAAATTCTGTCGGGACGACCGAGTCTATAGCTAAGTATATCTGCCAGGTAAGTATGTACAAAACTTTATTGTATCTTAACAATATCATTTTTTTGTGGATTGTCTGGAACAGTGAAAAGAAATGATTCATCTGAGAAGATACAGCTGATTTTATTTGGGCATGACTGTATAATGGAAATGGATTTCCTTTCATAGCATTGCATGTTTATGACTTAGTTTTTGGGTATTTGATGTTAGTCTGTCTGTGGTAAAATTGCTTTCATTTAAGTTATTTGTTAGGTTGAATTAAATCAAGTTAGTACTTTATGAGACTAGAAACTGCACTGATATCACTAATGAAGTAGGCCAATTAGTGTTGGCTGTCAGTATTACAGCTCGGTTATCCTAGGTTTGCCATATATGGATTTTGAAAAGGAAATCTTAGTTGTTTTAGAAAGTGATTTATAGAACAGATTTTTTAATTAATGTTCTTAAAAATTTGGCAGATTTTTGGGTTAGGATCCCCCATATGTCAGTCAACTGGTTATGAAAAATGTTTCTGTTGCTTCATCTTTCCTATTAGTTCTGATTGCAGCCTTGTGAATGACATTGCATTAGTAAATTAATAATATTTTTTACTGATGAATGCTTTTCTTGAATTGATGAGTATCTTCTGATGACAGTGTTTTAGGTTGATGGCAGTTATCAGCAGAAATTTGGTCCATTAATGTTGAGTTGAGTTTAATTTTAATTCTACCGGTTTCCAGCTTGGCGCTAGTATTATCCTAATGTTAAGACCTCAGGTGTGTTAGTTATGAAAAATACAAATTGGTTAAAAATTTGTCATTTTAGGCCAAAGGCCAAGCACTGGGACCTATCAGGTCATTCAGTGCTGAAATGGAAATTGATAGTTAGATTTGAAAGGTGTAACAGGAGGAAAACCTCACAGCAGTTGCACTATGAATCAATTGTTAGGAGAGGGTGTAAAGTAAGATGGAAGAAAGAGAATAAGAAACGAGGCGCATGAGGTCCACTGATGGCGCTACCCTCCTACGGGGGCCCATTAATGTGAACCAGTACATGGATTACTCAAAAATGGAAATGTACACACATTCTTTTATTCTCCACCCACTTTTATGGGCAGTATGTTGGCAAAAATGTTTTAAATTTAGGTTTTATTTTGGTTTACAACCCTCTATAGTGGTTTCCTATCTTTTTAATTCCGTGAATTGTTAGTCATAGGGAGTATATAAAATATCCTGTCGATGAAATGGAAGTTTAGACTGCTATGAATGATGGGTTTGTTGCAACACACATATTTTTCTGTGTTCAATCTGTGTCTGCCGGTGAAATGTTCCTGTAGCTCACTTTTCCAAGTATAAATAGATCCTAAATATACCAGAGAAAAAAGCTAGCATGGTATGCTGAAGTTACTACCCTCAGCGCGAGCACCCAGAGGGTGTCGGGTATAAAGCACAAGGCGAGTAGAAGCCACTACCAACAGGTCTTCTTACCAATTAGAGGATTCCTTTCCAAAATTCCTCCCACGGCGAGAGCCGTCACAAAGGTTACTCCCCTCACGTTCCGCTCGCTCTCGCTACTACTACTCCCACCTGACCGCCATCTTCATTCCTGTAATTAGCTTTTGTGTGTTCGCATGCGTCTTCAATTGCTCCCTTGGTGCCTTAAATTGCCGAAGCTACGTCTTCCGTGGAACTCTGCTTCTTCAATCCAACTTGAGTACGTATTCCAAATTGTGTTTTCGTAATTCGTATGGTTACGATGCATTCTATTTTTAGCCTTAGGTAGATGGGTCAGGTATTCGACTACGATAACGCGTAGCCTTCTGATTCTGAGGCCGTAATAGAGATGAGGTCCTTCCTCTTCTCCGGTCCGGCGGATCTCAGATCCCACATACTAGACATACATCTACCTTCCAAGGATGGAATCGGGAGCAGGCAAATACACCCAAAGAATTTCTTTATTCATTGCTCTCGTTGGAGTTAACTCCTGCCCCACGGCTCTGACCCCGACAGTTCGGGGTATGTCTAAGCTGCCGCCATTTGAGAATAACAACCCGTGGCGACAAGCATTACATGCCCCATTTTCAGATGGGAAGTTGACGATCAAAGGGTGCGGAACCCGCCCGGTGGAGGACTTTGAGTTCTTCACGGGGGGTCTCCAATTCCCATTCCCCGGACTCGTCAGACTATTTAAGGTCCCGAAGGAGACAGTGATCTTCCCTAGGGACCAAGATCAAGCTGTATGGGTTCGCACCCTTTCTGAATGGGGATGTGTTAACACCAAACTGACGCCCCATAAAGGTAGCTTCACTATGTTTGTGACCCCAGGAGGAGTTCTGTCACCCGGTACAACCAAAGTGGCGGAACTAACCATGCAAGCTGCGGCAGAGGATAAACCCTTACCAGCTCTAAAGGAGATAGAGGCTACCTCTCTACTCTTCCCTGCAGATGTAGAGTTCTGGGAGGATCCTCCGGCTACGTTTACGCCAGGTAAACTCGACTTGGATCGCGACCCCACCCTGTTGGCAGAGAAGCTACCTAGAATTCCGGACCACTTGGTCAAAGAGGAATTCGAGGCAGGAACCAGATTAGGAAGGTTGATCAATTCAGTCACTGCCACTGAGTTGGTCGCGTTATCCTACAATGAAGAACAGTTGTTCCGGGTCCTCACGAAAGCCCTGTTACAGACTTTCCAAACGGACCTGTACGATTTGTTCCGATACGTAATACAAACCCTCGGTCCTTTAACAATAGGAAGTAGCTAGCGGCAGCTGGAACAAGGAGAGAACGGTAGTTAACTGCTTGTCCGACAGTGCGCGCGCCTGCGCGCCTGAGAGGTAAGAACCACTTTTGCTTTCGGCTGTGGTGTGTCAAGACATGCTCGTCATCGCTCTGCCCGCTACTCGTCGTATGCTTTGGTTGGATTTATCCTTTTTCTGGTTTGTCTGTAGAGTGAAAGAAACTTGTATGTACAGTTTTTTCTTTTGTTTATTTCATGGTGTAAAGTGAATAAACAAACAAAGATGGATCAAGAGATGGAGCTTTCGCCGCGCCCCCCAGTTGCCCGTAGAGTGTGTCCCGGGCTGGAGGGGCATAAGTGCGGTGGATTTCGCTCCTTTGTGGACGTAGATCCACTTGAATTGTGTACGCGGTGCCGGGGGCGAGAATGCTCCCGGGCTGAACCTTGTATCACTTGTATGAATTGGTCCGAGGCGCAGTGGGTTCTGTACGAGGGTAGGAAGAGACGTAGGCCTGCAAAGGAGTCGTCGGAAAGCTCTCCAGCGACTCCTTTGGTGACAGATACCTCGTCTTCCTTCCTACCCCCTGGTCAGCCCCCACGTTTCGCGCCTTCCCCTGCGGGGGGGTTAGCGGAGTCCTGCTCCTCACTTGATCCGTCAAGTGTGGAGGAGGGCGCTCGCTACTCGGATGTGCAGTTGTACTCGGGGTCTTCCGTCCGCTCTGGGTGGGGTTCGTCCCCCCCCCCCCAAGCGCGAGGGAACCCTTCTAACTCACCCGACTGTTGCTTCCGCAGGTGTGCCTTCCGCGAGAGACGACCTTGGGCAGGTGTGGGAGTCGCTGGGGCTGCAGGGAGTGCCTAGCATCCAGAGGTTGATCCAGTGGTTGGCGGGGTTGGCAGTGGTCACACATGGTGTGGTGACCACCACTACAACGACACTTACTACTCCAGGGTACGCCACCCCTCCGCACCTTGTTTACACCCCTCATGTGACTTCGGTGACCCCGACAGCTGCAGTACAGATGCCACTCGCTGCCGTACCAAGGAGGGGCATGCCACCTCCACCTGGTTTCTTTGTGCTACCGACCCCGGACTTCCACTGCCCAAAAAGCTCCCCCCTGGACCTGCCTCCTGTGCCTAGAATGTTGGTGGCTGAGAACAAGATTCTTGGGTCGCCTGACTTTGTTGCCGTACCTGCCGTACCTGCTGCTACTACCGTTGCTGGCCCAGCCGCTCATGCCGCTCCTGCTGTCCCAGCCGCTGTTGACGCTCCTGTTGTTCCTGCTCCTGCTCTCGTCATTCCTGCTCGTGGTGGTGCTGCTCCAGGCTCAGGTCCTTCCAGACAGGTGCAGTCGGGCCCTGTTGCTTCGGCAACTGCCTCGGCTCCGTCCTGGATGGAAGACCTGACGTCTGTCCTGCGGAAGCTGACGAAGAAGAGGAAGAAGTCGTCATCGTCTTCACTGTCTTCTTCGTCGTCTGCTGCCTCCTCTCCCCCTTTGACTTCCAAGCTGAAGAAGAAGGTTGCCTCCTCCCCCCCTAAGAAGGCTCCTTCGGGACCTTCTAAGGGCCCGTCTCGCTCCGGCGAGTCGGGGGGCTCTTCTGCTGGTCCTCCTGTTCCTTCTGCAAAGAAGAAGAAGACGGGGACCAGAGGGGTACCGGCTTCGGCCAGTACTTCCTCGCCTGGTGTTAGTGGCAGAGTCCGGCTCGGCTTCTCATTCGCGAGAAGTACCGAGTGTACGGTCTCCCGCGGGAGATCGTGCAGCCAAGGTTTCGACGCCCGAGTTCGCTCAACGTCAAGACCGAGGCACGGAGCAGAAGACTGGTGAGAGCCGCTCAGGCGACTCTCGCCAGGCCAGCGGACGCTCTCGCAGCGACCAGCCGGCAGCTCGGGCTGACGTAGCGGTCTCCGACTGCCCACGGGTTGAGGCTGGGAAGAGGTCCCCCTGGCCGTCGGTACCAGCGGTTCGACGTGCCGTGAGGACGCTCACCGGTCTCACCGCGACAGCGAGCTCTGCAGGTCGCCTGACCGCGGCTCCCATCGGGACCGGGCGGATAGGGCGACCAGCAGCAGCTCGTCTGACGCACGGGATCGGAGTTGATGTTCTCAGTCCAGTCAAGCCGCTCGCCACAGGTGAGCGGCACGGCCAGGCCTACAGCTCGATCCCCACCGCGGGTTGGTGATCGGCTGCAGCCCTCCAAGCATGCTGGTCCTGCCAGCGAGCGAGGAGGGAGCGTCAGGTCTGCCTCTCCGATACCTTCAACTTCCTCGGGATACGCCGGGAAGAGCGAGGTATCCAGGTGTGATCGTGAGGGGTGCGCCTCTCACGATCCCGCTGCGACGCCATACTCACCAGGCACGGTTTTAGGACCGGCCAGGATGTACGCGCAAGTAGCAGGAGGCGACCGTGAGGGGTCTGTCGCTGTTCCTCCTCCTGAAGGAGGAGGGTCTCGAGAGCTGCTCTAGTTGGAGGGACTGGACGGTCCTACTCCTCAAGACGCGGTTACTCCTGAGATCCAGAGGAACTTTGCCGAGGTCATTGCGCTGATTTGTCAGCACAACGGCCATGGGGAAGGATCGCCGCTACCACCTTCTGAGCCCACGTCCCGGCTCGAGTCATTTTGGGGCCCGAAGAGGGAACCCAAGATGACGGTGGGTCTGCCGCGATCGGAGCTGGCTGACTCGGTCCTTGACCAAGTGGAGAATCTTGTCTCAGGGCGAGAGGATTCTCTGAAGTCAGGACGGTCTTCTAAGCTACTTCCACCTCCTCTACAGCGTCAGAGGCGTTTTTACGTGCCATCGGAAGATCCGATACCGCCTAAACAGGTTAACCCGGAGCTAGCAAGGCTAACTCCAGGTGTGTCCCTTCAGCAGCTCCTGTTGGAGAACCTCTGGTTCTCACAGCAGGAGGCACTCGCCCTGGAATCTACTGCTATGGCAGCATTCCAGGCAGTCTCTTGGCTGGATCTGTGGTCCCTCACAGTATCCAAAGTCGCGGCCGACTCCGGGAGTTCTGCTCTTGAAGACGACCCGGCGTTCAGGAGACTGTGCCAGTCTGGAGGTAGAGCCATCTCTTACCTCGCCCATCAGACTGCTAACCTGTGGGCCAACTTGGTTCTTCGTCGTAGGGACGCAGTCCTTACCCGAGTGACCAAGGGGGCTGGGCGTGAGGAGGCACTCGGTCTTCGCAACGGACCTATTAGGAGTTTCTCCTCTCTTTCCTGGAGAGATGGTGGACGGTGTGGTGGAGAGACGGCGCACTGATGACAGTGACCGTCTGGTTCACCAGGCAGTCTCGAAGGTTTCTGGGCAACCTCGAGCTACTGCGGCTAAGCCTAAGAGTTTAGCTAGCGCTTCCTCGGCTGCTAAGACGGTTGCCCCGTCTAAGCCCCGTGGAAAGACTCCTGCTGCTTCGTCTTCTGCTAAGGGAGGCCGACATCAGCCCTCCTTTCCCCGAGGAGGTGGTGGGAAGAAGTCGAAGCGAGGTGGGAAACGCTAGGGACGGCGTTCCCCCTCACCTGCTGCCGGAAGTGGGGTGGTGCCTGGCGAGCCATTGGGCAACTTGGCAGCGCTACAGCGCCGAGACCTGGATAGTAGACGTCCTTCGGGAGGGATATCTACTACCCTTCGAATCTCGGCCACCCCTCATCTCCAACCCGGTTCATCTACAAACCTATGTCCGGGGTTCATCAAAGGACAACGCTCTTCGACAGGAGATCAAGACTATGCTGACCAAACGAGCTGTGGAAATCTTAGAGGATCAGTCACCGGGCTTTTACAGCCGCCTTTTCCTGGTGGAGAAGGCAATGGGGGGCTGGCGACCGGTGATAGATCTCTCTCCCCTGAACCTTTTCGTTCGCCAGACTCGGTTCACGATGGAGACGGCACGATCCGTGCTCGACTCCATCAGGGAGAACGATTTCATACTTTCAGTGGACCTGAAGGACACGTATTTTCAAATACCCATCCATCAGTCCTCCAGAAAGTACCTCCGCTTCATCTTCTACGGGACGGTGTACCAATTCAGGGCACTTTGCTTCGGTCTGTCAACCGCCCCACAGGTGTTCATGCGAGTGTTCACTCTGGTGTCTGCTTGGGCCCACTCGCACGGGATACATCTCTTGAGGTATCTCGACGATTGGCTGGTCCTGGCGACCTCCCGCTCGCAGTTGCTGCAGGACAGGGATCGACTCCTCAAGTTTTGTCGCGATCTGGGGATCGTGATAAACTACGAGAAGTCCGATCTCGAACCCAAGCAGAAGATGAAGTACCTGGGTATGCTGATTGACACGGTAGCAGGGCAAGTCTTTCCCGCAGACTTGCGGATCAGCAAATTCAGGGAGGCAGCCGTCCAGTTCCTGTCTCGGCAGGAACAGGCAGCTCAGCAATGGCAAGTCGTGATCGGCCACCTGTCATCACTCGAGAAGTTAGTTCCTCACGGACGTCTTCACCTGCGCTCTCTCCAGTGGAGACTAAAGGCAAGGGATCCACCTTACTTCCCCGTGTCCCTCACGGAGAAGGTGAGGCAGGACCTAGCCTGGTGGCTCGACGACAGGAACCTCTTAAGAGGAGTGCCTCTCCGCACTCCCCCCCCGGAGATGTTGCTGTTTTCAGACGCATGGACCGAGGGATGGGGCGCACACCTGGAGGAGTTGCTGACTGCAGGTGTGTTGGACCATCACGACAAGCACCTTCACATCAATTCCTGGAACTCAAGGCGGCGTTCTACGCTCTCCAAGAATTCCAGGACCGCTTGGTGGGACACTCGGTGGTGTTGATGTGCAACTACAATAGTGATAGGAACCGAGTGGTCTCTACACCCAGATGTGGCGGAAAGGCTCTTCAACCTGTGGGGGCGACCAGTCGTGGATCTGTTCGCTACCCGGCAGAACAGAAAACTGCAGGTTTTCTTTTCAGCCGTGCCGGACCCATGGGCAGCTGCAGAGGACGCTCTTCAACACCCGTGGGACAACCTCTTCGTGTACGCCTTTCCTCCCTTCTGTCTGATTCGGAAAGTGATCAGCCGAGCGCTGGCCACTCCGAATCTCAGGATGATCCTGGTGGCTCCCAAACGACCACAGGCCGTTTGGTATCCGGACCTGCTGGCTCTGCACCGAGAGAGATGCCCCACTGGCACAACCTTCTAGCCCAGCCACACGTAGAACGGTACCACCGAGCAGTCCAGCTGGCTGTTATCCACCATCTCTTCCGAACGAGAGGCTTTTCTCGCAGCGCAGCAACAGAGATGGCTGGACATGTCCGACAGTCCTCTGCAGCTGTGTACCAGGGGAAGTGGGCCGTCTTCTGTGGTTGGTGTCGTAGACGGGGTCTATCTCCTCTCAGAGCCACTCTTCAGCAGGTAGCGGATTTCCTCGTTTTTCTTCGCCGAGAGAAGCTCCTCTCAGTACCCACAGTCAAAGGATACAGAGCCGCCCTGGCCCTGGTCCTGAAACTGAGGGGACTGGATATCTCGAATTCATTCGAGATTTCCTTGCTCATGAGGAGCTTCGAAAGGTCTTGCCCACCCAGGGAACTCAGGCCCCCTGAGTGGGATGTGACTCTCGTCCTTAGGAGTTCGACTCGAAGACCCTTCGAGCCACTCCAAGAGTCGTCAGACAGGGATCTGACCCTCAAGACCCTCTTCTTGCTGGCCCTGGCATCGGCGAAGAGAGTAGGGGAACTTCATGGTCTATCCTTCAATGTTAAACATACCAGGGGATGGGGATCTGTGACGCTCGATTTCGTCCCGAACTTCGTAGCTAAGACTCAGAATCTGTCGATCCCTGACGACAGGTTCAAGTCTTTCACAATCCCCTCCCTAATGGACTTCACTGATAACGATGCGGATGAGATGCTGCTTCGTCCTGTGATGGCGCTACGGCGCTATCTGAAGAGAACTCGACACCTCAGGCCTGAGTGTCGACACCTCTTCGTTAGCACTGGGGTTACCAAGAAAGAAGTATCCAAGAACACGCTTTCTTTCTGGCTACGTGAGGTGATCAGGAGAGCGTACGAGGCTGATGGTAGTGACGACACCCGTACCCTTCGTCCGAGAGCCCACGAAGTCAGAGGTATTGGACCCTCCTTGGCATTCCGCAAGAACTTCTCCGTGGCGCAGGTCCTGAAGGCAGGTGTCTGGGCCAACCAGACTACCTTCACGTCCTTCTACCTTCGGGATATTGCCCACAAGTCCTTGGATACTTTTTCTTTGGGACCTGTGGTGGCTGCTCAACATGTTGTGTAAGCTTACCCAGCACCCGAGCAGGCAGAACAGCATCGATTCCTGGTATGACTGTGAGAATGAATGTGCAAATGAGAGAGTGACTGGCTTCTCTTCACCATCTTTCTCCCCCTCTACCTGTGGGCAGAGGGACACGGTCGTCACCATGCTGGAAAGGAAATTGATGCAGGTAAGCTACTCGACCGAGCTCCAACCTATCCCTTTCATTAGGGATAGGTACTTGGCCCAGAGGTCTGGCCATTGATCCTGCGGTGCACACCCCGATCAATCGGACAGAGGCTTGGACCCCTCCCTCGCTCTTACGACCAGGGAGGCATTCCAGGGTTGGACGAACACCAGTCTGTTCATCAAAAGACTCAGATTCCTCCCACCAAGAAGTTAGTCTTCCTATTGTTAAAGGACCGAGGGTTTGTATTAAGTATCGGAACAAATGACAATTTGTCGAAAATTGCATTTTTCCTAACTATACAAACCTGAGGTCCTTTAACAATAGGAAGTAGCTAGCGGCAGCTGGAACGGTCGTAAGCTTCGAACAAGGGGAGAACGGTAGTTAACTGCTTGTCCGACAGTGCGCGCGCCTGAGAGGTAAGAATCACTTTTGCTTTAGGCCCATGCAAAATACGCAGAGTGAGGGGTGGCATGAGGTGGGACTATATGTAAAGGACCTCAGGTTTGTATAGTTAGGAAAAATGCAATTTTCGACAAATTGTCATTTCATTATGGCGAGATGAGCTTGCAGAAAGTACGTCCTGGCGAGTGCCTTTATAAGGCACGAGCCTAACAGACTCATAAATTCCTCAATATGGGGAGAAAATCTGTTCCCGAAAGACAAAGTTAACGTTTTTCATGAGGCAGCCAGAACTAACCAGAGTCTTCGGATCCGTTTGGGACTTCCTTTCAAAAGGAAGTTTGATGGCCCAGGACCCCAATCCAGACCTAGGAAGAGGCCAAGGAAGTTCCATCCCTACTGGACCTCTCATCCTCAGGCGATAGTGCAAGCGGTCCGATCTCTCAACTAAGGCTCAACCGCAGCAGCAGCTTGTTCTGGTACAAACCACACCGGCTCATCAGCCTTCAGCCTCAACAGCCATAGTAACCTCCCCAGCCTTCAACCCCTCCTATGAGTCGCGAGGCGCATTTCGCGGCTACAATAGGCATGCTGGAAGTAGCAGAGCCAGAGGTGGCGCCTGGCTACGTGGCAGAGCAAGAGGTAGAGGCTTCGGAGGAGGCAGAAGAAGAAGCAGACCTGCAGCCAACCAGTGAGAGCCCGCAGGTGGGAGGGAGATTATATCTCTTCCGGAACCATTGGACCTTCAGTCCATGAGCCCACAGTATAGTCTCCAAAGGTCTAGGGTGGAAATGGGAGAAAGGGCCCCCTCCACCGATCAGTTTTCACTAGACTCCGACAACGGACCTTCTAGAATTTGCCAAATATCTCCCCCAAAAGAAGGCTATAAAGGAAGTAAAATGCCTAAAGTTTCAAGGATGTCTGTTCAAGTCCCAAAAAAGGACTCGAACAAAAGGAGAGTGATTTGGGACTTTTCCAGTCTCTATTACATTCAATGCAATAGATTCCGTATGTTGACCGTCTCGCAGGTGCGGACCTTACTTCCCCGTGGGGCCGTCACCACCTCTATAGATCTTACAGATGCTTACTATCATGTTCCGATAGCAAGGAACTTCTCTCCACACCTAGTCTTCAAACTAGGAAAACAAACTTACTCATTCAGAGTCATGCCGTTGGGGCTCAACATTGCGCCCAGGTTATTCACCAAATTGGGAGAGACGATAGTTCATGAGCTAAGAATTCAAGAGATAATATTAGTAGCCTATCTAGACGACTGGCTCATTTGGCAGCCAGCGACAAAGTGTCTCTCAAGGCAACAGCCAAGGCCAAGGTTAAAAAATTCTTGGAATTTCTGGGCTTCCAGATGAACAAGGAAAAATCCTGGCTCGTTCCAGCTTCCCGCTTTCAATGGCTGGGAATACAATGGGACCTAATCAAACACAAACTATCTCTACCATCCAAGAAGATCAACGAGATAGCGAAGGCTACAAAACAGTTCCTCAAGAACAAAAAAGCTTCTCAGTGTACCCAGGAGAGAATCCTAGGTTCGCTACAATTCACATCAGTGACGGACGTCCTATTGAAAGCCAGATTGAAGGATATCAATCGAGTCTGGAGGAAGAGAGCCAACATCAATCTCAGGGACAAGATCTCGGTAATTCCACCCATTTTAACAAAAAGGCTCCACCCATGGACGGAACGCCGCAACCTGGCCAAGTCAGTACCATTGCAATTCCCTCCACCGTCTCTTGACTATCCACACGGATGCATCTCTGAGCGGCTGGGGAGGCTATTCGCAACACAAGAAAGTCCCGGGAACGTGGTCGGATATGTTCTGCCAGTTCCACATCAATATTCTAGAAACGATGGCCGTTTTCCTGACCCTAAAACGACTGACTCCGGCCAGGAACAGTCATTTAAGGATAGTCTCAGACAGCTCAGTAGTAGTCCACTGCATAAACAGGGGAGGCTCCAGGTCAAGCAAACTAAATCACATAATGATTGCGATATTTTTGTTAGCAATGAAAAATCATTGGCACTTGTCAGCAACCCACCGGGCACCCACTGGGCAGGAGTAAAAAATGTTATCGCAGACTCACTTTCCAGGACAACTCCGCTGGAGTCGGAGTGGTCCCTGGACAAAAAGTCGTTCCGATGGATTTGCAATCAAATCCCGGACCTTCAAGTACACCCATTCGCCACGGAATCCAATCACAAACTACTATGTTACGTGGCACCCAACCTGGACCCTCTAGCTTACGCCACAAATGCGATGTCCATAAAATTGGAACAATTGGCAGAAGATTTACCTGTTTCCACCGGTTAATATTCTGATGAAGGTCCTGCACAAGCTAAGATCTTTCACGGGACAGGTAGCATTGGTGGCTCCCAACTGGCCAAAGAGCAACTGGTTTCCGCTTCTTCTAGAACTGAATCTCCAGCCCAAACGGATCCCCCGTCCAGGACTGACACAGGTAGTACAAACTCAGACTGTGTCTGTGTCAGCCTCCTCAAAAATTCTGAGTGCCCTAACTTTATGGACTTCATGAGGTTTGCGGCCCAAAAGGATGCTAGTATTGGTCCACTGAACATCTTATTCATAGAATCAGATAAAAGAGAATCAACGCTCAGGCAGTATGATTCAGCAGTGAAGAAGTTGGCCATTTTTCTAAAAGATTCAGATACTCAAAATATGACTACAAATCTAGCAATTTTGTTCTTTAGAACTCTATTTGAGAAGGGCCTAGCCGCTAATACCATTACTACGATCAAATCGGCCTTAAGGAAGATTTTTCAGCTTGGCTTTAACATTAACTTGTCAGATTCATACTTCTCTTCGATTCCAAGAGCATGTGCACGCCTGAGACCAATAGACCACCCCCAAACGGTCTCCTGGTTTTTGAATGACGTACTTAAATTAGCCTCAGACACTGACAATGAGTCATGCTCATATATAACCCTTCTCAGAAAGGCCTTATTCTTAATGGCCCTGGCTTCAGGTGGCAGAATATCTGAACTCTCGGCTCTCTCTAGAAATCCAGATCATGTGGAATTCCTCCTGTCGGGTGAAGTATTACTATCCCCAGATCGGAAGTTCTTTGCTAAGAATGAGAACCCACAAAACAGATGGGCTCCATGGAAGATTATTCTTCTGACACAGGACGAATCATTGTGTCCTGTAGTTACTCTTAAATCCTATCTGGCCAGGACTTCCAAAAATCTTCAGGCCCCCTTTTTGTTAGAGAGAAAGGCGGTACGATTTCTCGTAAAGGTATTAGACAACAAATACTCTTACTTTATTAAACAGGCCAACCTGGATTCAGTCCCACACGTCCATGACATCTGAGCAGTGGCTACCTCCATTAACTATTTTCACAATATGAATTTTGAAGACCTGAAGAAATATACGGGTTGGAAATCTCCAGCAGTATTTAAACGCCACTATCTCAAGAACTTAGAGGCCCTTAAATTCTCAACATTGGCTGCAGGGAGCATAGTCTCCTGAATGACCAAGTCTTATCAACTCCTTCCCTTAGCTTTTTTTGTCAGTCCCCTTTCCCTTAAATACTCTCTCCTTCCTACTTGCCTCGCTTGTATTCCCTGCCAACCCTCTCTCTTCCGGGCTGGGCTGGTTTGATTGCCATCCCGTCACTGGAACTTGTACATAGCTTTGAGACCATATTGGTTTTCCTGACATGTCTGTACATACTCTATTGTATATTACTTCAGGTACCAATTGTTAGATTATTTTATTATTATTAGTTTTAAGCTCTAGTTAAGTCCTAGTTTTAATTAGTAAATAAGTTGTCTGCCTTATTACGGCATTAAACTTATTCTTTAAGTGAACCTTAGGTTTCATTATCCCCTTTTATATACTTGTTTGGTATCTATTAAGCTTGGATGGCAATTCTCCGATACTTTTTCACCGGCAGACACAGGTCGAACCCAGAAAAGGGATTTTGACAAAGGAAAAATATATTTCTGGGGGAAGACCTGTGTTGCCCGGTGAACCCATCCCTCCTTCTTTCCCCACCCTTAGCCAGTCCAAGCTTATCTGACTATTCCAGGAATGAAGATGGTGGTCGGGTGGGAGTAGTAGTAGCGAGAGCGAGCGGAAGGTGAGGGAAGTAACCTTTGTGACGGCTCTCACCGTGGGAGGAATTTTGGAAAGGAATCCTCAAATTGGTAAGAAGACCTGTTGGTAGTGGCTTCCACTTGCCTTGTACTTTATACCCGACACCCTCTGGGTGCTCGCGCTGAGGGTAGTAACTTCAGCATACCATGCTAGCTTTTTTCTCTGGTATATTTAGGATCTATTTATACTTGGAAAAGTGAGCTACAGGAACTTTTCACCGGGTGACACTGGTCTTCCCCCAGAAATAGATTTTTCCTTTGTCAAAATCCCTTTTTTAAGAAAAAATTAAAAAAAAACATTTGAATGTTCTGCTGAAATACAGAGGTTCTTGCTTGCTGGAAACTTATGATCCAAGACCCTCTCGTGTAGTGTGATCATCCAGCTAGCAGACAATCTCCTTTTCTGTTTGGGATTTGTATTGAAAAAATTAGGTTTATATTTAAACTACATTTTTTGAGTGAGAATATTATCAATTCAAACTGATTTTTTTAAATTTTCATCATTGGAAATTACTTAGATTAATTGAGGTAATAATATTACGTACTTGCTTGAAGGATTTTTATTCAACGATTGAAAATTAGATTGTTCATACGCGAACAAACCTTCGGTCTTAACAATAGGATAATTTCTAGCGCCCAACTGGATCCGGTTAAAAAGATGAAAGCAAGGAATCTTGCGAGATCTGGTAAGGCATGCATAGCTCGGGTGAAGAGTGGTCAAGGACCACGCGCCTACGCCAGTGCGTCAGTCTTTTCTTTGATCGCCTGGCCGAGAGTCGTGTTAACCTCTCTTGGCCTTTACCCGGTTCATTGCCCGTTTTGCTTGTGTTTAGTGTGTGCGTGCGTTTGGCTGATATTATGGCTTCTGCTCCTTCTCGGCCTCGTCAATGTGTGTGCCCTGGAATTCCAGGTTTTCTGTGTTCTCGTTTTTTGGCTTCAGCAGCGACTGACCCCCCCATCATGTGCAGTAGGTGCTGTTCTAATTTTTTTACGATAACAAATCCTTGCACGGAATGCCGGGCATGGCCTAAAGAGCAGTGGAAGTCGTTTTATAGCAAGAGAGAACATCAGAGGGTTTCAACTCTTCCTTCATGGGAAGGTTTTTCGCCTCTTCCCGATGCTTTGTCTCTTGCAGTGTTCAACCCCCATAGTAGCATTGTTCCTGTGTCTCCTTCCTTTTCTTCCATTAATTTGTCACTGGAAGTATCGGGAGGCCACCAGGCTGATGTTTATAATGTCGCCCCTGCTTCTTCGGGAGTTTATTTGATTCCCGGGAAGGGGGAGACTTTTTCAGCATTCTCATTTCTTCAAGAGTCAGAAGCATCCAAGATGGCAGCGTTTGGAAGACGCTTGGGCTAGGGGGTCCCCCGTCCTTGGAGGTGTTGCTAGCGCACTTTATGGAGGCTCGCACCCCCTCTCTTCAGGCTGGCCAGGCCATCCCCCCTCCTCCCGGCCTCGTCTTCGTGGGTAGCCGAGGTTAACCATCTTGTATTGCACCGCCAGTGACTGCTGCCGCTTCTTTGAGTCAGAGGGACACCGTGGCGTCAGCCCCGTTGATGACGTCACAGGATCTGTCTTTGTGTATTCCTCTGCCAGTGGCGTCTGATTTCCCCTTCGCACCGAGGGGAAGCCGTGACGTCACCACCACTTGTGACATCACTCCCATCAATGACGTCACTCCCATTCGTCTCCTCTGCTCTGCCTCTCTCAGCTGTGACATTATCCCTGCTGCCCAGTTCGCTACATCTCCCTTCCATATTATCGGAGCCTTCTCTGGAACATCAGTCTGAGGTTATATGCCAGGCATTACTTCAGAGGTTGGACTCTATTTTGGATGTCAAGTTGGCTGCCTTATTGGTTGGGAGGACTGGTAGGAAACGTGTTGCTTCGTCCCCGCTCCTGCAAAGTGGTCACGTAAGAAACCAGTGCTGTCTTCCTCTTCCCCCCTCTACGCCACGTCGGCGTATCAAGCGTTGGAAGACCAAGGACTTTGCCCTTTTTTCACCTACAAGGGAGGAACAACGCGGACGTGTTCTCGAGGAGTGTTGGTGTTTCGGGGAGTGTTAGTGTACCTTCCCTTGTGCGATCTGCAGGGGCTGCTTCATCCTCTGCTTCGAATCATGGGCGTGTTACAACCTCCCCCAACCGTGCGTATCGTAAGTGTGTTGTAAACTCCCCCGTCCATGCACATTGCGAGCATGTTGCAGCCTCCCCTACCTGTGCACATGATGCAAGCGCTCCTTCTTCTCCAAGGCCTATTTGTCGCCATAAGGATCTCAAGGCCCATGTCAAGAGGTCGAAGGTGGTGAGAGTGGAGTTGGTGCAACAGGAGTGTTTGCCTGCCTCTCACACTGGTGCTTCCAAGAGTTCGACTCTGGGGGATGATTCTCCTTCGATCTCGAGTGTTTGGGATTTTCCTCTATCTCACGTTCGTACGTCTGCCATCCCTGTGACCATTTACTGACATGTTAATGAGTCATTTGTTGGAGGAGTACGTAGTAATGTTCTTAGTGTAATAGTGGGTTCGTCTGGGAAGCCGACGCATGGACCCAGCCCAGACAGGTTAGTTGGGGTTTTGGGCTGTTTGGCTGCTGACCCTTCCATTAATTTTAGTGGGGAAGGTGCCTTAGAGGAGCCTACATATGCTTCTTGTTGCCGGTCTCCGTTGCTGGAGTAGGAGGAGGGAGACACGTAAGAGTTTTTGTCCTCCTTTTCTGAAGTTGATGATCTCATTTGTGGGTTTAACAATTTGGAAAGTAGGACTCGGGCTCGGTTGTCTTACACTCCTTCTTGCTTGGAAGCCTTGGTGAACTACACAGGATCCCAAATCAGCTCTTCAGCTTCCTTTGTCGGGGCATGTTCAGTCAGTCTTGCATAAGGTTAACTCCTCTGTTTCGGACCGGGACGGTTCGCTTCGCTCTAGGGGCTCTACCAAGCTACTACCCCCACCTCTCACGAGACATAGGAAGTACTATGCTACGAGCTCTGCACTTTTGATGTCGCGCCATCTTAACCCAGACGTCATTCGCCTGAAGCCGGGATTGACTTTGGAGCAGGTGAGGTCTGTGGCTCCGTCCTTGCTTTGCAAGATGCCTCAGCATTGGAATCTACGGCGGCCTCCATGTTGCAGACGGTTTCTTGGCTTGACTTCTGGTCTGTGGTCATTACCAAGATAGCTTCTGACAGGTCCCCGGAAGGGTTGGTGAGTGCATCCTCGCTTGCCTGTCTGTTGCAGTCTGGGGGCAAGGCAATTTCATATATGGCTCACCTCAGTGCTAATTTATGGGCTAACCTCCTCCTGATTAGAAGAGATGCGGCTTTGTCTAGGATGGAGAGATCACTTGACACTGAGTCCTTGCTGGCATTGAGGAACAGAGATCTGTTGGAGTCCCAATATTTTGTTTCCTCGGACAGAGCTCGAGAATGCGATAGACTGGCACCGGGCTGACACCAAAGACAGACTGGTGCACTAGGCCGTGTCTAAGTTGGAGTCTCGTCCTCGGAGACGTCCAGCTGCTGCTCCTCCCCCTGTCCAGCAGCAGTCAAGGAGATCGTTGCCTGGTAGGCCGTCGAGGACTTCGAGTTCGGCAGGGCCTTCCTGTTCGACTCGGCCTAGGTCAGAGGATCAATGCCCCTTTTGGTCTCGTTCCTTCAAGCCAAGAAGGGGCCCAAGGGGCAGAGGTAAAGGGGCCGTCGGTATGTTAGGCGCCTCTCCCTCTCCTGCGCCATGGGTTGGGGGTTGCCTGGCAGGCCATTGTGCCAAGTGGCAGAGTTATGGGGCAGAGAAGTGGGTGGTAGATGTCCTTCGGGTGGGGTACCTGTTGCCATTCGACTTCTCCTCTGTCGGACAAGCCTCAACTCAGGAAGGCATATCCTCCAGAATCTCTTGAAGTTCTTGGCTCTTCGGGAGGAAGTGCAGAAAATGTTGGACAAGGATGCAATAGAGGAAGTGGTGTGCCCGTCCCCAGGGTTTTACAGTCACATCTTCTTGGTGCCCAAGGCGTCGGGAGGATGGAGACCTGTGATCGACTTATCCACCTTGAATCACTTCATCAGGAAGACATGGTTCAAGATGGAGACCCCGAGCTCGGTGTTGGCAGCCGTGAGGGAAGGTGACTTCATGCTGTCAATAGACTTAAGGGACGCATACTTCCAAATCCCTGTTCATCCCACGTCCAGGAAGTTCCTTCGCTTCTCTCTTGGGGGACAAGGTATTCAAGTTCAAAGTCTTGTGCTTCGGGCTGACGACAGCCCCTCAATTGTTCACAAGGGTCTTCTCTCTCGTGTCAAGTTGAGCCCATGCTCAGGGGATCCGTTTGCTGAGGTACCTTGACGATTGGTTAGTCTTGGCAGTTTCCAGGGAAAAGCTGAAGCAGAATAGGGATCGTCTACTTCGGTTCTGTCTGGAACTGGGCATATTAGTCAACCAGGAAAAGTCGAACCTTGTACCCACTCAAAGGATTCTCTACCTGAGCATGGTCATCGATACGACAGTGGCAAAAGTTTTCTCGTCAGATCAGAGATTGGAGAAGTTGCGGGTGGTGGCGCACAACTTCCTGTCAGAATCACATCAGTCAGCTCATCAGTGGCAGGTTCTTCTGGGAGTGTTATCTTCCCTGGAGAAGCTGGTCCCTCTTGGGCGTCTTCATTTTCGGTCTCTGCAATGGAGACTGGGAGAATTCTGGCCTCCGGCGAGGGACTCGCCCGATAATGGCTCATCTGTCTGTGGAAGTGAGAGAAGACCTTCGTTGGTGGTTGGACGACCAGAATCTTTTGAAGGGTGTCCCTCTGCATTCTCTTTCACCGGACTTCCTTCTATCCTCAGATGCCACCCTCGCAGGTTGAGGGGCTCATTTAGGCGGCCTCATCGCTTCAGGCATTTGGAGTTTGGAGGACAAGCAGCAACATATTAACGTCTTGGAGTTGAAGGCAGCCTTCCTGGGTCTGAAGGAGTTTCAGGAGAAGGTAGAAGGTCATTCTGTCGTTCTCATGTCGGACAACACCACGGTGGTAGCCTATGTGAACAAACAGGGAGGCCTGGTTTCTCGTCAACTTCACGCCTTGACCGTCGAGGTTCACCAGTGGGCGGTCTGCAGTTCGGTAGAGCTCTCAGCCAGGTATACTCAGTTGCTGGGATCAGATCCTAGGCACAGAATAGTCCCTTCATCAAGTGGTAGCAGACAAGCTTTTCCAGGTTTGGGGGAGACCCATGCTGGACCTTTTTGCGACCCAGATCCTTTAGCTTTGGCAGAGGACGCATTCCAACATCCCTGGGACAACCTGGAGGTGTATGCCTTCCCTCCGTTTTGTTTGATCTGTCAGGTTTTGAACAGGCTAATGAGTTCACAAGGTCTCGGGATGACTTTGGTAGCCCTTCTGTGGCCTCAGGCGGAACGGTTCCCAGGTCTGCTGTCGTCGTTGTCAGAGGTTCCGAGGGAGATTCCCCCTTGGCGACATCTTTGTCAGCCCCATGCAGAAAGGTTCCACCCATCAGTAGAATTCCTGTCTCTTCACGGTTGGAGGCTATCAAGTAACTCCTCCGAGCAAGAGGCTTTTCTCGGAGAACAGCAGGGCATATGTTCAGCAGTCTTAGAAAGTCGACCTCCGTGGTTTACCAAGGCGAATGGGCGATCTACTGTGATTGGTGTCGTAAATAGGTTTTTTCACCTCTTGCGACCTCTATTCAGCGAATAGCAGACTTTTTAACCTTCCTCAGAGACGAGAAATGTTTGTCCATTTCTGCCATTAGAGGCTACAGGGCAACGCTGAGTTTGGTGTTATGCCATAAAGGTATCGACATCTCTCCCTGGGAACTTTCCCTGCTAGTTAAGGGGTTTGAGCAGATGAGTTCGCCTAGAGAGCTCAAGCCTCCAACGTGGGATGTTTCCTTGGTGCTTAATAGCTTAACTAAGAGTTTGTATGACCCCTTGCGTCGCTCATCTGACAGGAACCTGACGCTCAAGATAGTTTTCCTTCTGGCCTTGGTATCTTCCAAGAGGGTAGGAGAGCTCCATGGTCTGAGCTATGAGGTGAAGCACACCAGGGTTTGGGGGTTGGTGACCTTCGAATTTGTCCCGGAATTTGTGGCCAAGACCCAAAATCCCTCTGTGCATCATGACAGGTTCACTTCATTTTCCATTCCTTCACTGATTTTCCATTCCATCACTGAATGACTTTGTGGGTGGTGATGCTCAAGAGCTTTTGTTGTGCCCTGTCCGGGCCCTGCGTTGCTGTCTTAAAAGGACTCTGTAACTTAGACCAGGCTGCCACAGACTTTTTCTTAGCACTGGCTGTACAAAGAAAGAGGTGTCTAAGAATACTATCTCTTTTTGGATACGGGAAGTCATCAGACAGTCATACTTAACTCGTGATGATTCCACCGCCACGTCTGTGCAGGCTAGAGCACATGACACTAGGGGTATTGGTTCCTCTCTGGCTTTCAAAAAGAACTTGACTGTACATAGAGTGCTGAGCGCTAGTACTTGGTTACACCAGTCCACGTTCACCTCTTTCTATCTTAAGGATGTTGCCCACAGATCTGCGGACACATTTTCCCTGGGTCCTGTGGTGGCTGCCCAACAGGTTGTGTAACTCATAGTTGTCCTTAACAGCGCACTTATGTATCTTACCTAAGATGATTATGTGGGTGAGAGAATGAGTGAGTTGGCTGGTCTCCTTTCTCTTGTACCTTTCCTTCTTCCTTCGGGCGGATTAAGGAATAGACACGTCATTCGCAGGACTGGTCTGATACAGGTGAGTAAGGTAGTCATACTGATAGTGTGGCCGTGTTATATACAATATCATACCCTCTATTTGGTAGCATATGCTCCACTCCTTGGCAAGGAGGGGTTGGGAGTAATACAAACCCTGGTCTATTGGTTTGCCTTTGGACAGTCAAAGTTTCTCTTTAGTTCCCTATACAATGGTTCTCCCATTTATCATTGTACGTCACTCAGGGTCTGAGTGGTTAGATATCAATTTATCTATCTTCTCAACAGGCTTCAGTCCCTCTCCAGAAATCATTTCTTCTGGAAGCTGGACCGGTGGGTAGGCCCCCAGCCGGTCTAGGATGTCTTTTACCTCCCTCCAAGTATGAGTCTATCCTATTGTTAAGACCAAAGGTTTGTTCGCGTATGAACAAATGAAAAATTTTCCAAGACAATTTGTATTTTTCATAGCTACAAACCTGAGGTCTTAACATTGTACCGCCCACCTCTAGCCGCCCCTCTGTTTGTTAAGACATCCTGAGTTGGGAAAGACTGACACACTGGCATAGGTGCGTGGTCCTTGACCATTCTTCACCCGAGCTAAGCATGTGTTGCCAGATATCACAAGATTTCTTGCTTTCATCTGCTTTTTAACCGGATCCAGCTAGGCGCTAGAAATTATCCTATTGTTAAGACCTCTGGTTTGTAGTTATGAAAAATACAAATTGTCTTAGAAAATTTGCCATTTTAAGTTTGTAATTGCATTTCAATGATAATTTGTAGTTTGAAATACTACATACTTGCATACTTAATGTACTCGGTGTTGTGGTCTTTGAAGTTTTTTATAAGGCAATTTTTCTGCAGATAAGACGTGAAATTCAGTCCGTTGGAGGTGAAGATTGTGAAATATGGCGTTGGACATCAGGAGTGCCATTTACTCCAAACACATCTGGCCTGGATGGGGCAAGTGGCCGCCCGCCTGCCAAGATGTGGCAGGGTCAGGCTTTTGAGAGCTTGGAGACCACACACAATCTTCCCAATGTATCTCCTACGTCTTGTCTCAAAATTCGGAATATGTTTGACTGTGATGTGTGAGTAAATGCTGATGTAAAGTGTCAAGTCTGAAGTGAAAAACATGTTTTATATGACATTCTTTCATGATGAATCTTATTTGTTTTGTTGTAATTTGTTATATAACATACACTGTAGTAACGGCTTACAAAAAATAGACTAGTCCTGTGGGTCATAATTTATTATTATAACATAGGTTTCTTTTTCTGGTAGTTACCACCAAAGATGTGAAAAACCCATATGTTTGGTTGAAATTTTATTGAAATAATGTAAGCTGACTCTTTAGTCTCTTTAGTAACAGATCTCACCTTTCAGGCTGTCCAATTTGGACAATTACTGAAGAAATTAATTTTGTATGGGAGAGATATGGGTACAGTGGTAACACAACAAAACTAACCTACCATTTTTCATTGTTCCAGTGAATTCGGTGAGAGTTGGACTTCACGGATTCAGGATAGTATTTTGGAGAAATGTGAAGGAATCAGCATTGTTCATATAGCAGTGGATCGTGGATCAAGAGAAGGTTGTGTGTACCTTAAATGTGCCTCACTGTCAGAGGCAGGGAAAGCATTTAGAGCCCTACATGGCTGGTGGTATGATGGTAAGTAAAGGGATAGTTTTGGTGAAGTTGTGTTTGCATTTTTAGTTGGGAGATTTAAGGGGGCCGGCCGGAACCCCTATATATGGTGGTATAGGGCGAAAAATGCAAAGTCATGAAAAAATTCATGGAGCTTCATATGGCAATTGAGAATACGTATACGAAATATTTCGTCAAAATTCCTTTTACTTTCGTAGTTACAGGGTAATTAGTAAACATAACTCAATAAGCCTAAAACATTCATCCGTACAAGAAAATGCAATATTTCTTCTGTTATCGTAAATTTTGATAATTATTGGCAAAGAAATTGTGAGAAATGGCATCTGTAGAGATTCCGTGGCTCGCAGAAGCGAGTATCTGGTGGTTCAACCATGAATCAGTACTCAGTAGGACAACAGACTTCAAGTAGGTTACACGTTCGAGTTTCACCTCGTGACATTCGCTTGCTCTTACGTATGTTTATGTATGTTTCGGCAAGAAGTTCATCATGCCAATGAGGGAAAGACAAGGAAAACATCTCGCTAACATACAGACGAAGAAAAATCGCTCAAGTATTATTACATCTCGCTAACATACAGACGAAGAAAAATCGCTCAAGTATTATTACAGAATATCATAATATACGCGTAGTTAGTGAAGAGAGAGGGGAGGGTTGCCTAGTAACGCCCCCTTCTTGCCTGACAGCACACGTCACACTGTGCCCAAGGCTACGATCTTTGAGCAAAGAGATCTTCATTTATGATAAATAACATAGTTTTGGTTTTTTAATACCCAAAATGGAATATGAAATTCATAATAATCATGATTTATTAAATTGTCTTTGTAAAAAGAGAGTACACCTTCGAGTTTCACCTCTGACATTCTCTTGCATTTACGTTTGTTTATCTTTGTTTCGGCAAGAATGTCGTCATGCCAAAGAGGAAAATACAAGGAAAACATCTCGCTAACATACAGAAGAAAATTTGCTGTAATAAGCCGAGTTAGTGAAGGGGAGAGAGGGGGTTACGTAGGAAGGAGTGCCCCATCTTGCCTCAAGCAGTGCCCCAGGCTATGATATATGAGCAAAGAGATCATCATTTATGATTAAATTATGATAAATAAAATAGTTTTGGTTTATTAATACACAAAAAAGAAATATACATTCATAATAATCATTACTTATGAACATTGTCCTTATAGAAATACGCAGGAAAACTTTGAACGCCCGTATCTCAAAACTATAGTTATTGACCTTCAAAATCTATCTCCTCACTTGGTTTTAAAGCTATAACATTGGAATTTGGTATTTAACTCAGAAAGACATTATAGAACAATCAAATAGAGCCCTTTTTCCAATTTTTGTTTCGTCTTTTTTTTTATACATTTTTTTCTCGTGATTTATAGGGTTTACTTTTTTACCATATTGAAAAATTCATATCTAGCAAAAAAAATGACTTTTAGAAAAAAAACTCTCCATTTGATTGTAGGTCTACATCAGGTCTATATATGGTAGTAATCCCAGGTCTTAATATTAAATATCAAGGGAGGAGATAGAATTTGAAAAATGGTTATTTTCGGGATAAATTGCCCTGGCGTCACAAAACTGAAGGTCAGAGGCGAAAATCATATGCGGTTTGGAGATGTCCCAAGTCACCTTATTGAGTGGTATGAGTGTCAAAGTCCTGTCGTTAAAAAACGGCATTAGCCGGCCGGCCCCCTTAAGAACAAGTGAAAATACTGATGTTGATTTTGACCAGAGAGTGGTTTCATACACCTGTGTAGTTATGAAGAGAATAGCAAAATATGAAGGAAACAAGCAAGACCAACATGTTCATCAGGGATTCTTAATACACCCATCATTTATAAATTTGAGAATGAATAAAGCAGGTGGAACATCTTGATTACATGTAAACCTGTGTAGTAACCAGGTAGCAGAAAAAGGATTTTTGTCAATATGCAAACACATAGTGAACTTCTTTTTATTTATGGCCATAAGGAGAAAACAATCCATTTTAACTTCAAGTCTTCTTCTCTAAACTTAAAATTTTGGGTATTTATTAGCTTTCGGGATTGAAGGACATGTAACATAAGCAGTTCACAGATGCGTTAAGTCTTCCAAGAAGCACAATTTCTATAGAGTATAAAGTAAAGTACAGTTCTTTATACTTTTCACAAGTGAATGAATACTCTAATATGTGGTCATAGACTTGCAATAAGTTTGACAGACAGTTTGCATTGTACAAGTTAAACACTAGTAGTACTCTTCTTTGCCATACATAACATAGCAGCAGGAAAGCATTGCTGCTCTGTATGCTGGGATTGACCAAAACCAGACTTCATTATTATAAGAATAGAAATGAAAGAATGATAGGTTTCATGGTTGCTGGACTGGAGACAAGAGTTGTCTCCTCCATAGGGTGATGCTAGGGAATGCTTTTACATAGGACATTAGTAGGTAATTTTACAATACTACTGAATTACTATAGAATAGTACTAGTACTATATATATATATTGAATTTCAAGATAGTAAGATACAGGGAATGCTCAAGAGTAAAATTGAGTGTAGTAGTTTATACATAATATAAATTCAGGGAGTTCTCACAAGTAAAATTGAGTGTAGTTTATATATTATAATTCAGGGAGTTCTCACAAGTAAAAATTAGTATACTTGAAGGGCATGCCAATGTCATAAAGCCCAATTATACAGAAATGACTCCATTCTACCATTGATTGAAGGATTCGCTTAAAATTTGTACCGCCTACTATACAGCTAATGCTGAAAAACTACAGGCAGGGAAATAATGATATTTGACCTCTTAAATTCATAAATTTTGCAGTTGGAAAAAATATTTTTAAACTTATTAAAAATATGGCAAAAAAAAAAAAAGTTGCACTCATAAACAATTTTTCCTACTTGTAATTGTAGCTATGTAGTTTTTATACAAGCTGTTAAAGTTTCATTGAATTTGTTTCAGTCGTCATTGAGATTGAAGCATTTATTTTTGAAAAAAATTAGTTTTGAGAAAACTGCAAAAGAAAAAAATTAAAAGTCCTGAAATTTACAATATAATCAAATGAAGAGAAATTTGCTGTCTCTTGATTTATTTATTTATATATTACATAATCTGCATTCATGCGGAGCACCAGTGTCATAAGGTCTCATTCTATAAAGTAAATGAATTTCTACCCAATGACAGAAGGTTATTTCCTAACTTTTACCACTGATTCTACAAATACTACTGAATAAATACTAGTCTTGTTTCAGTCGTCTTGGAGACCAAAGCATTTAGTTTTGAAAAATAAAAATAACTTTTCAGGAAATGGCAAAACAGCAATATTTCTCGACTCAAAAACAACAAAATATTTAGATTTCTTATCCCAATATGCCGTTTTCTCTATTACGCTAACACTAGAGAAAATGGGATATTTTAGTTGGGAACAAGTAATTTTGCATAATTTTATTTATCACGTTTCGTTTTTTTTTTTTTTTTTTTACAATAGGCTTTCACAGTGTTGTAAAAACGATGAACAGAGTTGTCTGTGAACCAATCTAAACATTCTTTTTTTAGCAATAATGGTTTCTAGTATGGTATGTTTCTTTATCTTTTGATGATGTAGGTCTCACAGGATCATACAAGTTATAAACAAAATTGTCAGTAAACCAGTCTAAAAAAAATTTTTGTAACATTATCACTTCAGGATGTTTTAGGTATAAAACAGTTGAAAGCTCTTAACAGCTAAAATTTGATAATTCCTCAATTCTGTGGTTGGCGCACCCCTTAAACACATATATACTGTAATGTTAATTTTTAATCATTTTTTATTTATAAGTTTTGTTAAACTTGAAATTTCAATTTGAAGATCAAGAGTGGAATTTTTTTCCAGGAAATTTGGTAACTGTGAAGTTCCTGCGCGATGAGAGATATCACCACCGTTTTCCAAACGCTCGCCACGCCACTCGTTGGCTACGACCGTCCAATAACAAGCGTCTGTCCTTGCAGGTCCCTACCAGGCAGTCAGACAGTGTTGAACATCCATAGAAATGAAAATGTATTCCTACACAGGCTTATAATAGGTGACGGAAATTACACGCTACAAACTTAGACGCTAGGAATGGCATTTGGGAATTAGATGGGTTGCTTCATATTTTACATTGAATACACAAGAGCAGAGTGAGTTAAAAAAAATGAGTACACAGTTGACTGCTACGAAGTCGAGAGTTGATCGTATGTATGTGACAAATAAAGATTGTGATAAAATAAAACTTGGATATATTGACTGGAGTATAGGTAAGGATGCCTGGGTTGCTGTGGTACTCTCATATGAGGCTATGAAATTCACTAATAATGAGCCAGATCGAGTTGTAGTCGGTAAGTACGTCATTACGTTTGTAAACGGTTGTTTGATTCTGGAGGAGGATTCACTTCAGGACGACAAGTCTAGTGGATGAAACAAATTGAAAACTTTTTCTGCCTATGGATGTTCTATTCATCTTCATTTAATATGGGAATATTATAGTGTGTTATTGTCTTACAGTATATCAAAAGATTTTTACATAGTATATATATATATAAATATATATATATTTTATCTTTTTATTATTCCCACACTTTGTTGGGGACATCTAAGAAGAGTTTATTATTAGATTGTGTTTGTATTCTAAATGATGTACAAACATATGGAACAAGTGACTTATTAAAGAAGCGAGGCACTAATGAATACAAAACAGTGAATAAGAAAAAATTGGCAATGCTTGAGTCGTTACTTTGTCAGATGTACAAGAAATGCATATTGAAAGAAATTTCTGCTGCTTATATAACCCATAACAAAAAAGGGATTGGTAATATACAGGTTGGCCGTTTGTATGACTTCCGCATTGTAGGCTGAGCTATATGCAAGTTGATATACTGCGAGTTATTGATGGTAGATAAGAAAACATGACTTGGTAGCGCCTTGGTGAGAATTTAGCAAGATATTGTATTGAAGGAGTGAACATGGATTTTGTTGTATGGTTGGTATAAGTTAGCATGATTGAGAAGAGGACTTGACTGCAGTTAATATTAAATCACACTACAGATAGCTCAAGCACTTATTGTTTTCTATTATGTTATACTCACATCTTACTTGTTTTCTTTTGCTCTCATCAGTGAATTCCAGTCCCAAACAAAGTTCACGACCAAGGCTCATTGTCGGTTCCCTGTCTTCCACTCTCTCATGCTACCATACTAATAGTCTGTCTGTCTCTTTATGTATCCTGCCCCTCTCCATCTGGTTATTTTCAATTTCCTTCAGTCCACATATTTCAGTGATTATTATTTTACCAAATAAAATCTTTTTATCAGTCAAGTTGATTAAGGGCAAGGAATGTATTGAGATTTAATAAACTATCGGAAGAATTGGATGGTTTTTTGTGTATGACAAATACAAATACTATTTACAATGGTTTCCTTATAAAATGACTATTTTATTACAAACCCTAAACTCATCAGTCATATAGAGTCCTCCTTTGCTGCTTAAAGGTTCCCAGACACACATTCTGTGCCCTGTTGACAGAACAAGAGAGGTTAGCTAAAAGTGACTTGTGGACAAATACATCTTGAACAGAGGCTGTTGATGGATGCATGTGACCTGTCAAAGGTTGTAAATACTCAAATTACTCTGTTTTGCACATCTGTGTGAACCCTACATATTTGGAGGTTGCTCTTCATCTTTCCCTTAGCTTTTGGAACATGTTTATTGTTATTTCAGTTTTTATTGCTAATTTAATTTCTGTTGTACCTTTTTGTTTTTAAAACTCGGATATTTTTGTACAATTAGAGGTGAAACCTGCTTGCCTGAAGGCTAAGGCAGTGCATTAAGGTAAAGCCATGGGACACTGGGAACCTGTTGTTTTCTAAGCATATTCATGGAAATGCAAGTCGGTAGTCAGACGAAAATGATCAGAGAGTATGGTCGTTCAGCATTTGGTCTCCATCACCTCTGGGCTATTAACTAATCATCATCTTCCCATGACCAAGTCCTGCTTCAGGGAAGACTAATCAATCAGTAGGGTAGTCCATCAGGAAGGAAGGCTTTCTGAACCTCTATTTTCAATTCTCCATGCATTAATGCTTGTAACAACCTTAGCAGCCAAAGAACGTTAATCCGGTAGAGGGATGCTGATATATATAGGTGACTGGTTGGTCTTGGCAGATGTTAGCAATATCAGTACCTTGGCTTGCATTTCAACTGGAAGTCAGTCTGGTCCCATCCTTAATGACATTATAGATGAAAATCAACTCTTTAGACAAGATGAATTTTTCTTACCAGACAGTAAGGAAGCTGCCAGGTTCTCAAATGAGTACAACTGCCAACCAGATAGTGTTTTGCAATAAAGGTACAATAATGTATACTATATACTACCACAGTACTTTGAAGAGTATGAAAAAAAAAACCCAGAGGCATGAACGTTTAAAGGTGTTATAATTTTAGTCTTGGTACATTATTATTATACTGTGTAACATAATACTGTAAATTTTCACTCATTACATATCCAGTTCATTATTGCTCTTTGATGTGGCTGGTTTCCAATATAATTACTATACTGTTGATTCACAGTTTGGTTGCGAAAGTAAAGAAGAATGAAGTATATTAAGCTGGTATAACATTACACTTCCCATTTTAATAATCATTAATTATATTAGAAGTACTCCCATAAGTATACTAGTTGCATTATATTATATACGATAAAGAACAACAACAGGCAGTCGATAGAAACCTATGGAAAATAACACAGGCAATGCCTTTCTTACTTACTGTGTTACATTGCCTTAGCTATGAAACTTGATTTTCAGCATAATTGAATTTAGTCTGTGATCAAAATCTTTCCATCTTTACATTTCATATACTATTTAGTTTATATAAAAAACACAAAACATTCAATTTTTGAAGCAGTATTTTTCTCTAAAGACCTCAACACAAAAATGTGGTTTCAGTTAAGTTTAGCATGCTTGCTAAACAACAACCATTGACTAAGTTTTACATGCTTGCCAAACAATAATTCTCATTAAGTTTAGTGGGTTTTAAAAACAATTTTGAATCTAAGACTACATACTTCTTAGATTAAATTAAAATCCTCCAGGAGACCAGATGCCTTCTGAAGCAGAATTGTTAGATCTGAAATGTGTCTGCGAATCTCTTTATGCCTTTTGCTTAGCTCCTCTCCTTGCAAATCGTCTATTCTATAGAGAAGGTCAGAGATGCCAGGAAACCCTGCTGCGGCATAGCTGTCGAACTGGCTTGGTGCAAATATTGCATGTCTGAAAGTACAAGAAGGTATACGTACATTTAAACAGTAAATTTGTTCATATACGAAACAAACCTTCGGTCTTAACATTAGGATTTACTAGTGCCAAGCTGGAAACCGGTAGAATTAAAATCAAACTTGTGCCATCCAGGGACTATTGGCATCTATACCAGGTCATGGGGCATGTATACCCAGAATGCCCTCGGCGTCGTGTGACCCCCCCAGTTATCTTTCTACCACCTTTAAGATAGGACGTGTTCTCTGTCTTATCTGTTTAAAGCCGGTTTTAGTTTGCCCGTTTTTATCCATTTCACTTTCATTTTTCTTATTAATTCTCTTTCTATGAGTGTGCTCAGTGTGGGTGTGAGCTGTAAGAGTGTGTAAGTGGTGAGATGGAGTGTTTTGTATCGCCGTCGGGATCATCTTCCATTTGCTTTCCATGTTCGAGATTCCTAACTTCGGTGTCGATGGATCCTCATCCGTGTAGTAGGTGCAGAGAAAATGTATGTACAATTACTAATCCTTGTTCTGTTTCTCGTGGAAAGGCCAGTACAAAAGAAGGAGTCAACGCCATCTTTGGATGACCAAGCGTTGCCGGCTTCTTTTGTATCGGCAATACACCAGACTGCTCCACATGTTTCGCCTCCTGCCTTGGATTTGTCCCATACCCCTTCGGTTTCTCCTAGTGGTTCGTTATCAGAAGCTCCAGGAGGGGTTTTGGGTAATTTGATGCATAATATTTACGCTTCATTGTTCCCAGCAGGGAGGGGGGGGAGCATCACCATCTTTGTTCCAAGTGCCTGCTCCCGACTCGAACAGGATGGAAGGTACGTGGGCGGCGCTAGGCTACCAACCTTGGAAGATTTGCTGTCGCATTATATGGCGTCACGGTTCCAGCAGAATCTGGCAGCGCTGAATATTCCTCATCCCCCGGGATTGCACTTTATGGGAAATAATGCCGCGGCTACGCCAAAAACTTCAATGTTTACAGAGATGCAGAACGTTGGGGGTAGTTTTGCTGCAAACTCAGGGATGCCAGCAGCAGCAGCCCAGTCTCTCCCTACAAGATTGGTGACGTCACAACCAACGTCACACACCGACATGGCAGACGCGATGACGTCACAGCCTACTGCTTCTCAGTCTACTTCGCTGCCTCCGGACTCAAATACGCTTTCTGATTCGGTAGTACACACTGTAATGAAGAAGTCACAGGATCTAGAGAAGAAAATTAATAAAGATAAAAAGAAAAGGCGTGATTCGTCGTCGTCTTCGTCTTCTTCCTCTAGCTTGGCGTCATCGCTAAGTTCGATGACGTCACAGGGTGTACCGGTCAAGCGGTGGAGGATACGGGATTTCCGCGACTGATCCTCGGGCCAAGAGGAGAAGAGTAAATTCTTCATCTTCGGGCCAGGACTGTCAAAGTCAGTGGCTGGTTAGCTCAAAGCTAGAGGACGAAGCCATTTACAAGAGTCTGAACGAGCGAGTGAGTCGGCGGCCGATGGGATAACGGCCGACGCGGAGTTGCCAGTAGAGACTACAAAGAGTCAAAGAAAGACTACAGTGTCGATGGCAAAATCGACGTTAGGGGCGAAAAGTGCAGAAAAGGATAGAGCACAGATACGGGTTTCGCCTGTAAGACCGTTTAAAATATGGAGAAAAGATGATAAGGCTCCTATTAAAAGTTTGAAGAATAGCGAGTTGGCAACCTCATCTGATACGTTGGTGGAAGGCGTTGTCCGCCTAGATGAAGGATCAAGGCCGAATTCTCCGACGGTCGTTGGAGACGATGTTAATCGTCATGGAGAGGAAGTGAGCTCGGTTTCGAGAAAGCCTTCATCTTGGAGGTATAGGCGAGATTCTCGCTCTAGATCCGAGAGCAGAGGAGTGAGCCGGTCTCGTTCTCCTGCTGACTGTTCGGGATCGAGCCATCGGCGGTCATATCAGAGATCAAAGAGGCTGTGACCGTAGGGGCAGACAGCCACGAAGCACCCGGACGTTTGTCAGGGGATAGGAGTGAGATAGCATCTCCTGTGGCTTAGCACAGTACGCTAGAACCAGAGGAAGGAGAAAACCAAGAGTTTCTGGCTTCATATGCGGAGGTGATTGACTTGATTCGTCAATTCAATAACCTTTCGGAGAGAACGGAAACACTGGCCAGTATGCTTCCTCTGGGGATTGACATGGCGTTTGGGGTGAAAAAGGATACCAAGGTGTCGTATGAATTGCCTTGTTCAAATCATGCAGAGTCTGTTTTACAACATGTAAACGCACGGATTGCGGGAAGGGATAATTCCTTAAGATCAAATAGATCGTTTAAGTTTATCCCTCCTCCAATGATGAAACAGAAAATGTTATATGACCGACAGTTCCTTTACTATCTAGACAAATTAACCCAAATATGGTAAGATTAAGGCCTGGATTAACCTTAGATCAAGTGAAAATGGAATGCCCCTCGATGACTTGCCAAGAGGCTGCTACGTTAGAAGCAACAGCTTCTTCTGTCTTTCAGACTGCTTCTTGGCTGGATCTTTGGTCGACAGCAGTTGCGGAGATTGCATCCTCAGAAGTGACGAGGAAGGTAGTGGATGAATCAATGTTCATTAGATTACTACAATCAGGTGCCAAAGCAATTGCGTACTTGACAAATTTAAGTGCCAATGTTTGAGCAAATATCCTGTTAATGAGGAGGGATGCAGCTTTGGCTAGACTAAGCTGCACTGTTGATTTGGATTCCCTGCTAGCAATGAGGAATGGGAATATCTTAGTCGCAATTGCTGTTGCCAGAGGCTATAGATAGAAGAAGGATGGACACTAACGATAGATTGGTACAGCAGGCAGTTAGAAAAACATCTAGCAGTCAGGCTAATCCTATGGAGGTAAGGCAGCAGCTAATACCTCGGAAGAAGCCAGTGAGGAATAACATCCCTAATAGAGCAACAAGACCCTCTTCCCCAAAGAAGTTAACTCATCGGCCCTTTCACAATAGAAATAACAGAGGAAGGGGGATTAGGGGAAGAGCAAGGGGCTCAAGACAATAGGATAGGCGCCTCTCATCACTCAGCCACACCAGTGGGTGGTTGCCTGGCAAATCACTGGAAGGTGTGGCAGGAACTGGGAGCAGAGCAGTGTGTGGTGGATATTCTCAGAGTCGGGTATTTGATTCCGTTCTAAGTATCCCCACCCCTGACAGAACAGCCATTACCTCACCCTGCTTATGCTCAAGAACCTCAGAAGGCTTTTATTCTGCAGGATGAAGTGAAGATGATGGAAAAAGGGGCTGTGGAACAAGTATCCATTCCGTCAAAGGGGTTTTACAGCAGAATTTTCCTTGTACCCAAAGCCAACGGGGACTGGAGGACAGTAATAGACCTGTCAACTTTGAATCTGTTAATAAGAAAAACCAGATTCAAAATGATAACTCCAAAGATTGATCTACAAGCAGTCAGGATCAAGGACTTTTTGCTGACAATCGACTTGAAAGACGCTTACTTTCAGATCCCAGTCCATCAGTCTTCCAGGAAATTTCTCCACTTCAGTCTTGCAGAGAAAGTTTTCGAGTTCAAAGTTCTGTGCTTTGGATTGACAACAGCTCCTCAAGTTTTTACAAGAGTGTTCACTCTCGTGTTGACATGGGCGCATGCTCAGGGGATCAGGCTAATAAGATATCTAGACGATTGGCTGGTGATAGCAAAGTCGAGAGAGAGATTACTCAGGGACAGGGCGACCCTTCTACGGTTTTGTCACAGCTAAGGTATTGTGATAAATCAGGAGAAGTGGCAGTTGGATCCAAGTCAACGGCTGGTGTATCTGGGAATGGTTATAGACACAATAAAAGCCAAAGTATTCCTGACAGACCAGAGAGTTAGAGAAATGCAAACAAGTGGTGAATGCCTTCCTGGAAAAACAAACACAGCCAGCAAAACAGTGGCAGGTAGTACTGGGAGTTCTAACTTCCTTGGGGAAGCTAGTACCACAAGGGAGGCTACACCTTCAATCTCTACAATGGAGGATGAAGGAGTTCTGGTCACCAATAGTAGATCACCCGTAGGAGCAGATTCCCTTGTCGGCAGAAGTGAGGAAAGACTTGCTGGGGGGGGGGTGAAGGACAGCAATCTGACAGTGGGTGCTCCCCTTCAGCAACCCTCCCCGGATCTCCTGCTGTTCTCAGATGCATCACTAGAAGGTTTGGGAGCGCATATGGAGGAGCTGATGGTTTCAGCAAAATGGAGCGGCGAGGACAGAAAACCCCATATAAACGTGCTGGAGTTAAAAGCAGCATTTCTAGCACTACAGGAATTCTGGGAGAGGGTACAGGGGCAATCAGTGGTTTTGATGTCAGGCAACACCACAGTAGTAACTTACATAAACAAACAAGGAGGTCTAGTGTCTCGACAGTTACATGCGATGAGAGTTCAACTTCATCAGCAGGCTGTAGGGAATGTAGTAGACATCAGGGCCAGATACATTCCGGGAAAAAGAAATATATTGGCCGACAAGTTGAGCCGCAGGGATCAGATCCTGGGAATGGAGTGGTCCTTGTACCAACAAGTAGCGGACAGAATGCTCATGTTGTGGGAAAGGCCGATCATAGACCTATTCGCAACCAGGTACAACAAAAAGTTTGGAGTGTATTGTTTGGTAGTCCCGGACGTAGAGGCAGTAGCAATAGATGTGCTACACCACCCATGGGACAATCTGGACAGCTACGCATTTCCTCCATTTTGTCTAATCCGTCAGGTTCTGAACAGGGTAATGCGGTCTCAGAACCTCAGAATGACTCTGGTAGCTCCGTTATGGCCAAAGGCAGAATGGTTTCCGGACCTCTTGGAACTCCTGATAGACGTGCCGAGAGTTATTCCCATGGAACAACCTGCTATGTCAGCCGCACGTGGAGAGGTACCACCGGTCGGTGAAGTCCCTATCACTTCACGGGTGGAGACTGTCGAGTATCTCTTGCGAGCGAGAGGGTTTTCGCAAAAAGCAGCAGTGCAGATGGCAGGAAATATCAGAAAGTCATCGGCAGCAGTATACCAAGAAAAATGGTCAGCATACTGTGATTGGTGTCGTAGAGGGAACTTGTCTCCACTCGGTACCACTATTCAGCAATTAGCAGACTTTCTGATATATCTCAGGACAGAAAGGCATATGTCTGTATCTGCGGTGAAGGGGTACAGGGCTGCTCTAGCCTCGGTACGCATGAAAGGGTGTTGGCCATGTTGATGAAGAGCTTTGAGCAGTCATGTTTGCCAAAGGAACTGAAAGCCCCAGATTGGGATTTGACCATGGTACTGAGTAGTCTGACAAAACCCCCCTACGAACCTCTAAGGCAGTCCACAGATAGGAGCCTGACCCTGAAGACAGTCTTCTTATTGGCCCTAGCTTCAACCAAAAGGGTGGGAGAACTACATGGCCTGTCATATATTGTAAAGCACTCGAGAGGTTGGAAGTCAATGGCATTCGAGTTTGTGCCAGAATTCGTGGCCAAAACTCGAGACCCATCAATAGTGGACGGCAGATTTGACTTTTACCATACCTTCTCTGGCAGATTTTGTAGACGCTGACAAAGATGAGATGCTTCTGTGTCCCGTCAGGGTAATAAGGAGGACAAGGCATCTCAGGCCGGGGTGCAGGTGGTTGTTCATAAGTACAGGACGGAACAAAAAGGAAGTGTCCAGGAATACAATATCGTTTTGGCTAAGAGAAACGATCAGGAATGCCTACAAGACAGAAGACGGGGTCAGATAGCCAGGAGAGGGCTAGGGCTCATGACATTAGAGGCTCGAGTGCTTCTTTGGCATTCAAGAAGAATATGTCTGTGGAGAGAATTCTGAAAGCTGGTGTTTGGAAATGCCAAACGACTTTCACTTCCTTTTATTTAAAAGACGTTGCCCATAGATCCTTGGATACCTTTTCCTTAGGTCCAGTGGTGGCGGCCCAGCAAGTGGTATAGCTTATCCAGTACCCCTGGCGGGTCAGTTTGTGTCTAGTCTAAGATGAAGGTATGAAAGTAGAATGAATGGGATGACTGGTCTTTTTTCTTTAATACTTTCTTTCTACTCCTTTACCTACGGGCAGTATGAAGGAGAGTACCATCATAAGCTGGAACGGACTAGATGCAGGCGAGGTGGTCAGCCATACTGTAGCAACACACCCCTCTCGGTAATAGGGAAGGGAGGAGTGATGGTAGATCCAGATACAAGGGACAAGAGTGGTTTATGAGAATGGAGGGTCCTCTATTTCCCCATAGTTTATAAACCATGGCATGATACCAGCACCCAGTGAGGGAAACCAATAGATTTCCTTATATCTTTGGTTCAAGGGTTTATAGTCTATTCTCTTGGAATACTCCTAATATTCGGAAAAGGATATAGGTGGCAAACTCCCAGTCAGTTAGAGACTTACCTCCCTCCAATATGTAAGTCTATCCTAATGTTAAGACCGAAGGTTTGTTTCATATATGAACAAATGACAAATTTGTAACTAATTTGTATTTTTCATAACTAACAAACCTGAGGTCTTAACAGTTAAAGGCCCTCCTCGAACCACCCCTCTAGCAGTCTAAACTGGGTTAGAAGTATAACTGGCGGGTCACACGACGCCGAGGGCATTCTGGGTATACATGCCCCTTGACCTGGTATAGATGCCAATATAGTCCCTGGATCGCACAAGTTTAATTTTAATTCTACCGGTTTCCAGCTTGGCGCTAGTAAATCCTAATGTTACGACCTCAGGTTTGTTAGTTATGAAAAATACAAATTAGTTACAAATTTGTCATAATTTATAGAGCTATGAAGCAACAGCACACATTAAAGCTAAAGAAGAAATTCCACTGGCACTACAACATTCAAATATATTCCCTATGTCTCTTGATACATTTACTTTTCTGCTCAGGATTAATTAACAGTGGTAAATGTACTCTGTGAAGTTACAATCCATATGCGATAATTGTTCTGGTGTTGTTTTATTGCTAAATGTTTTGCTTTCTTAAATTAATGGAAGAGATGTATTATTTCTTTAACACTATCCAAAACTTTGAACTGCAATCCCAATAATATACCGGTATGTATATTTTATGTTATTTAGGGTTTTTTTTTCTTTTTGCTTCCAATCTGAAACTGTGGAAGTAAACAAATGTTTCTAAAATACTGTAAAATAATACTGTAGCCTAGTGCTTAAGTCACAAAATACTAACAATATGCAAATTATAGAACATAAAAAGAGGGGTGAATAAAGATGGCATGTACCAATAAAAAACAGCATGGATGTGCAGACTCAACTTCTCAACCTTCTGAGATTCCAAAGATGTAATGCAAATTGAATCCATTGGGATTCTGATGAAGATAAATGACATCTATACTGTACAGTCATTTATAAAAAAAATGATTAGTACTGGGATGACTACTGGAGTGGTTGGAGTTTAACTCAAGTCAGCCCACTAAAAGAGAATTCTCATTAAACCAGTCCCCAACTCAACAAATTTTTGCCTATTCCTTTTTTTATAATTTTTTGTATGCAATTAATTGGCATACAGAAAAAAATATAATAACTGGGAAATCCATTTACTCATTGTGGAAAAAGAAATTGAATCTCCTGGGATTTTACGCTTTAAAAAGTAGAGAAAGTTTTATTAAAATTCAGCACTTCATTTGACATGTAATTTTAAAATTTTTGTTTTTTAAAAGTGCTGTTAAAGTGTAATTATTTGGCTTAAAAACACACCAAAATCAGAAATCTATAATGAAAAAGAAGTTAACACGCAATGTCAGAAAACTATCTCTTAAACAAAAAACCACATCTTGCTAACTATTTTGTCAGTTTTAACCGTAACCAGCTCCCACCCCACAAAATCTCAAAGGATTACTGCTCAGGCTTCCACTTATGCAATGGGAGGCAGGGTAGACATCTGAAAAATGATCATAGTGCTCAGCGACTTAACCAGACCATGTAACATATACTTGGCCCTCAGAATCCTGTCGAGAGAGTTGACTAACATTAACCAGTTGTTCAAGTAGAGAAATATTTGGTCCCAAGAGATAACACCATTTCTCTATTAGCAAGTCTGAACAGTGTTAGTCAATAACAATCGTTCAGTGTATTTTGGGGGGAGAGCCTTAGGTCTCTAATGAACCCCTCTTCCACCAAATGAAGATAATGCTAAGTGAAATGTTCTATCAAGCATGAAAAATAGGAGTTTACTCTGATTCAAACTCCTTTTCTGCCAGAGAAGGAGACTGGGCAGTAGGAACAAATTCCTCAAAAATCTGGCTTAACAGAAGGGGAACTGAAAAATAGGCTTTTGCTGCTCCCCCGAGTCGACAGAAGGTGAGTGTGCAAGAGTAGATGAAACACCACCCGGTGCTACAGAAAACGGGAAGTGAGGAGGGACCAGAGAAGAGCCACCACCTATTCTCAAATCACACTGTGCTCCTGCAGTCAGCACAGTGTGTCTGTCTAATTTAAAATTAACATCCTGCAAACACAGTAATAACTTTTGAAGAACCTGATTTCTTAGCCTTGCTTCCTGTGGATGGCATCCTAAGAAAATCAAGTGTACAATACTACTAGTAGAGCAGAAGAGCTAAAACTGTGAAATGCCAACAACCGACCTCTGATGAGCTAAGATCACTCAAAACATACCTGGTGGAGAACTGGGAGCTAGTGCTCATTTGGGTCAGCCTAGGAAATTTCTTCATTACTGTATTCTGAATGCAGACACTCCTAGTGGTGCTGAAGTATAGTTGTAAACTTCCACAATAATATAGGCCACTGTACTGATTTTATTTCTAATGTCACAAAGTCAGAAATTACTCGAGCTGGAGCTGGGACAACACATCATAAATTATCAAAATAGGTGACTTGTCATAGTTCCATTGCTGACAGTAATTTGGTTTGGAAATGCTAATAGTAGGAGAAATCTTCGCTGAAGCAAATGCTGTATATTATTAAGATACTGTAGTTTAAAGTAACACTTCAACATTAATAAATGGACTTCTGTATTTATTGGATGAATTGTATAAATTTAAATTGAATGTTTTAAGTAAAGAACAGGTTAGTTTAGACTAGGAACTAGTATGTTGAATTGCTATTAGCTATCAGGTACCTATAAAATATTCAAGGGCAGACTATAATGTAGAGTCTTTGTTACTTATACTTATCATTCTACCTTTGGTACTTAAAAGGCTTATTTATCATCCTACCCATGCCCCCAAAGTATTTGTTGAGGTACTACTACAAACTTACCTGACTGTAGGTCGTCCTGGTAGACCTGTTGGTATAATGAAAACCTGTTCCATTTTCATTAATTGGTCATTAACTGCACGCAGCGTAACTGGACTGAAAATAAAAGATATTCATAACGTACTATAACAGGAGCAAAATTATACTGCAACCATGAAATGATATCGATGAATAAAATTATAGTACATACTTTGTTTTGTATAAGAATTTCATAGTAAAAATTATACTACTGTAAAACATATCACTCTGCTAATTGTAGTCTTGATCGTATTGCTATTTATCAGTACATTTATATCTGTGAATGCCACGACACTGACAAAAGATTAGGATGCAGCCAATTTATATTTCTTCATGATCTCAAAATGAATAACAGAGGGACAATCTGAGATGTCAATTCTATGTACACTATACACTTTCATACTAATACACTTGTTCTTTGTCTTCCTTTTTTCCCCATTTTCTACTATGTATATATCCATAATATATATACTACAGTAAAATTTAAAAATCAAGTGTCATAATACATATATACTTGCATGAAAAAAAATTTCTTATTTGAATATTCACAGTTTATCATCCTAGATACTGTTACCTAATGTCATGACCCAGCAAACCACCTGCATTCCTCCTTTTAGGGAAATGAAGATTTGAATTTTAATAACCGTACTGAAAATACTAATTAAACATTATCTAGTTTCCTCTAAAGATTTTGAGGGAAAAAACTGTAATTAGCAATTGTGTAAGTGTCACAGGGTACTCACTCTAAGGTATCCTTTACAGAGTCCAGTTTTCTAGCAAATATGGCCGTTGCAGTTGTGAAATTCTGAGCAGATTTTTCTAGTAGAGCTGGAGTGAATATTATTAGGTCTGTATCAGTTTATGCATCTGGACTTGTGAAAGACAGAACTCATTTGTGACAGACTGCCACTTCTTGCTGAAGTGTATTTATTTAACTTAAGATTAAATTCAAGACCAGACTAATCCTTTGGTAATTATCAATCAAGTGTGATAAATAACTTTCATTACAAATGGTATAGTTCAAGGCTTTCTAAAACATTGTACAGCTATGCTCAGAACTGATGCTACATGACTGCATGGGATTTCGTTCAAAATCACTAACTGGCGACCTAACGTGCTCCATATTTACATAGTATTTTAATGCGAAAACATGATTGTTGCATGCAAGAGTCAAATGTGTCGTACGTATATTTCAAAACTGTAAGAAAATATCGTGTACCCAAATTTGGGAATGCAGTTACGAAACATTTTCAAAAAATGAAAAATTGTCATAATATTAATATTGCTTCCAATGCAGCCCTAAAATTTGAAATAGTACAGTGGTTCCCCGTATTCGCAGGGGATGCGTACTGGACCCCCGTGAATAGTTAGCACCCACGAATAGTTGAAACCCCGTTAAAAATGCTTAAAACCTATTTTGTTAGTTAAAACTCAAGAAAAACCCACTAAAAACCAAGAATTTGTGGAGATTTCTCATGGAAAAATACCGCAAATGGGCGAATTTTCTGCAAAAAATGCGGGAAAATGTTCCAGAGAGAAATCGGCGAATGTGTGAGTCCACGAATCCGAAGAACGCGAATACGAGGGTCCACTCTAGTCCCATTTGATTGTTTTTATGCCTCAATGCTGAAAAATGTAAATACTAATTACATATAATATTAGAATGCTTCCATTGATATCAACAGGTGAGCAGAGCGTGACACAACCATTAGAGTGGTAGGGCGACATGAACCACCTGGTGTAACTTATGTCTACAATGCTTAGCGACAATGAAATTATCTTGAAACCCATTATTTTATATTTGTTAAAGGAACATTTGGATTTTCATAAAAAATAAAATTATTTGAGTTATTTTTCTTAAACACTTCAAAAAATTATGGCTTACTAGCAAATATTTGCCTTTGCAATTATATTTATTTTTGTTAAAGCCAAGATTGTGTTCCTAGGTCTGGATGTGTTAGATTTCTTTACTTACTATACATACATTACACTCAACATTCACATCTGTATATGTATTAACAATTTCTGGCGAGAAAGCTTATGAAGTTATCTACACATTCTTGCACTTCAAGTTACCTTGTGAATGAATAAATTACACACCAAAAGCGAGCTAACAAACCTGAGGTCTTAACAATAGGGTAGGGTTTGATACCTAGCTTAAATTTATCCAGCCCAGAAGTCCTGTGATCGTCAACTCATTTCTACTGCCTTCCAGGATTCCACTATTCATACCTTCTCTGGGACAGATGCAAATTGCAGTAGATGTGCTTCACACCTATTCTTTTTGCTTCATCATCAGCTGTTTTATGTTTAATGCTAGTCCAACTCTCTCAGGGGGATGTTGCCCCTTCAGGGAGAGAGGGACCAGCTACATTTTGTTCTTTGGCATTTTGCATTTGTTATAGTGTTCCATAGGTCTTGACATTCATACTAATATATATTTTGATCAATAGCCATCTTCCCCATATAAATCATTTTGCAACATACAGGCATCTTGAACACATCCTAAATCTTCAACATGCAAAGAACACTTGTTGTAATACATATTCCTACTTTAAAAATGTTGTTAAGACTGTTGAGCTTACTGGGTCTACTGTTATAGTGTTGCAGAAGTAATTATGTTGACCACCCCAAGGAGCATGTTAAGCCAAGAAAAAAAGAAAAACTTCAAATCATACAGATTACGAATTACACCAATGTGTAAAAGAGATCATATTTACAGTATATAACCATAAGGAAAATAGTGCTAGCTGAGATGTAAACTTGTTGACATGTATGACATTAGAAATAAAAAAAATAGGTTAACACTACTTGGCAACATTATGTAGAGTGAGATTCTGGACGATACAAAATGAATCTGTCGCGTCAGATTTGAGCATAGCTTTACCAGCAACATCATACATTTCATCACTGCTTTTACCGAGGAAATAACTTACGGAATTTGTCATAAATTTTCAGCAAAGTGGCACCTTTGCCATTGTCCTTGACTTTGTTGAGGTTTTCTTCTATTGCCCTTGATAGCTGTTGCAGGCCGTAGGGTATAAGAGCAGAGTCTCCGAAGTACTTCAGGAACAGGGATGCCAACCTACCGCATCCCTGCATTATCCTAAAGCCTGGATCAATAAACTTATCTACTGCATAGAAAGTATCATAGCCTGTGTGGTAGAATGGGTACTTGGATATGTCGTACTTGTTCTATAAAGAGAAACGGTATTAATATATTATATTGCTAATACAGCACCCAACAAACAGGAGTCTGTTTGTTGGGCTCAGTTCATGGCTGTTGCAGACTGTAGGCTGAGTTTGTGACTTGGCTTAAGTTAAAAATGCTACAGAAACTACCAACAACCCCTCCACCCATTTTTTTAAAGTAATTTAAACATCTTCAAAACAGAAAAGAAATGTATATTGATATGGAGAGCTTTTTTATTTATTATTCAAAACCTACCTTATCTGTTCTAAACAACAGTTCCATGCTAGGTATGCCCCCATAGAAGGCAAAGGCTGCGTAGTCACTACCAGATCCCAGGGTCTCTAACCTACAAATTGAGACTTGAATAATCAATAATAATGTCAAGGCATAGGATCTATTCAAAAAGGCATATATGCCACAGTCAGCCATTCAACTAAAGTCATCATCCAATTATTCACTATTCCAAAATAACAATTTGTCGAAAATTTTATTTTTCCTAACTATACAAACCTGAGGTCCTTTAACAATAGGAAGGTATTTAGCGGCAGCTGAACCGGTCATAAGCTTCGAACAAGGGGGTTCGGTAGTTAACTACTTGTCCGGCAGTTGGCGGTCAGCCTGACTGCGAGGAGAGGAGTTACTTTGCTTTAGGCCCAGGAAACGCAGAGTGAGGGGTGGCATGAGGTGGAACTATGTGTAAAGGACCTCAGGTTTGTATAGTTAGGAAAAATACAATTTTTGACAAATTGTTATTTGTTCCGATACGTATACAAACCCTCGGTCCTTTAACAATAGAAAGACTCACTTATTGGTGGGTGGAATCTGAGTCTTTTGAACAGACTGGTGTTCGTCCTACCTTGGTTCCCTCCCTAGTTGTAACAGCAAAGGAAGGGATCCTAGCCTCTGCCCAGCTGATCGGGGTGTGCACCGCAGGATCAGTGGTCACACTTCTGGACCAAATTTATGAGAGGGAGGCAAGCGTACCTCTTATAAATAGCAAAAACACAAGAACTAGTTCCTACTTCAAGAGCCAAAATGAAGTCATGGGTTTGTCTCTTGTTGGCTTCCACTTCCCCGCCCCCCCCCCCTTGTTGGGGAGTGGTGGATAATTACTCCTATCCTTACTGAAAGGGATAGGATGGAGCTCAGTCGCGTAGCTTACCTGCATCTGCTTCCTGGTCACCGTAGTGACGACCGCAGCCCTCTGCCCACAGGTAGAGGAGGAAGAGAAGCCAGTCACACACTCACTCGTCCATTCATGCAGTCACACAAGGATGCAATGCTGTTCTGTCCGCTCGGGTGCTGGGTAAACTACACAACTTGTTGAGCAGCCACCACGGGTCCCAAGGAAAGTGTCCAAGGACCTGTGGGTAATATCCCAAAGGTAGAAGGAAGTGAAGGTGGTCTGGTTGGCCCAAACCCCTGCCTTCAGAACCTGCTTCAGGGAGAAGTTTTTGCGGAATGCAAGGGTTGGACCAATACCTCTGACTTCGTGAGCTTTCGGTCGAAGGGTACGGGTGTCGTCACTACCATCAGTGTCGTACGCCCTCCTGATCACCTCACGCAGCCAGAAAGAAAGGGTGTTCTTGGAAACTTCTTTCTTAGTAACCCCGGTGCTAACGAAGAGGCGTTGACACTCAGGCCTGAGGTGTCGAGTTCTCTTCAGGTAGCGCCGTAGCGCCCTCACATTATCGGTGAAGTCCTTCAGGGAGGGGATCGTGAAAGACTCGAACAGGTCGTCATTACCGAAGGATTCTGAGTCTTCGCTACGAAGCTCGAGACGAAATCAAGTGTCACGGATCCCCATCCCCTGGAATGCTTGACGTCGAAGGAAAGACCATGAAGTTCCCCTACTCTCTTCGCCGATGCCAGGCCAGCAGGAAGAGGGTCTTGAGGGTCAGATCCCTGTCTGACGACTCTCAGGGTGGCTCGAAGGGTCTTAGAGTCAAACTCATAAGGACTAGAGTTACATCCCACCCCGGGGGCCTGAGTTTCCTGGGTGGGCAAGACCTCTCAAAGCTCTTTATAAGGAGGGAGATCTCGAAGGAGGAGGATATATCCACTCCTCGCAATTTAAGGACTAGAGCTAAGTCAGCTCTGTATCCTTTAACTGTGGAGACAGAGAGGAGCTTCTTTCGGCAAAGGAACACGAGGAAATCCGTTACCTGCTGAATAGTGGCTCTGAGAGCCACAACACCAACCACAGAAGACGGGCCACTTTCCCTGGTATAAAGCTGCAGAGGACTGTCTGAGGTACCCAGCCATCTCTGTTGTTGCGCTGCGCGAAAAGCCTCTCACGCGCAAGAGATGGTGGATAACAGCCAGCCGTGAAGACACGGACTCGACCGAGTGGAGGTACCGTTTTACGCGTGGCTGGCACAGGAGGTTGTGCCAGGGGGCAATCTCTCTCGGTGCTTCGGTGAGTAGAGCCAGCAGGTCCGGGTACCAAACGGCTTGTGGCCATTTGGGCGCCACCAGGATCATCCCAAGATTCGGGCTGATCAGCGCCCTGCCGATCACCTTGTGAATCAGACAGAACGGGGGAAAGGCATACACGAAGAGATTGTCCCACAGGTGTTGAAGAGCGTCCTCTGCAGCTGCCCATGGGTCCGGCACAACTGAGTAGAAAACCTGGAGTTTTCATGTGTGCTGGGTGGCGAACAGATCTACGACTGGACGGCCCCACAGGTTCCTTTCCGCCACGTCTGGGTGAAGGGACCACTCGGTTCCTATCGATAACCTGATCCCGACGGCTGAGCTTGTCGGCTACCACATTCCTCTTGCCTGGAATGTAGCGGGCTGACAGCTCTACTGAGTGTGCCATGGCCCACTCATGCACCTGCAACATCAACTGATGCAACGGAAGGGACACTAAGCCCCCTGTTTGTTGACGTACGCCACTACCGTGGTGTTGTCGCTCATCAACACCACTGAGTGTCCCACCAGACGATCTTGGAACTCTTGGAGACATAGGAACGCCACCTTTAGCTCCAGGACATTGATGTGAAGGTGCCTGTCGTGATGGTTCGACACACCCGCAGCCAGCAACTCCTCCAGGTGTGCGCCCCATCCCTCGGTTGATGCATCTGAGAAAACAGCAACATCTCGGGGGGGGGGGGGGGGGTTGTGAAGAGGCACTCCTCTTACGAGGTTCCCGTCGTCCAGCCACCAGGCTCCATGAGAGACACGGGGAAGAAAGATGGGTCTCTTGCCTGTGACCAACACTCCTTGAGTCTCCACTGAAGAGACCGCAGGTGAAGACGCCCGTGAGGGACTAGCTTCTCGAGAGATGACAGGTGACCGATCACGACCTGCCACTGCTGAGCTAGCTGCTCCTGTAGGGACAGGAACCGTCCTGCTGCCTCCCTGAACCTGCTGATCTGCAAATCTGTGGGGAAGACTTGCCCTGCTACCATGTCGATCAGCGTGCCCAGGTAGTTCATCCTCTGCTTGGGCTCGAGATCTGACTTCTCGTAATTCACTACGATCCCCAGATCGCGGCAGAATTCGAGGAGTCGATCTCTGTCCTGTAGCAACTGTGAGCGGGAGCTCGCCAGGACCAACCAATCGTCGAGATACCTCAGAAGACGTATCACTACCGAGTGGGCCCAGGCCGACACCAGCCTGAACACTTGTGTGAACACCTGTGGGGCGGTTGAGAGACCGAAACAAAGTGCCCTGAATTGGTACACCGTCCCGTTGAAGATGAAGCGGAGGTACTTCCTGGAGGATTAATGGATGGGTATCTGGAAATACGCGTCCTTCAGATCCACAGAAAGCATGAAGTCGTTCTCCCTGATGGAATTGAGCACTGACAGTGCTGTTTCCATCATGAACCGAGTCTGGTGAATGAACCAGTTCAAGGGAGAGAGACCTATCACCGGGCGCCAGCCCCCCCCGAGGACTTCTCCACCAGGAAAAGTAGAAGCGCCTCTGTCGCGGTAGAGGTGGGGGAAGGAGCTTGGTCGACCTGCTTGGTTGCCCTGCCAAGACTGATCGCGGCAGACCCACCGTCGTCCTGGGTACCGTTTTGGGTCCCCAGAACGACTCCAAACCCGATGGAGGCTCGGAAGGTGGGAGCGGCGATCCTTCCCCGAGGTCGTTGTGCTGACGAATCAGCGCAATAACCTCCGCGAACGACCTCTGGATCTCAGGAGTGACTGCATCCTGCAGAGACGGACCGTCAAGCCCCTCCAGCGAGAACACCTCCCGAGACTGCAACAGACCCCTCATGGTCTCCTCCTGCCACTTGTGTGTACGATCTGGTCGGTCCTTGGACCGTGCCAGGTTCGTAGAGCGTTGTGGCGGGATCATGAGGAGCACACCCCTCGCGATCACTCCTGGTCGCCTCGCTCTTCCCGGTGTAGCCCGAGGAAGTTGAAGGGATAGGAGAGGTAGACCTGCTTGGGGCTGCAGGCGATCGCCAACATGCGGTGGCGATCGAGCTGCAGGCCTGGTCGAGCGGTTCTCACGGGGAGAGCGGCTGGACCGACAACAGTGGCGACGGTCCCTAGCGTCAGGAGAGCTGCTGCTGGTTTCCCTCTCCGCCCGGTCCCGGTAGGAATGGCGGTCAGGGGAGTGAGGCCTGTCCTCACGGCTGGTCCAGGCGACCGAGGGGATCACTTCCTCGCCTGGTACCGGCGGATTGCCTCGAGAGCGATCGCTGGTCTGGTGGCTGCCAGTCTTCCGCTCCGTGCCTGGATCCTGGCATCGAGTGGACTCGGATGCCTGGGTCTTGGCTGCACGATCACCCGCAGGTGACCGTACACTCGGTACCTCTCACGAGCGAGAGGCCGAGACAGTACCCGGTGCCGAGGCAGAACCTCTGGCGCCAGGCGAGGAGGTACCGTGTTAGCTGGCGCTCCTCTGGTCCCCGTCTTCTTCTTCCTTGCGGAAGGAGAGACGGCCCCATTCCCGAAGGAACAGGAGGAACAGCGGAAGTCCCAACAGTCCCACCGGAGTGGGACGGACCCTTAGAAGTCTCAGGGTGAGCCCTCCTAGCGGGGGAGGAGGCTACCTTCTTCTTCTTCAGCTGTGGAGCCTTAGAAGGTGAAGGGGAAGCGGCAGCAGACGACGATGAAGATGACGACGACACCTTCCTCCTCTTCTTCTTCTTCTTCGTCAGCTTCCTCAGGACCACCATCAGGTCTTCCATCCAGGATGGAGCCGGGGCAGTTGCCGAAGCAACAGGGCCCGACTGCACCTGTCCAGAAGGACCTGGGGAGGGAGCAGCAACACCACGGGCAGGAATAACGGCGGCAGGAACTGGTACTGGAGCTGGAGCGGCAGGAAAGTCAGGAACAGGAGGCGGGGCAGGAACCAGCGGCATTCTCTGTACTGGAGGCAGATCCAAGGGAGAGCTCTTGAGACACTGGAAGTCAGGGGCTGGAGCCAAGAGTGGCAAACCCAGGCGGCGGCGACAAGGCAAACCTCTTCACCTACGGCAGCGGCGCCTGCACAGCAGCTGTTGGGGTAACCATAATTACGTGCTGGGTATACACCAGGTGAGGCGGAGCAGCGTAGCCAGGCGTGGACACCGTCACAGTTGTCGTGGTGGTCGGGCTGTGAGTTACTGGCATGATCCCTCTCGCTAGATGACTCAGCACCCCCTGCACACGCGGTGTCCCTTGGAGCCCCAGCGAGTACCAGGCCCGGCTGAAATCGTCCTCCGTGGCAAGCAAGTCTGAGGAAGGAAACAGAGTCGGGTTAGTAAGAGGGGGGGGTCTCTCCTCGCCCGGGGGGTTGGACAGATCCCACCCCGAGCGAACAGACGATCCCGAATACAATTGGACACCAGGGTACCTTGCCCCATCCTCCACACTTGACTGATCGAGAGAGGAGGGCACAACCTGCGGATGATGGGGGGGGCGACGGGGTCTTTCCGGCTCTCAAGATTCCATTGTAATTCACAAAATTCACCATATTGAATATACAAAACAGACACGTACTTACGTCTAGCCTTGCACATACACACACAGTAAGAGGGAAAGAGAAAAGCCTTCACGCAGTGAAGAAAACAAAGCATACGACGAGAGGCGGGCAGAGAGGCGAGCAACACGTCTAACCACCAACACGGCCGAAAGCAAAGTGACTCCTCTCCTCACAGTCGGGCTGACCAGCAACTGCCGGACAAGTAGTTAACTACCGAACCCCCTTGTTCGAAGCTTACGACCGGTTCAGCTGCCGCTAAGTACCTTCCTATTGTTAAAGGACCGAGGGTTTGTATACGTATCGGAACAAATTGGCATTAGCCAAATATCGTTTGGGTTTCAAATGCCATCTTAGGTGTACAATTCCTGTAGTTATGTGGCTCTTTTATTTGCCAACAACTTTCAATAGGCTGAATTATAATGATATCATTCTTATTTTAGTTGACTCTCAGATTGTATTTTCAAGCTGCTAGATGAATATGGTGGAATTGAGAGAGAGAGAGAGAGAATGTGTTCAGTCATTTTTGGGTGTTATCTAAGTAACATGTCGATCTTTATTGACATTGTTTCAGACTGCTGTGACGCTGCAAAAATACTTGAATATTACCTAAGCTTGGGGATAGAGTAGACTAGTAATAGTCTAGAATGTTTACTACCCAAGCATTCACACTTGACAATTTCATGCAAATGACCTATGAAACATGCCATATTTTTTTTTTTTTTTTTTACAATACACACTTGCTTCAGTGAGTACTACTTACTGGGGTGAGGACTGGTTTTTTGCACGATGGTAGGCTGCCCATTCATCATAAATGGTTTTGCCTTCCCGTACACCAGGAACCTGTACAGTGAGGTCAAGACTAGATAAAAATTGTGTTTAAAGAAAGGGATAATAAGCTTTAGGAACTGTATTCCCAGGGGAAGTGGGAATACAGTAGAATGGAGGAACAACCATGTAACTTGTGGGCCATGCTAATCATACATAGCCTAACCTAACCTAATCATGACTTACTTTATCTATAAATTTTGCAAGGCCTTTATTTCATGGTATGTGTCTCATGGAAATGCATTCAATCCATTGAGTTTATTATACATCTAATGTTTACTTGTAAATTTTATACAGTTATTAATTTCATTCACAAACAAGGGAATACAAAATAAGTTTCAATTACTAAACCAGACAAGGTCAGAGATATTAATATGTAGTGGTTTAGTTATTAATGTAAACTGTAATTCATTATTACCTAATGGTTATGACACTGTAAGAGTACAAACAATGAAATCACCATTCTTGGAACAGCTTTGAGAAAATGTATTCTGTTGCACCATGCTTTGGAAACCAAGGTAATAATATCTCTTAAAATATGCGTTGTTTAAATTCAATGACTGTTTACTGCCTTGTTCTAAACATTGAAAGTTTTATATCTAGCAAAATACTCCACAATGTACAGTGGTAAGTTGTCAAAAGAAGGCAGTACAAATCAGCGCCATCCACACTACAGCAAAACATGTCAAAAATACATGTCAGAAACTTATTGCATGCATATCGCAAATAAGTTGCAAATTAGACAACGACTGTAAGTGGAAGCTGAACCTTTAACAAAATGTTGAATAAGCATATGAAGCACTGGGTTAGAACTTCTAGTAAGTTGTTGATTTGTCTTTGCAAAATATGAAGTGTGCAGTGAGGCACTGACGTTTGTTCAATACACCTTTTACTGTCATGTGGATGCACCTTAGAGTTCTTTTGCAAAACAGTTTAAACTGCAAAGATAAGACATACTGTACTTACCATTTTAGTGAGCTTCACAAGTGAGTCCCAGATGAGAGGACTCGACGAAGGAGTGAGAATGGGACCAGCTGCACAGGTATCAGTGTTCAGGTAAAGGACTGCTCGTGCCTGAAGCTTCTCCAGGTGTTCCTGCAAACATTTTTTCAGAGTAGAATAAAGATAGAAAGGAAAAAGGTTATTACTAACCACATCAACTAGATTTTGATGTATACACTGTACGTCTCAAATATAAACTTAAATACTTGTTCGATTTTGTCTTTTCATGTTGAATGCCTTCTTACAGTCTGATAGGTAAGTGAATCAAACGAAATAGGTGTTATAACAAGAGAATAGAATAACACTTTTCTTGAGTGAAAATCTAGAAATACGTATTGGTAAAAATACACTTAAAATCCTCAAGCTTTACGGAGACTGAAATCCTCATTGTCAGAGGGAATGAAAATAAATAAAAATTTATACCCAGACAGATGATCTGTCACTGGTCTTTGCGTTATCTTCTGACTATCTGACCAATATGGTCTGTTGCAGTTAAGAACTTACAATAGAACAGGTAGCTCTTGGGATGAAAATAGCTGTGACAAATTCCTTGGCTAGTTTGGAGCTTCTAGGATGATGAATGAAAGATATTAATTTTATGCACATAATGGAAATGGAGTGGAATGTAAAATTTAGACCAAAGGCCAGGCGCTGGGACCAAGTAGTCAAAGGGAAAGTTTTAGAGGCACGACAGGAGGAAAACCTCAAAGCAGTAGCACTATAAAATAACTTTTAAGAGAGGGAGGAAAGGAAGAATATGAAAGGAGGTACAGTAAAAGGAACGAAAGGGGTTGCAGCCAGGGACTGAAGGGATGCTGCAAAGAACATTAAATAATGCCTACAGTGTACTACATCAGGAGTACTGATGGCATTAACCCCCTACAGGGATCTAATACAGCTATTAATTCACAGGAAGCTGAGCCCAATCATAGCAAAAGGGAAGTGGTCATGGATAAATCAGAGAAACTGAAAGTTGATTGGGTTGAGTATCTTAATGAAGAAGTTTTTAAGGATCAATGAATTGGAGCAGATTTCCAGAATCTGGCACCCATAAAGTTCCACTGAAGCATCTGTCTTATAGAACATGTCAGAATTCTGAATTTTATTTGCTCTTGTGAGCAAGGACCTACATACTTCTCATAAAAGAGGAATTACTTCATCTGGAACTAACTTCTTTACGGGAAGTGATACAGCACCATAATTAAGTAAGGGACTGAAATAGATTTATATCAAGTCTGAGAGTTTTAATATGTACAGAAATTGCATAGGTGAAATTTTCTAAAGATAATTGTGATGATCTGTTCCTAGGATGTGAACTCCTAGTGTTGGAGTGGAAAGTGAAACAGAAATCAACTTACCTCAACCCACTCAGTAGATCCTACTAAACCATACTCCTCTGCACCCCAGCTGCAGAAAACTAGGGTCCTCCTTGGCCTCCATCCTGTTGGGTATTTCCATTTAGCTTAAGTTGATTTAAGATATAAATATATATGTGAAATTGTGCATGTTTTGTCTGAATATATATACGTACATACTGAGAAGAATATGTATTTGTTCTAATGTCTAAAGTAAACTGCAAGAATTATACAGGCATGATGCTTATTAGTATAATATGCAACTTGTAGGTAGGATTTTGACCGAGAAGGATATACAAATGAAAGAAGGACATTGTGGGTGTATACAGGACGAGATTATGTGAAAGAGGTATTGGAAAGGAGGGGCCTTAATATCCGGGAACAGTTTGTGCACAGAAAGGTGAATGGTCTAGTCCATCCTCATGAATCTTGTGTATGAGTAGCAAGCAACTAACAGAAGTTTTACTGCACAGTAGGTTCATCCTTGATTCAGCTTTTAAATCATGAATGTTGCAGTAACCACTGAGTTATTGTTTTCTTTAGAGCCAACCCTCGTTCATAGAAATTATTTAATTTGAAAAGAAGTATATTTTGGTTATTTTTATTAAATGATATGTTGGTGAAAGTAGCGTACTATAATTAAGAAAGTGTACGGTGGAAAGAAAAGAGGAATACCTATGAAGGGAAGGACAGAAGGAACACAAGAGATTTTGGAAAGGGGGAGTCCTTGACATCTAGGAAGCGTTAGAGCTCGAGCAAGGTAGATCAAACGCCACAGCTTGTGCAGTGGGTTTGATGCACAGATGATGAGCCCTTTGTACAAATATTTGAAGCAGTACATTGCACAAGTTTCATAAATGTTTCCTCCACGATTCATTATTGAAAGTACAAACTTATGCTTGATTTATCGTCATTTTTAGCTTTTATTTACTATATATATAATTCTTCTTGAGTTAGCTAAATATTATTGGGTATGGGCATCCCATTTTCTGGAAGACTTTTCTTGGTTTGTTCGACAAGAACGTCTGCTTACTTTGAACATCAAAAAAAGAAAGACTTTCCAACATGAATTTCATTGGAATTTTCCAAAGAACTGCGTGATTCAAAATCAATACAAGAACAAGGCATCATACAAGATTACCTGGATTTAATTAGCAAATGTTATTTAAAACATTAAGGCCAAAACTTGTCATGCTTTTTATCTTTAACAGAAAAAACAGTGAAGATAAAAAACTGCTATCTAGTCTTCACGGCAACAGACAAAACAGCAACCACAAACCTTTCTTCAGGAGTTGACCAAATACCCTGGCTGTTTCCAGGAACTGCGCAGTGCCAGAAGAAGGATCTACAGCCCCATAGCCCCAGGCATCCCGGTGGTTTCCGATCAGAACGTATCGATCTGGAAAAATTATTACACCTGAGGAACTGTTTGTGATCTAAGGTCAACATTGGGTTCTTGTTCCTGCTGTTAAAGGATCCTGAACTATTGCAGCTAAAAGGCCTTTATTTTCTTATTCCATGAGGACCCTGAGCTGTTACAGTTTTTTCTTTATCCAGTGAAATTACACATTTGATAGAGAGCTGTGAATTATATAAATATAATAATTATTAGATTCTATTTCATCCAATGATATTTAAAATGTGTTAAATTAAACAATGTGAGCATGTTGGATTTGAAAATATTTCATCTAGATGAAGTCTTACTGATTTGACCGTACGTAATAGTTAAACATTAATTTTCTTTTTAAACGATCTAAAACTTGAACAAAGTCTTGATAAAAAAAATTTAATTTTATATCAGACAATATGTTCTAGCATTGCTTAGCCTCTAGCTGTCAATATTGGTGGTAAAATTGAAGTCATACACTAGTCGTCTTACCACCAAATTGATTACTTTCTGCTAATTTTGGCAGCAATATGGTAAACAATATCATAAAAGTGCCTATGCTCTTGTGACAACTTTGGCAATAATACACTACATCAATTCTGCCACCAAAATGCAAAACTGAGAAGGAAGACACTGAAAGATCCCAGAAAATGTACGTCTTGCTTACCGGGTTCTACACTTCCTTTGATGGTTCCAATCACGTTGGACACGTTGACACTGCGCAGGAAGTTATTCGTCTGCAGACGCAGAGTGTAATTTTTGTATTCGTCCAGCATCTCCGGCCCGAGGTTGTATTTGATGCCTTTCATTCCACCAACCCAGTCTACCGGCGGTGCTCTCCCACCCATTTTTCTGCAATGGACAAAACAACTTCCGGCTACAGAATGAATAATGGAAGAACAATTAAATGACCACAGTCATTGTTATGAGCTACTGATTGTTGCAATATAAGAGAGTTAATGAGAACTGAAAAAGGCAGTGAAGAATGACACAAGAGTTATGGGATATGAAAGAGGCAATAAGGAGTGAAGCAAGATTTAACTGGATATGAAAGACATGCCGAGGAGTGACACACAAGTTAATTGGACATGAAAGAGGCAGTGGGGAATGATGCAAGAGTTAAAGGGATATGAAAATTTAGTTAAGACTGATGCAACAGTTAATGAAAAGAGTAAAAGATGGTGATGAGTGTGGCAAAAGTTAATAACAAAAATCTGTTCACAAAAAATAAGCTTTAATATATTTTTTCATCTGTCTTCTGCAAAGGTACCCAGATCAGGCAAATGAAAATCTATCAATGAAAACCTAAAAAAATGCAAAATTCCAGACAAGAGAAAGGCATTCATTCATTTTGGTTCAGAAAAACAAAGCTAAACACTACTCACTCCATAATTGCTCTAGCATCGTCGTAGCCAATGGGCTGACAGGGAATCTTGGGCAGCGGCACCTCACTTTCGTCCAGCCTGTATGCGTGCTCTTATGGTACAGAACGTAAAAAGATGTAAGTTAATGCAACCGTATACTACAGTATCAAGAGAGGATACACAATGATCAATCACATACATACAGACTACAGACTAACATGATGTAATTTCAGCACTGATGACATCTGGACAAAAAGGAAGGAATGCAATTAATTCAAAAGACTTAATACCAGAAAGTACAGCTAGCAAGGAAGTAGTTTCTCCTTTCTTTTAGAATCTTTGAAAACTCCAGCACATTAAACTAAGACTAAAGGGAATATGCTTTAAAAGTCAAAGATCCAGCGATTAAAATATGCATATCACACTAATAATGACATCCGCATTATTCAAAATGGCTGCTACCAAAACATCTAAAATACGGCAACTTGAAATTGGACATACTCGTTGAGGGCCATCCAGGGGTGAGTGGGTCCCCCTGTATGGTGGTGGCCCAACCTCTCTGCATTCCAGTGCCCGGAAGCCAGAAGGAATTTGGATACACGTCCTTGGGATCCGTTCCTTCAAGAGCCACGCCCCTCGGGTCCGAGAAGAGGATGACACCTGTGGCATTTCGTTGTTCCGCATGCAGCAGCTGTTCCACGAAGGAATGATAGCTGTTATTTATGACTTACGATGCAGCTAATCAGACTGCAGTGACTTCAAAGAAAGCTCTGGCGATGTTTTGCTTAGTATTATTCTGACCACAATGAGACTTAGCTTTTTGCTGATACTACATTAAATTCTTTCTTTCAAAAGAATGAAATTTAGTTAACTGCCCCAAAAGTTGGAATGGCAAATTAAGAATCAGTCATTTGTTTCTGAAATATCTGACTTATTCTCATAAAGCAGACCTGTTGCTATCTAGCCAAAAATGCTAAATATTTTTAGCATCATTTCACAAAGGATATTTAAAATCCACTTGTCACTTAATGACTTGAAAGTTTTCTCCAATGAAATCACTTTCATTGATTTATTGACAAACTACTGGCCATGGGATTAGAATACAAAAATAAAAAAAAAATGAGAGAAGAAAATTGTGTAAGGAATTTAAATTAAGAAGGTAATGGGACTGATTTTTACTCTGAAACAAAATTCTTGTACACTGGAAATGTAACTCTGACAGCAGCTGTTCATTGTACCATGGGAAGTTTAGCGCTGTCATTTTCCCAGGACTTATGAACAAAAATTTATGAAAACCCTCTTTTTCTAATTGATGAAAACCCTCTTTTTCTATTTTTATAAAAGATCTTTATCTTGTATAATACTGTAATCATTCAGTTGAGATCTTTGCAAATTAAAATTCTCTCATCTCAGTAAGATAGAGATAGAGGAGGGTTGACCTTACTTAAAAGTGAAATGGAAAGGTTATTTCATTTCTTTAAAATACTATCACTTACGAATTTTGTAAGGACAGTTTTATTATTATTATCATTATTTGAAAATATTAATAAACATAGTATGTACATACATGTACCATAAAAATTCTCTCATCTCAATGAAAGAGAGAGAGAGAGAGAATTATCATTTCTATTTTTTTTTTATTGATTTATTATTAAAAGCTTGAAAACTTATAAATGACATAAAAAATTAAACAAACACTTTTGCAGGGTTTTTTGAGGATTAGAAAATGTTCCTGTTGCGTTCGTGTCTGTGAAATACTCACGCATGATAATTAGTGAGGTTCCGATGAAAAGTTTGTAGTACGTATCGTGAATTTTGAATTCGCGCAACTCGAATTATGTAACACTGAGGTACTACTGTACACTGTGTTATACGCAAGCATACACACAAACAAAAAAACAAGACCATGCATACCTTGTTTCCTCTGAAGATCTTCCCATAGCGTGCCATGACCACATGACCTGTGACATCAATCCCAAGTTTGTCCAGTTTCTCAAAGTCTTCCACTCGACCATAGTTCACATAAATGACACCGACCCCTGGCTGTGTCATGATGTCACCTTGATATAAATACACAAATAAATAAATTATCTAAATAAATAAATTAATAAACAAAACTAGTGAGCTATCTAAGTCAGGTCTAACTGAAAAGGAAACAAAGAGAGACATATTAGAGCTCTTACATCATAGGAGCCAAAAGGTGAAAGACATTTTTGTAGCAAGGGACAAGAAAAAGGGACTACTATGATATTTAGGCCAAAGGCCAAGCACTGGGACTTATGAGGTCATTCAGTGCTGAAACAGAAATTGACAGCAAAAGGTTTGAAAGGTGTAACAGGAATAAAACCTCACAGTTGCACAATGAATCAATTGTTAGGAGAGGTTGCAAAGGATGATGGAAGAAAGAGAATATGAAAGGAGGTAGGTAGAGTAAAAGAAATGAAAGGGAGTTGCAGTTAGTGGCCATAGACACGCTGCAAAGAACCTTAAGTAATGCCTACAGTGCCCCGCACAAGGTGCACTGTATTGCGAAAGAGAATAGGGAGAGAATCCCAAAAGCCTTCAAGAAACATTATTTGTACTGCATTATCTTATATTGGAAGGGTCCTTATTTAGGGTATAATAGCTGGTGCTTATCAAGTTGCTCTAGACTAGGTGGTGACCATACAATCATTGTTTCCAAAATTAGCCAGTGACATAGATCCTGTGCGTATCATAATAACCCAAAGTCTTAGGTTTAAATCCCTTGCTTGTGGGTATACCCAAGCATGGTACTTTCTATTATTATTCATTCACCTAGTTTTAGTTCTATACAAGAAAACTATTGAGGTGGCCATTTGTCTGTCTGTCCGCCCTCAGATCTTAAAAACTACTGAGGCTAGAGTGCTGCAAATTGGCATTTTGATCATCACCCTCCAATCATCAAACATAAAACTGCAGCCTTCTAATCTCAGTAGTTTTTTTTATCTTATTCAAGGTTAAAGTTAGCAATGATTGTGCATCAGGCACCACTATAAGTGCCAACAACACAAGCCACCAACAGGCCATGACCGAAAGTTTCATGGGGTGTAGCTGAGATGGGTTGTGGCTGAGTGTTTCATAAAGAATTATACACTACTTATACAGAAAACTCAATTGTGCCGAAGAAACTTCTGCACATTTTTTACTTGTTTATTTATCAATTTAAAATGTCTCATGCAATTTTATATACCTAGGTTCTCCCCTAATAATTTGTTCTGTCAGATTTCCCCAACATATTGTTAGAGCACGAATGATTCCGCCCCTCTTTTCTATCTAGTGCAGTTTCTGCTTCATTCCCATCTGGCCTTTCCCACAAGTCGTTTTGAGCCTGCTACTTCTGTGTCTAACACTTTCCTGACTAATTGGATGATATATGTAGAAATCACAAGGACTGGACTATTCTCCTATCTGGAGACTTTAACTTTCCTTTCGTAGACTGGAAAGAACGAATAGGAGATTGCGGTTGTATTTATACATATAAAAAAGAGAGTAATAGTAGCGCAGAAGATAAGAGGCAATTCGAAAAGCTATTAGATATGCTACTAGAATACAACATTCAACAAAATCTACCACCTACCAAAAGAAAGGAAAAATACTTTAGACCTAGTATTTGGGAATGAGGTGAATTATGTTAAAGAAATAATAGTTTATAATGCGAATATTTCAGACCATAATGTCATAGAATTAACAGTCCATTCCAAAGCAAGTGAAAACAGAGATACGCAAGAAATGAAAAAGTGGGAAGGATATGGAAAATACAACTTCTACAGTAAAAATATAAAATGGTCAGAAATAAATGAAGAATTAAACAAAGATTGGGATAACATTTTCGTAAGTGATGACATAAGAGTAAATACGGAGATACTATATAAAATATTAGAGAAAATAGTGGGAAATATCTACCGAAGAAGAAAAGTAAACATCAGTCATGCATACCAAGAGACAGAAGGATCTTGTTCCAGAAAATCAGAAAGTGGAAAAAAGGTCTTGCAAAAGAAAAAAATGCATGGAAAGTTATAGAACTAAAAAGTAAGATAGAAAATGCAGAACAAAAGATTATACAATCAAAAGAAAATGAAAAACGGGACTTGGAAGAAAAAACCTTAGTAAATATCAAGCAAAACCCCAAACTATTATACTCGTACGCAAAAAAGATAAATAAAAAGAAGAATAGGAAATAGGCCCTCTAAGATTGAAGGGCAGATAACGAATGAAAAAAAGGAAATATGCAACATATTGGCAGAACGATATAAGAGAGAATTCACCCCTAGAATTGATAATGAAGATAATGATACAGAAGTAAGGGACGAAAATAGTGAATATTTAGCTGACATAGATATTAATGAAGCTGATATTGTGCAGGCTATTAATGAAATTAAAAATGGAGCTGCTGCAGGTCCTGATGGTGTTCCTGCTATTTTGTTAAAGAAAGTAGTTCATTCTATTGCAAAGCCACTTGCAATATTATTAAGACAAAGTGTACATACAGGCAAGATTTATGATGAGCACAAATTAGCATATATTACCCCTACTTTCAAAAGTGGATCAAGAATAGAGGCAAGTAATTATAGACCTGTGAGTCTAACATCACATATTATGAAAGTGTATGAAAGGGTAATGAAGAAAAATATCATGAAACATTTAATAAAAAATAATTTGTTTAATATAGGACAACATGGTTTCGTACCCGGAAAAGGTACACAAACCCAACTGTTAGTCCACTGTGAGAACATATACAAAAATATGAAAAGCGGAAATGAAACAGATGTGGTTATCTAGACTTTGCAAAAGCTTTTGACAAGGTAGACCATAATATATTAGCGAAGACAATTAGAAAACACATCGTGGATAAAGTAGGAAGATGGTTAAAAGAATTTTTACACAACAGAAAAAGAGAAGTTATTGCAAACGATGAGAATCGGATGAAGCTAAGGTAATATCCGGTGTGCCACAAGGTACGGTGTTAGCTGCAATACTGTTTGCTATTATGATTGCAGACATAGACAGTAATGTTAAGGACTCGGTAGTGAGTAATTTCGCCGATGACACAAGAATAAGTAGAGAAATTACTTGTGATGAAGATAGGAACGTGCTACAAAGAGACCTTAACAAAGTATATGATTGGGCAGAGGTAAATAGGATGGTATTTAACTCTGATAAATTTGAATCAATAAATTATGGAGACAGAGAAGGAAAGCTATATGCATATAGGGGACCTAATAATGAGACAATCACAAATAAGGAAGAATTTAAAGACCTTGGTGTGATGATGAATAGGAACATGTTATGCAATGATCAAATAGCAATTCTATTGGCAAAATGTAAAGCAAAAATGGGAATGTTGTTACGGCACTTCAAAACAAGAAAAGCTGAACACATGATTATGCTTTATAAAACATATGTTCGTAGTCCACTTGAATATTGCAATATGATATGGTACCCACACTATCAAAAGGATATTGCACAAATAGAGAATGTACAAAGGTCCTTTACAGCTAGAATAGAAGAAGTTAAGGACCTTGACTACTGGGAAAGACTACAATAATTCAAATGATATAGTCTAGAAAGGAGAAGAGGACGCTACATGATAATTCAGGCATGGAAACAGATAGAAGGAATAACCGAAAATATCATGGAGCTAAAAATATCAGAAAGAGCAAGCAGAGGTAGATTAATAGTGCCCAAAACTATACCAGGAAAAATAAGGAAAGCATACAGGACATTAATCCACTACGCACCAGCATTGATAATGCAGCGTCTATTCAATGCGTTGCCAGCTCATCTGAGGAATATATCAGGAGTGAGCGTAGATGTGTTCAAGAATAAGCTCGACAAATATCTCAGCTGCATCCCAGACCATCCAAGATTGGAAGATGCAAAATATACCGGAAGATGTACTAGCAACTCGCTGGTAGACATTAGAGGTGCCTCACACTGAGGGACCTGGGGCAACCCGAACACGATGTAAGGTCTGTAAGGTAAGGTATCCCTTTTCACTACATGCCCAAACCATCTTGGTGTCACCAAGATCTCAGGTCTATTTTCCTGTCTCTTGCTACCACATTTCTTCACCAGTTTCTCATTTGTAATCTGATCTTCCCACTACGCTAATGCCACGATTCTTTGCTTTTATGTACCAGTTGTTCAGTAGGTTTCCACTTCACAACCCTGTGTGTTTCCAAGGTAAGGCAAATTCTACCTCTACTATACCTTACCATCCCACCACAACAATGTACACTGTATCCCTCTCTTTATCATTTACTCGTTATTCCCTAAGGGGAATAGTGCCGTCAGTGCACATCACACGATGCACTGTTGGCTTTACTTGAGGTTCTAAGCAGTGTCCCTATGGCCACTAGCTGCAACCCTTTTCATTATATTTACTGTATCTCTGTTCATATTCTATTTCTTCCATCTTTCTTTCCACCATCTCCTACCAATTGTTTCATAGTGCAACTGCGAAGTTTGCCTCCTGTTCCACCTTTGAAATAGCATTTACCCTCTATTTCCTTTTCAGCTATGAATGACTTTGTAAGTCCCAGCGCTTGGCTTTTGGTCTAAATTTCATAGTCCATCACACTCTTGTACGTAATACATTTCAAGCATCATGAATCTCTTAGCCTATGGATACTTGCATAATCTATACAGACTCACCTGCTGGGCTATAGCCATTGAAAGCAACGACCAAATCTGGGTCGTTGTCGTCCTCATGCAACACCTCTTCTTTGAATTTGCTCGTGAATACAACCTTCTTGGAGCCGTCCATGATTGTAATCTAAACATAAGAGGTAATAATCAGTTTAGCAATGTAAATAAGTAGTGTAAATATATAAACAGTTTTAATTACAATAACATACTAATGATAATAATAACTATAGTAGATTCACATCAGCTGTGTATTTGATGTCTAGGCCAGTCCCTTACGACGCTCCTGATTGGCTGTTGATAAGCCAATCACAGGGCTGGAAACACTCAGTCTCTCTCGAGAGTTCACATAGGCAGGACATATGTTCCACATCTCTTGAAAGATACTTTTGAAAGATATCCCTCAGGAGAGGTGAAACACAGATCCTACCCACATGAACTCTCTCGTGAGACTGAGCGTTTCCAGACCTGTGATTGGCTTGTCAACAGCCAATCACGAGTGTTGTAAGGGACTGGCCTAGACATCAAATGCACAGTTGATGTGAATCTACTATAGTAACGAAATCCTGTGAGATTCGAGGGACGTTAAACTCTTGTGTTACTGTTGGCTGGATTGAACTGGCAGATGATGTTGATTAGTTTTGACTGGTTTCTTATTCAATTCATTAAACTGGAAATTGTTAAGTTTACATGACTGATACCATATTTATCACTATGCATAATAATTGTATACATATATGAACAAAGAGTATAACGCATGCTTATAAAGCTAGGAGCCATTTCTCAATTAATGAAATTATTAATACAATGCAAAGTTTATTTCTACTGGTTTTTACCCAGAAAAATATTAAATTATGTTTCCAACATAATTGTTATTTTTATCGATGTGCCCATAAATTAGTGTAACTACATATTTCAGATAAGTGGCAGTCAATTCTAAATCTTCACCTTCAAAATTATCAAGATTATTCAGTATCATAACATCCTTGTGGGTTTAGAATGAACTGTAATAATATAATTCTATGCTTAAATAATGGCGATTTATATAATGCATACCCAATATAAATATACATATGTTCCATCTAAAAGTACGTGAAGAATGTCAAAAAGACGTCATGTTGATGATCAATCTTGCATTATTTTGCAAAAACACTTAAAATCAGTTTAATGCAACATTCAATGATAACTCTCTATGATGATTTAGATTTAGATAATGTAATGCAACTAAATCCTGTTCTGAATCACAAAGCATAAATTCAAACTTCCTGAAAATATATAACCTTCACCAATATTACTGCTAGCATCTATGACGATGTTTTATCTAACAAATTTGATTAGTTACTGGGTTGAGGAAATTTACAGACAATTGTCTTCAGCGACAGTGATAAAGGTTAAACTTTGTGCTAAAAAATACGGCCCAGAAACAATTAAAATTTTTTGTAAAATTAAAGAAAATCTTGGATCCATATCCAAATCTATCTCAAAAACTACTAAATTTTTCTCGGGTCCATAAGCCTTCCGTCAAATAAGTCACTAAATTCATCAGTAACCTTTTGAAATATCTTATGAGCAACAGAGTAATGTAGAAGGGTGAATTCCCAATCTCATCAACCTTGTTCATTTTGGAGGTTTTTCAAGCTGGGGCTCTTTCTGTTTATCAATTAAAGGCTAATGTTTTCTCAAATACCCAGTCCCCAAGATCCGAACTTAGTTTACTTACTACTAAATGAATATTATAAAGAAACAGAAAACTGTCACACGAATTTACCAGGTTTGGATCGGTGTGATTAGGGTAGCTCAGAAGCACTTCATATGGAACGAGCTCCGCTGTGTCGAACCCGGCTGCGACGAACCTCTGTTTAATTAGCATCGCCAGTTCGTCGTCTCTGGCTGTGCCCGCGAGATGGGGTTTTCTGCTCAACTCCCTGGTGGAAGTTATTATTAAATAAGCACACAATATTAGATGCTTCATTCATCTACACAAAAGGACTATCAAAAGGGAAATGAACCATCCCATATGCAATCTGTCATTCACCTTGACCTTTCATGCACTCTTTCACTTCACAGATGCTGAGGACCCTTCTTTCCAATAACTCTTTCAATCCATCTTTCTCACATTTTCTGGGACCTCTTCTCCTCTTTAACATTAACCTTTACGAATTGTGCACTCTTTTTCACCAACCTATTATCCTCCATTCTTTCAATATGAACAAATCCCCTCAAAACACTCTGTTCCATCCTTCCACCTATTCAAAGATTTTATACAACTGCTACATATCTCCATATCTCATAGCCTTTGAATTCCCCTTGTACTGAATATGCTACATAAACAATTTCTCTCAACTGCTGCAAACTCCAAGACTCTTCCCTTTCTTTTGCATTCACCCTCCTACCTTGAATAATTCATCTATTCTGTAACTTACCTTGTCTATCATCCTACCAACATCTATTATATTTTGAGTCTAAATACATACCTGTAGAACAAATCTAGTGCTACTATTCTTCCACCATCTATGACTACCTACATTCTCTGTTCCATCTTCCTGGTTTTCATTTCATCTCATAACATTATTCTTGCTCACATTTACTCTCAATTTCTCCTGTCACAAATGCTTTAAAACTTCCAAAAGTTCCAGCAGTGTATTTTCACTATCCCAATTAATACTGTACTATCTGAGAACACCAGCAGTCCGCACTCTATTCCAAGCATATTTTTATATACTATTTCAGTTCCCACCTACATCCACTGTCATTTTTCTGACTCCATCCCAATCCATAAAGACCCACTTCTGCACTGAACCAATCACTCTCTCTTCTACGTATTTTTACACACTCAGCTTCTATCTTCCCATCTCTGCTTTACATTTACTCTATTCCTCCTCTAGACCTTCCACTCAATTTTGTTGCCGATTCTATTTACGTATGCCTCCTGCAGCTCTTTTTCTTTTATTTTATATTATGTAGCTACTACTTCCCCATAAATGCTGCTTTTATTATGTATACACACAAACACACACATATGCACATATATAAATTCAAACACACTAACATTACCATCCATTACCACACAATGCCCGACTCACTTCAAGTTATTCCTCAAGTTAGTTGTGCTGATGAGGTCCAAGATCATTTGGGTCTCTTCTGTCTCAGATGCCCACTTGTCTTCGATGAGTTTCTGGTAGGTCCTGGGAAAGAAAAATCAAATCTCTGTCAAGACTGGTTGAGGTTACACTTCAAGTCTCGGATTCTGACGTGGCTCCATCTTCCTGTCAGTGTTGGGGTGAGGATTAACTTTATATTTCGTGATATTACTTGACTGCCGATATGGGTATAAGTATGGGTATGGTATGGATACAGGTATTGTTATTGGTTTGGTATGGTATGGGTACGGTACGGGTATGGGTATGGATATAGGTATGGGCATGGTAATATGGGTATGGGTATGGGTATGGGTATGGATATGGGTATGGATATGGATATGGGTAGGATGGGTATGGTATGGATATGGGAACTAGCAAGTGCAAGCAATAGCGAGCATCTGCTAGTTTGTTATTCAAAGCTGTATCTTCCCTTTCACTGCCCTGTCATTTTAAATTTTTCTTTACTAATAACTAATCTCTTCTTTCTGTATTGCCCATTATTCTGTAACTTCTTTCAAATGAACCCCATATTGTTTGAGTTGTAGTCAAACCAATGCTGCGTGAATGGCAGCATCCCTTCTCAGAGAATGATATTACGTAAACCAATTCTCTCTTCTTCACGGGATTGCTGCTAGCTACAGAGCTATTCCTCGTGGGGAATAAATAGGCTGGGTACTGGTATGGCGGTTTAGTGTCTTGGTATCCAACTTGGATGTCCGGAGTTTGTACCACCCATAAGGCGACGAAAAAATCACCGACTCTGCACCAGGGTCAGTAACTGCCACAGGGTGAGGGGGGGGCGCGCGCGCGGTGTTTGGAGCTAACATGGCTGACATTCACTCAGCACCTTAAAGTGGTGGAGAATTGAAACAAACCAATTTTAACTCTAACTTTAACCTTTACCTGTATCTTAAAATTCTGTACTAGCACATTTGACTTATGCATACTGAGAGTGTTCACACATACACATTTTGTATCTTATGTATGGTATTACAATATGGTATGAACTGATATTGCTGTATAAGAATATTTTAATGGTGATGAAACCATGGTAGGCTGTAAGTAAACACAGGTAGGCTACCTACCTACCAAACTGTGTCATTTATGAGACAAAAAGGAGTTGTATTTTTTCTCAGTGCATATTCTTTTTAAGAATATGGGAGAAAAAGGAAGATATACGTAATACTTTTCAATAAATTTTTGTTCACAATTTTATGTTGTATTGACAAGGTAAGGTGAGGAAGGTTTATAGAGTTGCCCTTAAACACCCTTATATTTTTTTTTACTTGCCATTATCTAGATTTGCCTTATCCAACAGTGCTTTTGGCTGGCTCCTATTAATCCAGATAATAGACGGATTTCTGTATATAAGTACCAAATTAGCTTTAGCATATCAGAGCTAATACATAAATGCAATACAACTGTGTCAGACTTAGGCAAATTTGGCTAAATACTATATCACAATATGAAAATCTAAAGAGACCATAACAAACTACGTAGCTGTTTTGTTTGCAAGGGATTTTATCTTCAACCTGTGACCTTGTCCTTTGCCCAAGGAACTGATCATAAAATCTGTTTGGCATGAGACCAAAGTCTAATCATTTGCTTCATTTGCTGCAGGCTGATGTCATTATTAAGCTCAGCATCTATGACGACTACAGTAGTTTTGCAAATGTTGGAAAAGAAAATCAGCAACACTGTAATGTCTGATGGCTTACGCTCATGTTTTCCACTGGGCCATTAAAGCATATTTACATCAGAAAAGATGAGAAAAAGACAAAATAATACATATTCGTATAAAGGCAGATGAGATGCACCATCACTCTTACATTCACTACAACAAGAATAGTACCTCACTAAAGGCATAATCTTTGATGGAACACATTTAGCTTTGACCTACAACAGTTGTGTAACTACTGGGTACATAATTCATGGATTCAAGAAAAACACTTACATGATAATCTTTTTATCTTCTTCAGTAATGGAGGGCGTGATCAAGTGCCCAACTAGCACTCCTATCAGTATGCCCATGGAGGCACATAGCATTGCTGCCAACATCCCTCTGTGTTTGCTGAACATCTGAAAGGATGAAAAGGACTTTGTAATTACCATACCTCTAGAAATATCCCATTAGAATCATCAAGTGAAAATGTTTAAATTATCAACCATTTGGGCTTTCAAAATACGAAAATGAGATTTTAAGCAAAATTCACTGGGCTTCAGAATCCCAAAGGTAGTAGTGTAGATCTTTATCACAGATATGTTGGCAATTCTCTTTTGATTAATCTTTACACTTAACAAGCCACTCTCCTATCTATACAAAAACAAAAACCTGTCATGGATCAGACACTTGCACTTTCTACACATTAGGGAGGAAGGGGAGGGAGAAGGAATCTCTCAGGTAGCTAGATACCCCAGGGGGGAGGGGTAACGGACAGGATCTCAGGTTACCAATATTATTTAGTTTCTGTTTTCAATCTCCTTCAAAAACAGGCTTGTATTGATTTGAGTTTAGGTGAATGTTACTTTACTTTGTTAGCTGCATCGAAGCTGACATGCTAAGTTTTCAGGAACATTATGACCCCAATTCTAAGTGGGTAGGTGAGTAATTGCTAGGATACCCGAAGTCTATAGCCTTGCGGCACCAGCCCCTTCAAATGGGGAAAAGATATAAGACTGAAGAGACACATAAAAGAATAAAACAATCAAAGCGTCACATAAATGCCAACTCTTCTGTGGACAGCAACTAACACAATATACAAGGAAAAGGTGGTAAAAGTGAAATCATAAAATCTAGACTCTGTTTCTGTCAGCAGGATTACAGTTTATAACAATGAACAGCTTCAATATGTACTACATTGTTATTGTCTTCTGCCCAGCAACTGTTATTAGGGAACCAGATTGTGCCTAGAATATAATTAGAAAATACCTGAGCACGTGGAAACTTCTTAATTTTATTGATTACGACAAAAACACAAAAACTGATGTGTGCATTCTTTCCTCTGCAAAGAACAATGAATCTCAGCGAGCTACTGACGGAAACCAGCAGCCCTAGAAAAGTAATTGTGAGATAGAGAAAACAATATAAACTGGATGCAGCTGATGCAGACATTGTTTTTAAGAAAAAACAAAAACTTATAATTTGGTAATATATTGATTTTAATGCTAGTTTAAATTCACAAGAAGATTAATACAGAAATGGCCTCTTCATTTTGCTAATGTGCAATAGCATATTTGAAAAGAAAAATTCATGCACCAGTGCAACTTGGAGACGTCCTCTAAATACGGATGTATTCTACCTCAGGAAAGGTATTCTCAGGTGCGTTTTCCCACATAATCAGCTCATAAGACTCATATTGGCAGTTTGTATTGCTCTTGGGAAGATTTCTGTTGAGTCATGCTTGTTTTTCACCAGAGTTTTGTCCTTGAATGGCATCCAAAACTTTAAAGATTGAATCAGTATCTAAAAAAGAGAGTCCTCAAGGGTTGCAATAGAAGTTGGGAGAAAATGACACACCTTGGCAGGAGGAAAAAGTGAATTGGAAATGAGGTGTATTGACGGGTATTTCTAGGCTGCTTGATACTTGATAAGGAACCATTTTTCCTCTCAACTCTTACTTTCTCTCTTTCTGGCTATACTGCAACCCATGACAGTTGAATAGCAACCACAGATATAATTCATTGC
>NC_061110.1:12098653-12117296 GCF_015104395.2 Macrobrachium nipponense | reverse complement strand
TATAATTCATTGCTTGAACTTTGAAATTCCAATTGCACACCATCCTCAGGGAGACTTGTTTCACAGTCCAACGGTGTGAGGAATAAAGGACTTCTGGATGCTGTTCAAAAGCAGCACTAAAACCTATTTGAATTACTCCACTGTACGCTCAAAACTCTGATCAAGGGTTCTTGCAAATGGAGTGTCAAATCTAAAAGAACATTGCAGACACCTAACTCCTCCCTATATGCATATTGAAAACCAGTTAACATTCCTTTGGATTCAACATACCCAGTGGCGATTCTACCCCTCAAAAATTAGGGGGGCAACTCTGGGGCAAAGTTAATTGTTGGGTGGGCATCATAGGAAAGGTGACTAAAAATAATTACAATTTTGGAAACATTTTGAAACTCATGGAGGAATGAATTTGACTAAAGGTAGAGGTTCATATAGAATTTTGTTTGATTCCTACGCAAAAAAACTGTAAAGCATCCATCTGATATTTTACCTGATTTGCATATGAAAATTTAACATTCAAAACTATATACAGTTCCAAACAATACGCAAACATTAAAGAATGGATAGTATGTATAAATATATTACACATTTGAACCAAATAAAGAAAGGTAGTAACTATATGAAATGAACAGATATACATATGGCATATCATGACAATTCTGAAAAGGTTCAGTTTGACATTCAAAACTATATAATTATTAAAGAATGTTAAGTTTGTATAATGCATATTTGCACAAAGTAAGGAAAGGTATTAATTAATGAAAGTAACAGACAGATATGAGGCTTATCATGAAAATTCTCAAAATGTTGTTTCGACATTCAAAACTATATACAATTCATAACAATATGTTTGTTTGTATGGTGCTTTTACGTTGCATGGAACCAGCGGTTATTCAGCAACGGGACCAACGGCTTTACGTGACTTCCGAACCACGTCGAGAGTGAACTTCTATCACCAGAAATACACATCTCTCACTTCTCAATGGAATGGCCGAGAATCGAACCCGCGACCACCGAGGTGCATAACATTATGCAATTATTAAAGAATGGTAAGTTTTTATAACACACATTTGAACACAAGACAGATATGGACCATGTGGGGACAATTCTCAAAATTTTTAAGGCAGTTTGATTCTTCGATTATCATGTCGGCTGTCAAACTCATGTATAAAACTAAGTCAATACTCTCAGCCCGTTTACTTTCAATTGATAATAATGCAGTGTTACGTAGTCTCTCACTAGTCATTGAATTTCTAAGAAATGTTTTTACTATTTTCATTTTGGAAAAACTTCTTTCACAAGAAGCACTAGTAACAGGAAGTGTTACAGCTATCAATAGTAATCTGTATAAGCAGTCAAAGGCAGATTTACGAGTGTTAGGAATATAACCAAATCATGTTGTGTGACTAGTTAGTGGCTATTGTTATATTCAATAATGATTAATTTTATATATAATATTTAATTTAAAAAAGTAGGGAGGCAAACCAGGGGCATGGCCAAAATCTGGGAGGGCAGCTGCCGCCCCCTAGAATCGCCACTGAACATATCTACACAGTGGTTTAAAAATGAGGTTTTTTTTTCTGTAACTTTGGATAGCATATGGGGAATAGAAACTGGCCTATAGTTACTGAAGTCTGTAGATATGCCACTCTTTGGAATAGGCACTAGAAAAAAAAGAAAAAAAAAAGGGAAAAACCATCAGATCTCCACCACAGCTATCAAGATTTTAAAGAATTTTCTTAACATCCCTAGATCATATCGGGGAGAGGCCTATCCTCAGCTGATAGCCTAGCTTCATAACCTCAATGAAACATCTCAGCCTTCTCCTAAGGGCCAATAAAATATTTACCATCATCTCTGAGTAGTTTGTTTGTTTGTTTGTATGGTGCTTTTACGTTGCAAGGAACCAGTGGTTATTAAGCAACGGGACCAACGGCTTTACGTGACTTCCGAACCACGTCGGGAGTGAATTTCTGTCACCAGAAATACACATCTTTCACTCCTCAATGGAATGGCCGAGAATCGAACTCGCGACCACCGAGGTAAGACGCCAACAACATACCAACCACGCCACTGAGGCGCTCACAAAGATTGTGTAACTTTTAAGTGAACTATTTGATCTTCACTTGCTGAATTTGGTCTGTTTGTGATGGTGCCCTTGTCTACACGCATCGTCAAACTATGGCTAGTCATTTGTCGTAAATTTGACCTGCCTAGGTACATACCTTACTAAAACAGTCATCAGCATTTCATTTCACTGAAAAGCCTCCATAATGCAATCCCAATTGGCTCTAGATTGCAACCTTACCGTTTTTCCAATGGTAGCATTAGGAATACATATATGTCCATCTCAATGGAAAAATGATTGGACTTATTATTCAGAAAATGACTAATTATTCAGAAAATGACATTTTTCTCTTATCATTCTCTTTGAAAAAGACTTAAACAGACAAGTGAAAATTAAACGGCTACAGCAAAACAATCTTCCAGAAAAATGTGTAGGTAATACTAATTACATATATGTAGTACATATTTACATTGATGCCAAATTAGTCTGAGAAAATTAAAGCACATTTAATATTCACAGATAATCAAATATCTTCGAAGTTACAAAATATCCTTCGTGTACTATACAGGCCACCACAAGCATCATATCACCATTTAGCAAATTACCTTAGAAGTTCAACAGGTGTGGCAAAGACTGAAATCAGTAGTGCTGGTTGGTGCACAACCAACAGACTGAGGAACAATGGTCTGGGTTCGTATAGAGGACCGACTTAGATGCAGTTGGCTTTTGGTATTTTATGGCATTTGTTTTTCCAATGACATCCGATGATTATAAACTTTGTGCAATGATCATCAGGTACTATCACACCAGAATACAGTCTCACAAATGTTAAAAATGGGTTTATTTTTGGCTAAAATGAAATTTCAAGAAACTCCCTGTGGGTATAGTCCGGCAACTTACAACTGGTTCACTTGCAGTAAAAGGTTTATGATGTTTAATGCTTTCTCCTACATTGCAATTAGATAATAAAATATTTAATCTCATGATTGACATTGTGATCTCTAACTGAAAGAGGTTCAAGCATGGGATAGGAATAAGATTTTGCAAAAAAAAAAAAAAAAAAAAAAAAAAAAAAATAGACCATTTAACAGTCTCTTGTCCTATTTCAACAATAACCTCATTAAATGTATCTAAAGATGAAACTGGAAAAATGGTTGTCCACACAAACAGCACCACTGCTTTTGACCTTGAAAACAGTATCAACAGAAAGAAGACTAGAATACATTTATAGTTCTGAGGTAACTAATTGTTTTGTGCGATGAAGGGGAGAAACTAGACAAAAAATACTAAGTGTCGCTTAGCCCTAGTCTCTGATGTAAGATAATTTGGAATGAATTTGAGATTCTCTGAGGAAATTCAAGATTGCATTGAAACTAGTTTAAGACTCTATACAAGCTTTCAAGATACATATATCCCAAACTTTTATTTTTAAAGGGTTTTTACTTTTACGTGTTATATATTTTTAGGCATTAATCTTAGGAAGTTTTTAAAGGTATTGAGAATTAAATCTTTTATTGAATATTTTTTGCAAGAATTCAAGCAACATATGAGAATTTTAGAATGTTTAGCTTAAATTCAAAATGTCTGAAACAAAAATGACAAATTTTCTAAGACAATTTGTATTTTTCATAGCTACCTGAGGTCTTAACAATAGGATAATTTCTAGCGCCTAGCTGGATCCGGTAAAAAAGTAGATGAAAGCAAGGAATCTTTTGGTATCTGGCAACGCATGCGTAGATCGGGTGAAGAGTGGTCAAACGCCGAACATCTATGCCAGTCTTTCCCAACTCAGGATGACTTAACAAAAAGAGGGGCAGCTAGAGGTGGGCAGTATAACGTTAAGACCTCAGGTTTGTAGCTATGAAAAATACAAATTGTCTTAGAAAATTTGTCATTTGTTCATATGCGAACAAACCTTCGGTCTTAACAATAGGATAGACTCATACTTGGAGGGAGGTATAAGACATCCTAGATCGGCTGGGGGCCTACCCGCCAGTCCAGCTCTCAAAAGAAATAGTTCTTGGAGAGGGACTGAAGCCCGTTGAGAAGCTAGATAAACTAAAATCTAACCACTTAGAACCTGAGTAACATACAATGATATATGGGATAACCATTGTATAGGGAACCAAAGAAAAACTGTGACTGTCCAAAAAACAAACCAGGGCACTAGGGTTTGTAGTACTCCCGACTCCTCCTTGCCCAGGAGCGGAGCCTATGCTACTAAATAGTGGGTAAGATATTGAATATTGCACGACCACACTACCAGTATGACTACCTCACTCACCTGTATCAGACCAGTCCAGCAAATGACGTGTCAATTCCTTAAACCGTCCGAAGGAAGAAGGAAAGGTACAAGAGAAAGAAGGAGGCCAGCCAACTCACTCATTCTCTCATCTACACAATCATCTTGGGTAAGATACAAAGGTGCCCCGTTAAGGGCAACTATGTACACAACCTGTTGAACAGCCACCACAGGACCCAGGGAAAACGTGTCCATAGATCTGTGGGCAACATCCTTAAGATAGAAAGAGGTGAACGTGGACTGGCGTAACCAAGTACCAGCGCTCAGCACTCTTTGTACAGCCAAGTTCCTTTTAAAAGCCAGAGAGGGACCAATACCCGGAACGTCATGTGCTCTAGCCTGCACAGATGTGGCGATGGAATCATCAAGAGTCAAGTATGCCTGTCTGATGACTTCCCGTATCCAAAAAGAGATAGTATTCTTAGACACCTCTTTCTTCGTACAGCCTGTACTGACAAAAAGCCTGCGGCAGCCTGGTCTAAGGTGCTGAGTCCTTTTAAGATAGTAACGCAGGGCATGGACAGGGCACAACAAAAGCCCTTGAGCATCACTATCCACAAAGTCAGTCAGTGAGGGAATGGAGAACGAAGCGAACCTGTCATCATGCACCGAGGGATTTTGGGTCTTGGCCATGAACTCCGGAACAAATTCGAAGGACACTGACTTCCAACCCCTGGTGTGCTTCACCTCATAACTCAGACCGTGGAGCTCTCCTACCCTTTTGGAAGATGCCAAAGCCAAAAGGAAAACTGTCTTAAGCGTCAGGTTCCTATCAGATGAGTGGCGCAAGGGCTCATATGGGCTCTTAGTCAAGCTCTTAAGCACCAAGGAAACATCCAACGTTGGGGGCTTGAGCTCTCTAGAAGGCGACTGCTCAAATCCTTTAACAAGCAGGGAAAGTTCCCAGGAAGAGGAGACATCGATACCCTTCAGGCATAACACCAAACTCAGAGCCGCCCTATAGCCTCTAATAGCTGGCAAAGACAAACATTTCTAGCCTCTGAGGAAGGTTAAAAAGTCTGCTATTTGCTAGAGGTCGTGAGTGGAGAAAAACCCCGTTTACGACACCAATCACAGTAGATCGCCCATTTGGCTTGGTAAGTTGCAGAGGTTGACTTCCCAAGACTGCTGGACATGTGCCCAGCTGACTTCTGAGAAAAGCCTCTCTCTCGGAGGAGATAGTTGATAGCCTCCAACTGTGAAGAGACAGGGATTCTACTGACTGGTGGAACCTTTCTTGGGGCTGACATAGGAGATGCCGCCATGGCGGAATCTCCCTCGGAATCTCCGACAACAACGATAGCAGATCTGGAAACCATTCTGCCTGAGGCCACAGAGGGGCCACCAGAGTCATTCTGAGACCCTGTGAACTCATCTGTCTGTTCAGAACCTGACGGATCAAACAAAACGGAGGGAAGGCATACACCTCCAGGTTGTCCCAGGGATGTTGGAATGCGTCTTCTGCCAATGCCAAGGGATCTAGAAACCACTGAATAGAACACTTCCTGCTTCTTGTTGTAACGTGTCGCAAAAGGGTCCAGCATGGTCTCCCCCAAATCTGGAAAAGCCTGTCCGCCACCACTTGATGAAGGGACCACTCTGTGCCTAAGATCTGATCCCGGCGACTGAGTTTGTCTGCGACCACGTTCCGTTTCCCTGGGATATACCTGGCTGCACGCTCTACCGAATTGCTGATTGCCCACTGGTGAAGCTCGACGGTCAAGGCGTGAAGCTGCTAAGAAGCTAGGCCTCCCTGTTTGTTCACGTAGGCTACCACCGTGGTGTTGTCCGACATGAGAACGACAGAGTGACCCTCTACCATCCCCCGAAACTCCTTCAGACCCAGGAAAGATGCCTTCAACTCCAAGACATTGATATGCTGCTGCTTCTCCTCTAAACCCCAAATGCCTGAAGCGATGAGCCCGCCTAAGTGTGCGCCCCAACCTGTGAGGGAGGCGTCCGAGAACAGAAGGAAGTCCGGAGGGAGAGAACGCAGAAGGACGCCCTTCAATAGATTCTGGTCGTCCAGCCACCAACGAAGGTCTTCTCTCACTTTCAAAGAGAGTGGGACCATAAACAGGGGAGAGACCCCGCCGGAGACCAGAATTCCCCCAGTCTCCATTGCAGAGACCGAAGATGAAGACGCCCATGAGGGACCAGCTTCTCCAGGGAAGATAGCACTCCTAGAAGAACCTGCCATTGATGAGCTGACTGATGCGACTTTGAGAGGAAGTTGCGAGCCACAGCCTGCAACTTCTCCAATCTCTGATCCGACGGGAAAACTCTCGCCACTGTCGTATCGATGACCATGCCCAGGTAGAGAATCCTTTGAGTGGGTACAAGGTTCGACTTTTCCTGGTTGACCAATATGCCTAGGTCCATGCAGAACCGAAGAAGACGATCCCTGTCTTGCAGAAGCTTTTCCATGGAAACTCCCAAGACTAACCTCAGCAAACGGATCCCCTGAGCATGGGCCCACTTGACACGAGAGAGAAGACCCTTGTGAACACTTGAGGGGCTGTGGTCAACCCGAAGCACAAGACTTTGAAGTCGAAGATCTTGTCCGCCAGAGAGAAGCGAAGGAACTTCCTGGACGTGGGATGAACAGGGATTTGGAAGTATCCGTCATTCAAGTCTATCGACAGCATGAAGTCGCCTTCCCTCACGGCTGCCAACACTGAGCGCGGGGTCTCCATCTTAAACCGTGTCTTCCTGATGAAGCGATTCAAGGTGGATAAGTCGATCACAGGCCTCCATCCTCCCAATGCCTTGGGCACCAAGATGCGACTGTAAAACCCCGGGGACGGACGCACTACTTCCGCTAATGCATCCTTGTCCAGCATTTTCTGCACCTCCTCCTGAAGAGCCAAGAACTTCAGGGAATCTGGGAGATACGTCTTCCTGAGCTGCGGCTTGCCCGACAGAGGAGGAGAGAAGTCGAATGGCAACAGATATCCCACCCGAAGGGCATCTACCACCCACTTCTCCGCTCCGTAACACTGCCACTTGGCCCAATGGCCAGCCAGGCATCCCCCCACCTGTGACGCAGGAGAGGGAGAGGCGCCCAACCTACCGACGGCCCCCTTGACCTCTGCTCCTAGGGCCTCTTCTTGGTTTAAAGGAACGAGAGCGAAAGGGGCGATGATCCTGAGACTTGGGCTGTGACGAACGGAAGGCCCTGCCAAACTCGAGGTCCTCCCGATGGTCCTACCAGGGGACGATCTCCTCGATTGCTTGCTGTGGACTGGGGGGAGGAGGGGGGGCCCAAACGTCTCCGAGGGCGGGGCTCTGATTTAGACACGGCCTGGTGCACCAGACGGTCCTTGGTGTCAGCGCGACGTCGGTCTATCGCATTGTCGAGTTCGGTCCGTGGAAACAAAAATTGCGATTCTAACAGGTCACCGTTCCCCAAGGCCAGCAAAGACTGAGTCGAGCGACCTCTCCATCCTAGACAAAGCCGCGTCCATCCTAACCAGAAAAAGATTAGCCCATAAATTGGCACTGAGGTGAGCCAAATAAGAAAACGCCTTGCCCCCGGATTGCAAAAGACTGGCAAGCGAAGCGGCACTCACCAACCCATCAGAGGACCTGTAAGAAGCTATCTTGGCAATCACCACAGACCAGAGGTCCAGCCAAGAAACCGTCTGCAACATGGAGGCCACAGTAGATTCCAAGGCTAAGGCGTCTTGTGGAAATAAGGACGGAGCCACTGACCTCACCTGTTCCAAAGTCAAACCCGACTTCAGGCGAATGACGTCTAGGTTAAGGTGGCGTGACAACAAAAATGTAGAGCTCATAGCATAGTACTTCCTATGTCTTGTGAGAGGTAGGGGTAGGAGTTTGGTAGAGCCTCTAGAGCGAAGTGAACCGTCCCGGTCAGAAACAGAGGTGTTAACCTTCTGCAAGACCGACTGAACGTGCCCTGACAACGGCAGCTGGAGAGATGATTTGGGGTCCTGAGCAGCCACCAAGGCTTCCAAGCAAGAAGGAGTGTAGGATGACCGATCCTGAGTCCTACTTTCCAAATTGTTGAACCCACGAATGAGATCAACACCCTCCGAAAAGGAAGACAGAAACTCCTGTATGTCCCCTTCTTCCTGCTCTGGCACCGGCGACCGACGACGTGAAGGATGTGTAGGCTCCTCTAACGCATTTTCTTCACCAAAATTCACAGAAGGGTTAGTAAGCAAACAGTCTGAAATCTCTACTAGCCTATCTGGGCTGGGTCCAAGCGTCAGCCTCCGAGACGGACCCACTGAAACATTAGGCACATCACTTACCTCAACAGGTGACTCCAGACGACCATGAATCCCTTATAGTGGAAGACTTGGAAGCAAGCAAACACTCCGGCTGCACCACCTCCGTGCTCACTACCTTCGACCTCTTGACAGGCGCCTTCAGGTCTTTACGGCGACGAATAGGCCTGGGAGAAGAAGGAGCACTACCATCACGTGCACGGACGGGGGGGGGAGGTTGCAACAGCTCGCGATGTGCAAGGAAGGGGTGGGGGGGTGGGGTGGTTGCAGGTACAGGTTCTGGAGTGAAGCAACCCGTGAAGCAACACATCTCTAGCACTGCCTGAAACCACAGACCTCTAGGGAACACACCCGTGCTGTTCCTCCCTCGGCGGCGAAGGAAGGGCAAGGTCCTTAGCCTTCCAATGCCTAATACGGCCACGAGGCGTAGAGGGGGAAGAGGGTGAGGGAGACAGCACCAGCTTCTTATGCACACTCTTCTCAGAAGGTGGGGACAAAGCGATGCGTTTCCTACCAGTCCTCCCAACCGATAAGGCAGCCAACTTCACATCTAAAACAGAGTCCAGCCTCTGAAGCACCGCCTGGCATATGAACTCAGACTGATGTGCCAGAGAAGGCTCCGAAGACAAAGAAGGGAGATGTTTCGAACTGGGCGGCAGAGATGACGTCACGGCTAAGAGAGGCGGCTCGGAGCGCTCGGAGGCGACTGGAAGATACATCATCGATGAGTGACGTCACAAGCAGTGGTGATGTCATGACCTCCCCTCTGAGCGAGGGGGAAAGAGACGCCACTGGCGGAGGAATACACAAAGATGGGCCCCGTGACAACAACAACGGGGCTGACGCCGCAGCATCACTCCGAGACAAGGCGGCGGCAGACACCAGCGGAGCAATACAAGATGGCCGACTGCTCCCACCCGTGGAGATGAGGTCTGGAGTGGATGGCCTGGCTGGACTGGGGAGGGGGGGTGCGAGCCTCTTCAAAATGGCTAGCAACCCCCCCAAGGACGGGGTACCCCCTAGCCCAAGCGTCTTCCAAATCCCCGCCATTTTGGACGCCTCCGACTCTGGAAGAGAAGAGAATGATGAAAAAACCTCACCCTTCTCGGGAACCGAAAAAAACTCCCGAAGAAGAGGGGGCTACATTACAAATAATACCCTGGCGACCTCCCGATGCTTCCATCGACGAATCAGTGGAAGAAAAGGAAGGAGAAGCGGGGGCAACGCTACTATGGGGGTTGACTACTGTGGAAGACAAAACATCGGGAATAGGAGTAAAGCCCTCCCAAGAAGGAAGAGTGGAGACTCTCCGACGTTCCCTCTTACCATAAAACTTCTTCCACTGCTCCTTAGGCCATGCCCGGCATTCCGTACAAGGATGCGTAATCGTACAAAAATTGGAATGACACCTACTGCAAGTGATGTGAGGGTCTGTCGCTGACGAAGCCAAGAAACGAGAACATGGGAATCCAGGAATTCCGGGGCACCGACGCTGATGTCGAGAAGGAGCAGAAGCCATAATATTAGGTAAAAACACACACAAACACACTAAAGGAACGAAACGGGCAAAAACTGGGAAAAAAGCCAAGAGAGGAAAAACCCAACTCGCGTCCCAAGGCGGTAAAGAAAGACTGCCGTAGATGTTCGGCGTTTGACCACTCTTCACTTGATCTACACATGAGTTGCCAAATACCACAAGATTCCTTGCTTTCATCTACCTTTTTTTACCGGATCCAGCTAGGCGCTAGAAATGATCCTATTGTTAAGACCGAGGGTTTGTTCGCGTATGAACAATTGCATTTTTCATAGCTACAAACCTTTGGTCTTAATTTCTTTCATAAAATGCCAAAGAAATAAATTAATTCATGTCTCAGTTGCTAGACCAAATTCAGATTCATAACAGGCCACTGGTGGGGATGTATTGTGATCATAACAACAGACTCCAAATGAAGTGTCACACAAGTACATTTCAGTATTTGTACAAAATGTTTGTTACGGTGGTGATGTACATGAGAGAACTTACAGACATTAACTTGATTTCTTTAGGCAGCTTATGCTCATTGGTAGGTCATGCTTTTGAGAATATATCACTGAACAACAGGCTATTTTTGTCAAAGTTTGATGTCTCATGGAATCTATTTCTGTTGTTGAAAGTGACCCAAAGACCTTACAGTGTTTCAAAAAGGGATCTTAATCAGGAATCAGGTTATATAGGCTACATGATGCAATCTTTGAACATCCACATGTACGTACACGATTTTAAAGTATGAAAAGACTGGAGGAACTTCCTGAAGGTGGTGGTGGTGGTATTGGAGGATATGGAGGAGGAGCAAGGCTAGGATACATGGGGAGTATGGATAATGAAGAAACTTTTCAGGCATTTGCTGAAATCTGCCATCTACAACTTTGCAGGTGGTTAGAAGGATGCCACCATACAGACCCTCAACCATATCCAGAACTGTACCTATGCTGAATAGAGAAGAGGCCATGGTGGACCTCCAAGGGTTTGAAGTCAACATCAGTGCCGCATTCAATAGTGGAGGTGATGACATTCCCAGGTATGACATACGGGAGCAGCTGGAAGATGACAGTGGCAACCCTGGCATCTAAATTCTCTCTTACATAAAAATAACTGCTGTAGTTGCTGGTACAGGCAGTCCCTGGGTTACGACGGGGGTTCCGTTCTTGAGACGCGTTGTAACCAGAAAATCGTCGTAAGCCGGAACATCATAAAAAATCATAAGAAAACCTTACTTTTAATGCTTTGGGTGCATTGAAAACTATGTAAACTGCATTCTTATTGCATTTTTCATCAAAAAACCTTGAAATATCGATTATTTTGCATTTTTGGTGTCATATTTCTTCTGCCAGATAAGCGTTGTAGGCGTAACCCTGGAAATAATTTCTGATGAATATAACTGAAAAGCGCCTTAACCTTGGAACGTCGTAAGCCGCACCCGTCGTGACCCGGGGACTGCCTGTAATGAGGAAACAGCTGAGGATAATGATGACAACAAGGTTATTCCACGACTACCCTCATACATGCATATGCGTATGGCCTTCAATATAGTTGTTAAGATGTTGGAGAACCCCAATGATTTCTGGGGGTGCCTTGGACACGGCTGCTCAATTTAGACTATCATAGGATTGTCATCATGAAGCAGAATTATTGTTCATATTATCAAAAGATCCCTTGACAGCCTCTTCAAATCCTAAAACCCCATGCTCCCAAGCCCATCACCATCCATTTCTTCAATAACTCAGTCCTTCAGTTTGGGACTACAGGTGACTATGACTTCTGTTGCCTTCATTGATATATGGAGATCCATCAGCCAAGAATCTGATGTGTCGCTAACTCAATTCAATGATCCTGACCATAACTACACAGATGAGTTGGTGTTGGGGGAGGAGGTGGACTTTTTTACCAGTGGACAAAAGTAAAATTAATTTTCATAATTGTATACAGTGTTCAATGAACAATGTTTTCAAGTGTTGTGTAAAAATGAGAAATACTGACTGTATAACCTATAATATTATGGAATGGAATGGAATGGAATACAGAATTTAGGTCAAAAGGCAAGCACTGGGACCTATGAGGTCATTCAGTGTTCAAAGGAAAATTTGAGAGCAGAAAGGCTTGAAAGGTGAAACAGGAGGAAAACTTCGCAGATGCACTATGAATCTAAGTGTTAGGAAAGGGTGAATAGCAAGATGGAAGAGAGAATATAAGTGGAGGTACAGTAAAAGGAATTAAAGGGGTTGCAGCTAGGGGCCAAAGGGATGCTGCAAAGAACCTTAAGTAATGCCTACAGTGCACTGCATGAGGTACACTGACGGCACTATCCCCCTAAGGCAGGGGTCTCCAAACTTTTCAATGCAAGGGCCACATTATATATTTCCCACATTTATGCGGGCCAAAGGAAAAAAAAATCAGGGCCAAAGGAAAAAAATCAGTGTCAGTAATTTAATTTCCTCAAATACTACAGTATAAAGATGGAAAAATTAAAACGTATCTTGTTGGAAAAATCTAAATAGATTCCTGCCTTTAGTTTTATGCAACCAAATTAGTGTGACGAATGATACTGACGTTTTGACTTCAAAATTTCATTGAAATCAGGTTCCAGATTACATGAGCCAATTGTAAGAATTGATTTCAAATGATCATCAGACAAATTTGCTCGATAGTTAGATTTTCACATACTTCATTGGGTGGAAAAATTTGTTTTGTTTCACACAAGTATGTGTACCAAAAATGGACACAAAATTACAAGCTAACGTTATCAAATTTGGAAACTGATCTGGCTGCAGGCATTTATAAAACTCAATCAGATTTCCTTCTCTATACTTATCTTTCAGTCTGTCATCTGCCTGGAGATCAATAATTTCCATTTGAAATTGAGTTGGAAGATTTTCAGCATTGGAGTCAAATGGATTATGAAAGAGCCGGATCTCATTTGCTTTGGCATCAAGGTCAGCAAATCGCTTCTGAAACTGTTTTTCCAACTCTGAAATTATTTCATTTGCAAATGAAGAAGGAAATTCAACTTTACTTTCTGCATGAAATTTTTCACAACATGGAAAATGAGCAAAATTCTTAACTTTCACCTGACCTTCAAGTAGCGCAAGTTTTGTTCTGAATGCCTCGACATGAACAAAGTAGTCACTGATCAAATTTGTTTTGCCTTCCAACTTCAGATTCAATTAATTAATATGACCTGTCATATCTGCAAAAAAATGCCAATGTTTTTCAAAATCCCATTCACATTCTGATGACAGTCGTGCGATAATTATTTTTTCAAGGCCACCACACAGGGATTTGTTTGCCGGGCCAGATGAAATTATGTGGCGGGCCGGATGTGGCCTGTGGGCCATATTGGAGAGCCCTGCCCTAAGGGGTATCATATAGTGTGTTGTGTACATGAGTTTGAAAAAAAAGTGTTCATCTTTTTTTGTGTATGATGTTTTTTGGAGAAAATTACATAATTGTTTGTGTAACTTATTGTATTGAGTGTTGCATAAAAAATAACAATTTGTCGAAAATTGTATTTTTCCTAACTATACAAACCTGAGGTCCTTTAACAATATGAATGTAACTTGCGGCAGCTGGAACCGGTTGTAAGCTTCGAACAAGGGAGTTCGGTAGTAAACTGCTTGTCCGACAGTCAGCGTACAGTGCGACTGGGAGGTGAAGAATCACTTTGCTTTAGGCCCAGGAAAAACAGAGTGAGGGGTGGCAGAGGTGAGGGTGGGGACTATGTGTAAAGGACCTCAAGTTTTGTATAAGTTAGGAAAAATACAATTTTCGACAAATTGTTATTTGTTCCGATAAGCAATACAAACCATCGGTCCTTTAACAATAGGAAGACTCACTTCTTGGTGGGTGGAATCTGAGTCAATGAACAGACTGGTGTTCGTCCAACCTTGGTTCCCTCCCTAGTCGGAAGAGCAGAGGGAGGGATCCTAGCCTCTGCCCAATGATCAGGGTATGTACCGCAGGATCAATGGTCAGACCTCTGGACCCAAGTAATAAGAGGGAGGCAAGCGTACCTCTTAAAACTAGCAAGCAAGAACTTGTTCCTATTGCAAGAGGCAGTGTGAAGTCATGGGTTTGTCTCTTGTTGGCTTCCACTCCCCCCCCTTGTTGGGGGAAGTGGTGGATAATCATTCCTATCCCACAGGTAGAGGAGGAGAAAAATATGAGGAAGAGAAGCCAGTCACACTCTCATTCACTCATCCATTCATGCAGTCACACAAGGATGCGATGCTGTTCTGTCCGCTCAGGTGCTGGGTAAGCTATACAACCCATTGAGCAGCCACCACTGGTCCCTAGGAATAAGTGTACAAGGACCTGTGGGCTATATCCCGAAGGTAGAAGGAGGTGAAGGTGGTCTGGTTGGTCCAGAACCCCGCCTTCAGGACCTGCGCCGCGGAGAAGTTCTTGTGGAACGCAAGGGAAGGACCAATGCCTTTGACTTCATGGGCTCTCGGATGAAGGGTACGGATGTCGTCGCTACCATCAGCTTCTTACGCCCTCCTGATCACCTCCTCAGCCAGAAAGAAAGAGTGTTCTTGGATACTTCTTTCTTGGTCACCCCGGTGCTAACAAAGAGGCGTTGACACTCAGGCCTGAGGTACTGAGTTCTCTTCAGATAGCACCGTAGCACCCTCACAGGACAAAGCAGCATCTCATCCGCATCGTTGTCGGTGAATTCCAATAGGGAGGGGATTGTGAATGACTCGAACCGGTCATCAGGGACCGAAGGATTCTGAGTCTTCGCTACGAAGTTCAGGACAAAATCGAGCGTCACAGATCCCCTTCCCCTGGTATGGTTGACGTCGAAGGAAAGACCATGAAGTTCCCCTACTCTCTTCGCCGATGCCAGGCCCAGCAAGAAGAGGGTCTTGAGGGTCAGATCCCTGCCTGACGACTCTCGGAGTGGCTCAAAGGGAGTTCGAGTCAGACTCCTAAGGATGAGAGTCACATCCCACCCTGGGGCCCTGAGTTCCCTGGGTGGGCAAGACTTCTCGAAGCTCCTCATAAGAAGGGAGATCTCGAACGAGTTCGAGATATCCACTCCCCTCAGTTTCAGGACTAGGGCCAAGGCGGCCCTATATCCTTTGACTGTGGGGACGGAGAGGAGCTTCTCTCGGCGAAGAAAAACGAGGAAATCCGCTACCTGCTGAAGAATGGCTCTGAGAGGAGATAGACCCTGTCTACGACACCAACTACAGAAGACGGCCCACTTTCCCTGGTACACAGCTGCAGAGGACTGTCTGATATACCCAGCCATCTCTGTTGCTGCTCAGCGAGAAAAGCCTCTTGCTCGCAAGAGATGGTGGATAACAGCCAGCCGTGAAGACGAAGGGACAGGAGTGACTGGTGGTACTGTTTCACGTATGGCTGGATGAAAAGGTTGTGCCAAGGCGGAATCTCTCTCAGTGCTTCCACAAGCAGAGCCAGCAGGTCCGGATACCAAATGGCCTCCACCAGGATCATCTGGAGATTTGGGGTGACCAGCGCTCTGCTGATCACCTTGTGAATCAGACAGAACGGGGGAAAGGCGCAGACAAAGAGGTTGTCCCACGAGTGTTGAAGAGCGTCCTCTGCAGCTGCCCATGGGTCCGGGACAGCCGAGAAGAAAAGTTTCCTGTTGTGCCAGGTGGCGAACAGATCTATGACTGGACACCCCCACAGGTTGAAGAGCCTTTCCACCACGTCTGGGTGTAAGGACCATTTGGTCCCTATCACCTGATCCTGACAGCTGAGCTTGTCTGCTACTACATTCCTCTTGCCTGGAATGTAGTAAGCTGACAGCTCTACTGAGTGAGCTACGGCCCACTTGTGCACCTGCAACGTCAACTGGTGCAACGGGAGGGACACTAGGCCCCCGTTTGTTGACGTATGCTACTACCGTGGTGTTGTCGCACATCAACACCACTGAGTGTCCCATCAGACGGTCCTGGAACTCTTGGTGAGCGAGAAACGCTGCCTTGAGCTCCAGTACATTGATGTGAAGGTGCTTGTCGGGATGACCCCACACGCCTGCAGCCGGCAACTCCTCCAGGTGTGCGCCCCATCCCTCGGTTGATGCGTCTGAAAACAGCAACTTCTCCGGGAGGGGAGTGCAGAGAGTCACTCTTCTTACGAGGTTCCTGTCGTCCAGCCACCAGGCTAGGTCCTGCCTCACCTCCTCCGTGAGGGACATGGGGAAGTACGGCGGGTCTCTTGCCTGTGACCAACTCTCCTTTAGTCTCCACAGGAGAGACTGCAGGTGAAGACGCCCGTGAGGGACTAACTTCTCAAGTGACGACAGGTGGCCGATCACGACCTGCCACTGCTGAGCTGGCTGTTCCTGCTGAGACAGGAACTGGTAGGCTGCCTCCCTGAATCTGCTGATCCCCGAGTCTGCGGGGAAGACTTGCCCTGCTACCGTATCGATCAGCATACCTAGGTACTTCATCCTCTGCTTGGGCTCGAGATCTGACTTCTCGAAGTTTACCATGATCCCCAGATTGCAGCAGAACTCGAGGAGTCGATCCCTGTCCTGTAGCAACTGCGAGCGGGAACTCATCAGGACTAACCAGTCGTCAAGATACCTCAAAAGACGTATCCCCCAAGCAGACACCTGAGTGAACACTCGTGTGACCAGTGGGGCGGTTGAGAGACCGAAGCAAAGTTCCCTGAATTGGTACACCGTCCCGTCGAGGATGAAGCGGAGGTACTTCCTGGGATTGATGAACGGGTATCTGGAAATACGCGTCCTTCAAGTCCACCGAAAGCATGAAGTCGTTTTCCCTGATGGAGTTGAGCACGGAGTGTGCCGTCTCCATCGTGAACCGAGACTGCCGAACGCATCGGTTCAGGGGAGAGAGATCTATCACTGGGCGCCAGCCCCCCGAAGACTTCTCCACCAGGAAAAGATGGCTGTAGAAGCCCGGTGACCGATCCCTGACGATCTCCACAGCTGCTTTGCTCAGCATGGCTTGGACTTCCTGCCGAAGTGCTACGTCCTTGGATGATCCGGAAACGTAAGTCTGAAGGTGGACTGGGTTGGAGGTGAAGGGTGGCCGAGACTCGAAGGGTAGTAGAAATCCCTCCCGAAGGACGTTCACTATCCAGGTCTCAGCTCCATAGCGCTGCCATGTTGCCCAATGGCTCGCCAGGCATCCCCCGACTTCCAGCAGCAGGTGAGGGGGAACGCCGTCCCTAGCGTTTCCCACCTCTCTTCGACTTCTTCTTCCCAGCTCCCCCTTGTGAGAAGGAGGGCTGGTGACGGTTGCTCCTTGAAGAAGTCTAAGGCAGAGTCTTTCCTCTGGGCTTCGACGATGCGATTGTCTTGGCCACAGAGGAAGCGTTAACCAAACTCTTGGGCTTGGCCGCAGTAGCTCGAGGCTGCCCAGACGCCTTTGACACTGCCTGGTGGACTAAATGGTCACTGTCGTCAGTGCGCCTTTGTGCCACCGCAGCGTCCACCATCTCTCCTGGGAAGAGAGAGGAGGAACTCCGCACCGGTCCGTTGCGAAGACCCAGAGCCGCCTCACACCCAGCCGCCCTGGTCACTCGGGTGAGGACTGCGTCCCTACGCCAAAGAACCAGGTTGGCCCACAGGTTTGCCGTCTGGTGGGCTAGGTAGAAATGGCTCAACCTCCAGACTGGCACAGTCTCCCGAAAGCCGGGTCACCTTCAGGAGTGATGTTCCCCGAGGTCTTTGAGGGACCACAGGTCTAGCCAGGAGACTGCTTGGAATGCCGCCATGGCGATCGATTCCAAGGCGAATGCCTCTTGATGCTATGTTCTCCGACAGGAGCTGCTGCAGAGATACCCCCGGAGTTAGCTTAGCTAGCTCTGGGTTCACTTGTTTGGGCGGCATAGGGTCCTCCAATGGCATGTAGAATCTTCTCTGTCACAGTAGAGGCAGGGGAAGTAGCTTGGAAGACCTGCCAGACCGTAGCGAACCCTCCTGTCCGGAGATGAAAGTGTTCACCTGGCCCAGCACTGAGTCAGCCAGAGCAGATCGCGGCAGACCCACCGTCGTCCTGGGTTCCTTCTTAGGACCCCAGAATGACTCGAGCCTGGACGTAGGCTCAGAAGGTGGGAGCGGCAATCCGCGATCCTTCCCCGAGGTCGTTGTGCTGACGAATCAGTGCAATAACCTCCGAAAACGACCTCAGGATCTCGGGAGTGACTGCGTCCTGTGGAGTCGGACTGTCAAGTCCCTCCAACAAGAGCGCCTCCCAAAACCGCAACAGACCCCTCCTGGTCTCCTCCGGCCACTTGTGCATACGATCTGGTCGGTCCTAAGACCATGCCAGGCTCGTAGGGCGTCATGGTGGGACCGTGAGGAGTGTGCTTCCCATGATTACTCCGGTTCGCATCGCTAATCCCGGTGTAACCCGATGAGGTTGAAGGGATCGGAGAGGAAGACCTGACGCTCCCCCCTCGCCCACCGGCAGAACCGGTGTGCTTGGGGGGCTGCAGGTGATCGCCAACCTGTGGTGGCGATCGAGCTGCAGGCCTGG
>NC_061110.1:12081899-12098153 GCF_015104395.2 Macrobrachium nipponense | reverse complement strand
TCCAGCCTCTGAAGCACTGCCTGGCATATGAGCTCGGACTGATTGTGCCAGAGAAGGCTCCGAAGACAAGGAAGGGAGATGTTTCAAACTGGGCGGCAGAGATGACGTCACGGCTAAGAGAGGTGGCTCGGAGGCGACTGGAAGATACGTCATCGATGAGAGTGACGTCACAAGCAGTGGTGATGTCACGACCTCCTCTCTGAGCGAGGGGAAAGAGACGCCACTGGCGGAGGAATACACAAAGATGGCCCCCGTGACGACAACAACGGGGCTGATGCCACAGCATCACTCCGAGACAAGGCGGCGGCAGACACCGGCAGAGCAATACAAGTGGCCGACTGACTGCCCACCCGTGGAGATGAGGTCTGGAGGGGGGGATGGCCTGGCTGGACTGGGGAGGGGGGGTGCGAGCCTCCTCAAAATGCGCTAGCAATCCCCCCAAGGATGGTGTACCCCCTAGCCCAAGCGTCTTCCAAATCACCGCCATTTTGAATGCCTCCGACTCTGAAAGAGAAGAGAATGATGAAAAAACCTCACCCTTCTCGGGAACCAAAAAAAAAACTCCCGAAGAAGAGGGGGCTACATTACAAATAATACCCTGGCGACCTCCCGATACTTCCATCGACGAATCAATGGAAGAAAAGGAAGGAGAAGCAGGGGCAACACTACTATGGGGGTTGACCACTGTGGAAGATGAAACATCGGGAATAGGAGTAAAGCCCTCCCAAGAAGGAAGAGTAGAGACCCATAAAACTTCTTCCACTGCTCCTTAGGCAATGCCTGGCATTCTGTACAACGATTCGTAATCGTACAGGTGATGAGAGGGTCCGTCGCTGACAAAGCTAAGAAACGAGAACACGGGAATCCAGGAATTCCGGGGCACCGACGCTGACGTCGAGAAGGAGCAGAAGAAGCCATTATATTAGGTAAAAACACACACAATCACACTAAAGGAACGAAACGGGCAAAAACCGGGAAAAAAGCCAAGAGAGGAAAAACCCAACTCTCATCCCAAGGCGGTAAAGAAAGACTAGCGTAGATGTTCGGCGTTTGACCACTCTTCACCTGATCTACGCATGCGTTGCTAGATACCACAAGATTCCTTGCTTTCATTTAGTATTTTTACCGGATCCAGCTAGGCGCTAGAAATTATCCTATTGTTAAGACCGAGGGTTTGTATTTTTCATAGCTACAAACCTTTGGTCTTAATTTATTTCATAAAATGCCAAAGAAATAAATTAATTCATGTCTCAGTTACTAGACCAAATTCAGATTCATAACAGGCCACTGTTGGGGATGTATTGTGATAATAACAACAGACTCCAAATGAAGTGTCACACAAGTACATTTCAGTATTTGTACAAAATGTTTGTTACAGTGGTGATGTACAAGAGAGAACTTACAGACGTTGACTTGATTTCTGTAGGCAGCTTATGCTCATTGGTAGGTCATGCTTTTGAGAATATATCACTGAACAACAGGATATTTTTGTCAGTTTGATGTCTCATGGAATCTATTTCTTTTGTTGAAAATGACCCAAAGACCTTACAGTGTTTCAAAAAGGGATCTTAATCAGGAATCAGGTTATATAGGCTACATGATGCAATCTTTGAACATCCACATATACGTACACGATTTTAAAGTATGAAAAGACCGGAGGAACTTCCTAAAGGTGGTGGTGGTGGTATTGGAGGATATGGAAGAGGAGGAAGGCTAGGATACATGGGGAGTATGGATAATGAAGAAACTTTTCAAGCATTTGCTGAAATCTGCCATCTACAACTTTGCAGATGGTTAGAAGGATGCCACCATACAGACCCTCAACCATATCCAGAACTGTACCTTTGCTGAATAGAGAAGAGGCCATGGTGGACCTCCAAGGGTTTGAAGTCAACATCAGTGCTACATTCAATCGTGGAGGTGATGACGTTCCCAGGTATGACATACAGGAGCAGCTGGAAGATGACAGTGGCAACCCTGGCATCCAAATTCTCTCTTACATCAAAATAAATGCTGTAGTTGCTGGTACAGGCAGTCCCTGGGTTACGATGGGGGTTCTGTTCTTGAGACGCGTTGTAACCAGAAAATCGTCGTAAGCCAGAACATCATAAAAAATCATAAGAAAACCTTACTTTTAATGCTTTGGGTGCATTGAAAACTATGTAAACTGCATTCTTATTGCATTTTTCATCAAAAAAACCTTGAAATATTGATTATTTTGCATTTTTGGTGTCATATTTCTTCTGCCAGATAAGCGTTGTAGGCGTAACCCTGGAAATAATTTCTGATGAATATAACTGAAAAGCGCCTTAACCTCAGAACGTCGTAAGCCACACCCGTCGTAACCCAGGGACTGCCTGTAATGAGGAAACAGCTGGAGATTATGATGACAACAAGGTTATTCCACAACTGCCCTCATACATGCATATGCGTATGGCCTTCAATATTAGTTGTTAAGATGTTGGAGAACCCCAATGACTTCTGGGGGTGCCTTGGACATGGCTGCTCAATTTAGACTATCATAGGATTGTCATCATGAAGCAGAATTGTTGTTCATATTATCAAAAGATCCCTTGACAGCCTCTTCAGATCCTAAAACTTCATGCTCCCAAGCCCATCACCATCCATTTCTTCAATAACTCAGTCCTTCAGTTTGGGACTGCAGGCAACTACGACTTCTGCTGCCTTCATTGATATGTGGAGATCCATCAGCCAAGAATCTGATGTGTCATTAACTCAATTCAATGATCCTGACCATAACTACACAGATGAGTTGGTGTTGGGGGAGGAGGTGGACTTTTTTACCAGTGGGCAAAAGTAAAATTAATTTTTATAATTGTATACTGTGTACAATGAACAATATTTTCAAGTGTTGTGTAAAAATGAGAAATACTGACTGTATAACCTATAATACTATGGAATGGAATGGAATGGAATACAGAATTTAGGTCAAAAGGCAAGCACTGGGACCTATGAGGTCATTCAGTGTTCAAAGGAAAATTTGAGAGCAGAAAGGCTTGAAAGGTGAAACAGGAGGAAAACCTCGCAGATGCACTGTGAAACTAAGTGTTAGGAAAGGGTGAATAGCAAGATGGAAGGGAGAATATAAGTGGATGTACAGTAAAAGGAATTAAAGGGGTTGCAGCTAGGGGCCAAAGGTATGCTGCAAAGAACCTTAAGTAATGCCTACAGTGCACTGCATGAGGTACACTGACAGCACTATCCCTAAGGTGTATCATATTGTGTGTTGAGTACGTGAGTTTGAAAAAAGTGTTCATCTTTTTTTGTGTATGATGTTTTTTGGAGAAAATTACATAATTGTTTGTGTTACTTATTGTATTGAGTGTTGCATAAAAAAGATAACAACTTGTCGAAAATTGTATTTTTCCTAACTATACAAACCTGAGGTCCTTTAACAATAGGAATGTAACTTGCGGCAGCTGGAACCAGTCATAAGCTTCGAACAAGGGAGTTCGATAGTTAACTGCTTGTCCGACAGTCAGCGCACCGCGCGACTGGGAGGTGAAGAATCACTTTGCTTTAGGCACAGGAAAAACAGAGTGAGGAGTGGCATGAGGTGGGACTATGTGTAAAGGACCTCAAGTTTATATAATTAGGAAAAATGCAATTTTCGACAAATTGTTATTTGTTCCGATACGCAATACAAACCATCGGTCCTTTAACAATAGGAAGACTCATTTCTTGGTGGGTGGAATCTGAGTCAATGGACAGACTGACTGGTGTTCATCCAACCTTGGTTCCCTCCCTGGTCGTAAGAGCAGAGGGAGGGATCCTAGCCTCTGCCCAATGATCGGGGTATGTACCGCAGGATCAATGGTCAGACCTCTGGACCCAAGTAATAAGAGGGAGGCCAGCGTACCTCTTAAAACTAGCAAGCAAGAACTTGTTCCTATTGCAAGAGGCAGTATGAAGTCATGGGTCTGTCTCTTGTTGGCTTCCACTCCCCCCCCCTTGTTGGGGGAAGTGGTGGATAATCGCTCCTATCCCTAATGAAAGGGATAGGAGGGAGCTAGGTCGAGTAGCTTACCTGCATCGGTATCCTGTTCCAGTGTAGTGACGACCGCGGCCCTCTGCCCACAGGTAGAGGGGAGAAAAAGATGAGGAAGAGAAGCCAGTCACACTCTCATTCACTCATCCATTCATGCAGTCACACAAGGATCGATGCTGTTTGTTTCTGCCCGCTCGGGTGCTGGTAAGCTACACAACCTATTGAGCAGCCACCACGGGTCCCTAGGAAAAAGTGTCCAAGGACCTGTGGGCTATATCCCGAAGGTAGAAGGAGGTGAAGGTGGTCTGGTTGGTCCAGACCCCCGCCTTCAGGACCTGCGCCATGGAGAAGTTCTTGCGGAACGCAAGGGAAGGACCAATGCCTCTGACTTCGTTGGCTCTTGGACGAAGGGTACGGATGTCGTCACTACCATCAGCTTCGTATGCCCTCCTGATCACCTCCTCAGCCAGAAAGAAAGAGTGTTTTTGGATACTTCTTTCTTGGTCACCCCAGTGCTAACGAAGAGGCGTCGACACTCAGGCCTGAGGTGCCAAGTTCTCTTCAGTTAGCGCTGTGGCGCCCTCACAGGACAAAGCAGCATCTCATCCGCATCATTGTCGGCAAAGTCCAATAGGGAGGGGGTTGTGAATGACTCGAACCGGTTGTCAGGGACCGAAGGATTCTGAATCTTCACTACGAAGTTCGGGATGAAATCAAGAGTCACAGATCCCCATCCCCTGGTATGCTTGACGTCGAAGGAAAGACCATGAAGTTCCCCTACTCTCTTCGCCAATGCCAGGGCCAGCAAAAAGAGGGTCTTGAGGGTCAGATCCTTGTCTGACGACTCTCGGAGTGGCTCGGAGGGACTTCGAGTCAGACTCCTAAGGACGAGAGTCACATCCCACCCCCGGGGGCCTGAGTTCCCTGGGTGGGCAAGACTTCTCAAAGCTCCTCATAAGAAGGGAGATCTCGAACGAGTTCGAGATATCCACTCCCCTCAGTTTCAGGACTAGGGCCAAGGCGGCCCTATATCCTTTGACTGTGGGGATGGAGAGGAGCTTCTCTCGGCGAAGAAAAACGAGGAAATCCGCTACCTGCTGAAGAGCAGCTCTGAGAGGAGATAGACCCCGTCTACGACACCAACCACAGAAGACGGCCCACTTTCCCTGGTACGCAGCTGCAGAGGACTGTCTGATATACCCAGCCATCTCTGTTGCTGCTCGGCGAGAAAAGCCTCTCGCTCACAAGAGATGGTGGATAACAACCAGCCGTGAAGACGAAGGGACTGGACTGACTGGTAGTACCTTTCCACGTGTGGCTGGCAGAGAGGGTTGTGCCAAGGGGGAATGTCTCTCGGTGCTTCCGCAAGCAGAGCCAGCAGGTCTGGATACCAAATGGCCTGAGACCATTTGGGAGCCACCAGGATCATCCAGAGATTTGGGGTGACCAGCGCTCTGCAGATCACCTTGCGAATCAGACAGAACGGGGGAAAGGCGTAGTTGAAGAGGTTGTCCCACGGGTGTTGAAGAGCGTCCTCTGCAGCTGCCCATGTGTCCGGCACAGCCGACTAGAAAACCTGAAGTTTCCTGTTGTGTCGGGTGGCGAACAGATCTACGACTGGACGCCCCCACAGGTTGAAGAGCCTTTCTGCCACGTCTGGGTGTAGGGACCATTCGGTCCCTATCACCTGATCCTGACGGCTGAGCTTGTCTGCTACTACATTCCTCTTGCCTGGAATGTAGTGAGCTGACAGCTCTACTGAGTGAGCCACGGCCCACTCGTGCACCTGCAACGTCAACTGCTGCAATGGGAGGGACACTAGGCCCCCCTGTTTGTTGACGTATGCCACTACTGTGGTGCTGTCGCACATCAACACCACTGAGTGTCCCATCAGACGGTCCTGGAACTCTTGGAGAGCGAGAAACGCTGCCTTGAGCTCCAGCACGTTGATGTGAAGGTGCTTGTCATGATGATCCCACATGCCTGCAGCCAGTAACTCCTCCATGTGTGCGCCCCATCCCTCAGTTGATGCGTCTGAAAACAGCAACATACCCGGGAGGGGAGTGAGGAGAGGCACTCCTCTTACGAGAAGGGTGAAGTTTTTTCATCATTCTCTTCTCTTCCAGAGTCGGAGGCATTCAAAATGGCGGTGATTTGGAAGACGCTTGGGCTAGGGGGTACCCCATCCTTGGGGGGGTTGCTAGTGCATTTTGAGGAGTCTCGCAACCCCCCTCCCCAGTCCAGCCAGGCCATCCCCCCCTCCAGACCTCATCTCCACGAGTGGGAGCAGTCGGCCATCTTGTATTGCTCCGCCGGTGTCTGCCGCCGCCTTGTCTCGGAGTGATGCTGTGGCATCAGCCCCGTTGTTGTCGTCACGGGGCCCATCTTTGTGTATTCCTCCGCCAGTGGCGTCTCTTTCCCCCTCGCTCAGAGAGGAGGTCATGACATCACCACTGCTTGTGACGTCACTCTCATCGATGACGTATCTTCCAGTCCCCTCCGAGCCGCCTCTCTTAGCCGTGGACGTCATCTCTGCCGCCCAGTTTGAAAGAAACATTCCCCTTCCTTGTCTTCGGAGCCTTCTCTGGCACATCAGTCCGAGCTCATATGCCAGGCAGTGCTTCAGAGGCTGGACTCTGTTTTAGATGTGAAGTTGGCTGCCTTATCGGTTGGGAGGACTGATAGGAAACGCGTCGCTTTGTCCCTGCCTCCCAAGAAGAGTGTGCATAAGAAGCTGGTGCTGTCTCCCTCACCCTCTTCCCCCTCTACGCCTCGTGGCCGTATTAGGCATTGGAAGGCTAAGGACCTTGCCCTTCCTACACCGCCGAGGGAGGAACAGCACGGGTGTGTTCCCAAGAGTGCTGTGGTTTCGGGCAGTGTTAGTGATGTGTGTTCTGCAGGGGTTGCGTCACCCCCGAATCTCGTACGTGCAACCACCCCACCCCCCCCACCCCGTCCTTGCAAATCGCGAGCGTGTTGCAACCTCCCCCGTCCGTGCACGTGATGGTAGTGCTCCTTCTTCTCCCAGGCCTATTCATCGCCATAAAGACCTGAAGGCGCCTGTCAAGAAGTCGAAGGTAGTGAGCACGGAGGTGGTGCAGCCGGAGTGTTTGCCTGCTTCCAAGTCTTCCACTATAAGGGATTCTCCATCAATGTCGAGTGCTCGAGTTTCCCCCCCATCTCACGTACGTACGGCTGTCATGCCCGTGTCTGTTCATGGTCGTCTGGAGTCACCTGTTGAGGTAAGTGATGTGTCTAATGTTTCAGTGGGTCCGTCTCGGAGGCTGACGCTTGGACCCAGCCCAGATAGGCTAGTAGAGATTTCAGACTGTTTGCTTACTAACCCTTCTGTGAATTTTGGTGAAGAAAATGCGTTAGAGGAGCCTACACATCCTTCTTGTTGTTGGTCGCCGGTGCCAGAGCAGGAAGAAGGGGACACGCAGGAGTTTCTGTCTTCCTTTTCGGAGGTTGTTGATCTCATTCGTGGGTTCAACAATTGGAAAGTAGGACTCAGGATCGGTCATCCTACACTCCTTGTTTGGAAGCCTTGGTGGCTGCTCAGGACCCCAAATCATCTATCCAGCTGCCGTTGTCAGGGCACGTTCAGTCGGTCTTGCAGAAGGTTAACGCCTTTGTTTCTGACCAGGACGGTTCACTTCGCTCTAGAGGCTCTACCAAACTCCTACCCCCACCTCTCACAAGGCTTAGGAAGTACTATGCTACGAGCTCTAGATTTTTGTTGTCACGCCACCTTAACCCAGACGTCATTCACCTGAAGCCGGGTTTGACTTTGGAACAGGTGAGGTCAGTGGCTCCGTCCTTATCTCCGCAAGACGCCTTAGCCTTGGAATCTACTGTGGCCTCCATGTTGCAGACGGTTTCTTGGCTGGCCCTCTGGTCTGTGGTGATTGCCAAGATAGCTTTTGACAGGTCCCCTTATGGGTTGGTGAGTGCCGCTTCGCTTGCCAGTCTTTTGCAATCGGGGGGCAAGGCGTTTTCTTATTTGGCTCACCTCAGTGCCAATTTATGGGCTAATCTTCTTCTGGTTAGGAGGGACGCGGCTTTGTCTAGGATGGAGAGGTCTCTCAACACCGAGTCTTTGCTGGCCTTGAGGAACGGTGACCTGTTAGAATCACATTTTTTGTTTCCACGGACCGAACTCGACAATGTGATAGACTGACGTCGCACTGACACCAAGGACCGTCTGGTGCACCAGGCTGTGTCTAAATCAGAGCCCCGCCCTCGGAGACGTTTGGCCCCCCTCCTCCCCACCCCACCCCGTTCAGCAGTAATCAAGGAGATTGTCCCCTGGTAAGCCATCGAGGTCCTTGAGTTTGGCAGGGCCTTCCCGTTCATCACAGCCCAAGTCTCAGGATCATCGCCCCTTTCGCTCTCGTTCCTTTAAACCAAGAAGAGGCCCTGGGAGCAGAGGTCAAGGGGGCCGCCGGTAGGTTGGGCGCCTCTCCCTCTCCTGCGTCACGGGTGGGGGGATGCCTGGCTGGCCATTGGGCCAAGTGGCAGTGTTACGGGGAAGAGAAGTGGGTGGTAGATGTCCTTCGGGTGGGATACCTGTTGCCATTCGACTTCTCTCCTCCTCTGTTGGGCAAGCCGCAGCTCAGGAAGACGTATCCCCCAGATTCTCTGAAGTTCTTGGCTCTTCAGGAGGAGGTGCAGAAAATGCTGGACAAGGATGCGATAGCGGAGGTAGTGCGTCCGTCCCCGGGGTTTTACAGTCACATCTTGGTGCCCAAGGCATCGGGAGGATGGAGACCTGTAATCGATTTATCCACCTTGAATCGCTTCATCAGGAAGACACGGTTCAAGATGGAGACCCCGCACTCGGCGTTGGCAGCCGTGAGGGAAGGCGACTTCACGCTGTCGATAGACTTGAAGGACGCATACTTCCAAATCCCTGTTCATCTCATGTCCAGGAAGTTCCTTCGCTACTCTCTGGCGGACAAGATCTTGGAGTTCAAAGTCTTGTGCTTCGGGTTGACCACAGCCCCTCAAGTGTTCACAAGGGTCTTCTCTCTCGTGTCAAGTTGGGCCCATGCTCAGGGTATCTGTTTGCTGAGGTACCTTGATGATTGGTTGGTCTTGGCAGTTTCCAGGGAAAAGCTGCTGCAAGACAGGGGTCGTCTTCTTCGGTTCTGCCTGGACCTAGGCATATTAGTCAACCAGGAAAAGTCGAACCTCGTACCCACTCAAAGGATTCTCTACCTGGGCATGGTCATCGATACGACAGTGGCAAGAGTTTTCCCGTCGGATCACAGATTGGAGAAGTTGCAGGCTGTGGCTCGCAACTTCCTCTCAAAGTCGCATCAGTCAGCTCATCAGTGGCAGGTTCTTCTGGGAGTGCTATCTTCCCTGGAGAAGCTGGTCCCTCATGGGCGTCTTCATCTTCGGTCTCTGCAATGGAGACTGGGGGAATTCTGGTCTCCGGCGAGGTCTCTCCCCTGTTTATGGTCCCACTGTCTTTGGAAGTGAGAGAAGACCTTCGTTGGTGGTTGGACAACCAGGACCTATCGAAGGGCGTCCCTCTGCGTTCTCTCCCTCCGGACTTCCTTCTGTTCTTGGACGCCTCCCTCACAGGTTCGGGCGCGCACTTAGGCAGCCTCATCGCTTCAGGCGTTTGAGGTTTAGAGGAGAAGCAGGAGCATATCAATGTCTTGGAGTTGAAGGCGGCTTTCCTGGGTCTGAAGGAGTTTTGGGGGTTGGTAGAGGGTCACTATGTCGTTCTCATGTCAGACAACACCACGGTGGTACCCTACGTGAACAAAAAGGGAGGCCTGGTTTCTCAGCAGCTTCACGCCTTGACCGTCGAGCTTCACCAGTGGGCAATCAGCAATTCGATAGAGCGTTCAGCCAAGTATATCCCAGGGAAACGGAACGTGGTTGCAGACAAACTCAGTCGCTGGGATCAGATCTTAGGCACAGAGTGGTCCCTTCGTCAAGTGGTGGCAGACAGGCTTTTCCAGATTTGGGGGAGACCCATGCTGGACCTTTTCGTGACACGTTACAACAGGAAGCTGGAAGTGTTCTGTTCAGTGGTCCCAGATCCCTTGGCATTGGCAGAAGACACATTCCAACATCCCTGGGACAACCTTGAGGTGTATGCCTTCCCTCCGTTTTGTTTGATCTGTCAGGTTCTGAACAGGCTGTTGGGTTCACAGGGTCTCAGAATGACTCTGGTGGCCCCTCTGTGGCCTCAGGTGGAATGGTTTCCAGATCTGCTATCGTTGTTGTCGGAGATTCCGAGTGAGATTCCGCCTTGGCGGCATCTCCTGTGTCAGCCCCATGCAGAAAGGTTCCAACAGTCAGTAGAATCCCTGTCTCTTCACGGTTGGAGGCTATCAACTATCTCCTCCGAGAGAGAGGCTTTTCTCAGAAGTCAGCTGGGCACATGTCCAGCAGGCTTGGGAAGTCAACCTCTGCAATTTACCAAGGCAAATGGGCGATCTACTGTGATTGGTGTCGTAAACGGGGTTTTTCTCCACTCGCGACCTCTATTCAGTGAATAGCAGACTTTTTAACCTTCCTCAGAGACGAGGCTATTAGAGGCTATAGGGTGGCTCTGAGTTTGGTGTTACGCCTGAAGGGTATCGACGTCTCCTCTTCCTGGGAACTTTCCCTGCTAGTTAAGGGATTTGAGCAGTCGCCTTCTAGAGAGCTCAAGCCCCCAACGTGGGATGTTTCCTTGGTGCTTAGGAGCTTGACTAAGAGCCCATATGAGCCATTACGCCACTCATCTGATAGGAACCTGACGCTTAAGACAGTTTTCCTTTTGGCTTTGGCATCTTCCAAAAGGGTAGGAGAGCTCCATGGTCTGAGTTATGAGGTGAAGCACACCAGGGTTGGAAGTCAGTGTCCTTCGAATTTGTTCTGGAATTTGTGGCCAAGACCCAAAATCCCTCGGTGCATGATGACAGGTTTGCTTCGTTCTCCATTCCCTCACTGACTGACTTTGTGGGTGGTGATGCTCAAGGGCTTTTGTTGTGCCCTGTCTGGGCCCTGCGTTACTATCTTAAAAGGACTCGGCACCTTAGACCAGGCTGCCGCAGGCTTTTTGTCAGTACAGGCCGTACGAAGAAAGAGGTGTCTAAGAATACTATCTCTTTTTGGATACAGGAAGTCATCAGACAGGCATACTTGACTCTTGATGATTCCATCGCCACGTCTGTGCAGGCTAGAGCACATGACATTAGGGGTATTGGTCCCTCTCTGGCTTTCAAAAAGAACTTGGCTGTACATAGTGTGCTGAGCGCTGGTACTTGGTTATGCCAGTTCCACGTTATCACCTCTTCTATCTTAAGGATGTGCCCACACAGATCTATGGACACATTTTCCCATGGGTCCTGTTGTGGCTGCCCAACAGGTTGTGTAACTCATAGTTGCCCTTAACGGGGCACCTTTGTATCTTACCTAAGATGATTGTGTGATGAGAGAATGAGTGAGTTGGCTGGCCTCCTTTCTCTTGTACCTTTATTTCCTTCTTCCTTTGGGCGGTTTAAGGAATTGACACGTCATTTGCTGGACTGGTCTGATGCAGGTGAGTGGGTGTGTGGTCGCGCAGTATTCAATATCTTACCCACTATTTTGTAGCATAGGCTCCGCTCCTGGCAAGGAGGAGTCGGGAGTACTACAACCCTAGTGCCCTGGTTTGTTTTTTGGACAATCACAGTTTTTCTTTGGTTCCCTATACAATGGTTATCCCATATTCATTGTATGTCACTCAGATTCTGAGTGGTTAGATTTTAATTTATCTAGCTTCTCAACGGGCTTCAGTCCCTCTCTAAGAACTATTTCTTTTTGAGAGCTGGACTGGTGGGTAGGCCCCAGCCGTCTAGGATGTCTTATACCTCCTCCAAGTATGAGTCTATCCTATTGTTGAGACTGAAGGTTTTGTTCGCGTATGAACATGACAAAATTTTCTAAGACAACTTTTATTTTTCATAGCTACAAACCTGAGGTCTTAACGTTATACTGCCCGCCTCTAGCTGCCCCTCTTTTTGTTAAGTCATCCTGTGTTGGGAAAGACTGGCGTAGATATTCGGCGTTTGACCACTCTTCACCTGATCTACGCATGCGTTGCCAGATACCACAAGATTCCTTGCTTTCATCTACTTTTTTTACCGGATCCAGCTAGGCGCTAGAAATTATCCTATTGTTAAGACCTCTGGTTTGTAGCTATGAAAAATACAAATTGTCTTAGAAAATTTGTCATTTTTGTTTCAGACATTTGAATTTAAGCTAAACGTTCTAAAATTCTCTTGTGATGCTTGAATTCTTGCAAAAAATATTCAATAAAAGATTTAATTCTCAATACCATTAAAAACTTCCTAATATTAATGCCAAAAAATATATAACACGTAAAAGTAAAAACCCCTTAAAAATAAAAGTTTGTGATATATGTATCTTGAAAGCTTGTATAGAGTCTTAAACTAGTTTCAATGCAATCTTGAATTTCCTCAGAGAATCTCAAATTCATTCCAAATGATCTTACATTTAAGCCAAAACTCTCAATTTAAAAAAAGTTGAAGTTCCCAAGAAGATATATCCATCATGTAACCAGTCAGCGCATCAGAGACTAGGGCTAAGCGACACTTAGTATTTGTTGTCTAGTTTCTCCCCCTCATCGCACAAAACAGTAGTTACCTCAGAATTATAAATGTATTCTAAGTCTCCTTTCTGTTGATACTGTTTTTCAAGGTCAAAAGCAGTGGTGCTGTTTGTGTGGACAACTATTTTTCCAGTTTCATCTCTAGATACACTTAATGAAGTTATTGTTGAAATAGAACAAGAGACTGTTAAATGGTCTAATTTTTTTTGTGTGTGCAAAATCCTATTCCTGTCCCATGCTTGAACCTCTTTCAGTTAGAGATCACAATGTCAATCATGAGATTAAATATTTTATTATCAATTGCAATGTAGGAGAAAGCATTAAACCTCTTCAACCTTTTACTGCCCGTGAACCAGTTGTAAGTTGCCGGACTATACCCACAGGGAGTTTCTTGAAATTTCATTTTAGCCAAAAATAAACCCATTTTTAACATTTGTGAGTGTATTCTGGTATGATAGTACCTGATGATCATTGCACAAATTTTATAATCATCGGATGTCATGGCAAAAACAAATGCCATAAAATACCTAAAGCCAACTGCATCTAAGTCGGGCCTTTATACGAACCCAGACCATTGTTCCTCAGTCAGTTGGTTGTGCACCAACCAGCACTACTGATTTCAGTCTTTGCCACACCTGTTGAACTTATAAGGTAATTTGCTAAATGGTGATATGATGCTTGTGGTGGCCTGTATAGTGCACGAAGGTATTTGTAACTTCGAAGATATTTGATTATCTGTGAATATTAAATGTGCTTCAATTTTCTCAGACTAATTTGGCATCAATGTAAATATGTACTACATATATGTAATTAGTATTACACATTTTTCTGGAAGATTGTTTTGCTGTAACCGTTTAATTTTCTCTTGTCTTTTTAAGTCTTTTTCAAAGAGAATGATAAAAAAATGTCATTTTCTGAACAATTAGAGAAACTGAGTGAAACCTTGGCAAAGTCCAATCATTTTTCCATTGAGATGGACATATACGTATGTATTCCTAATGCTATCATTGGAAAAACGGTAAGGTTGAAATCTAGAGCCAATTGGGATTGCATTATGGAGGCTTGTCAGTGAAATGAAATGCTGATGACTGTCTTAGTAAGGTATGTCCCTAGGCAGGTCAAATTCACGACAAATGACTATACTCGGTTTTTCCCATCTGTCCACCCGCCTGTGGTGTTTGCGTATGGTAACACTGCGTCCCGGGCTTTAGATAGTTACATTCAGCTTACATTCAACATTTATAATAATATCCTATTTCGCATATTAACGGTGTAATTCGCATACAGTAAATTATTAAAACACTTTTCAGCTGCAAATGTACACCCAGATATCCTTTTATTTACCTTAAACTTACACAGCGTAACTATTTAAAGCCTGGGACGCAGTGTTACCATGCGAAAACACCACAGGCGGCTGGACAGATGGAAAAAAACAGAGTATAGCCAAAGTTTGACGATGCATGTAGACAAGGGCACCATCACAAACAGACCAAATTCAGCACGTGAAGATCAAATAGTTCACTTACACAATCTTTGTTAGCTCCTCAGTGGCGTGGTTGGTATGTTGTTGGCGTCTTACCTCGGTGGTCGCGAGTTCGATTCTCGGCCATTCCATTGAGGAGTGAGAGATGTGTATTTCCGACGTGGTTCGGAAGTCACGTAAAGCCGTTGGTCCCTTTGCTTAATAACCACTGGTTCCTTGCAACGTAAAAGCACCATACAAACAAACAAACTATTCAGAGATGATGGTAGATATTTTATTGGCCCTTAGGAAAAGGCTGAGCTGTTTCATTGAGGTTATGAAGCTAGGCTATCAGCTGAGGATAGGCCTCTCCCCAATATGATCTAGAGATGTTAAGAAAATTCTTTAAAATCTTGATAGCTGTGGTGGAGAAGATCTGATGGTTTTTCCCTTTTTTTTTCTAGTGCCTATTCCAAAGAGTGGCATATCTACAGACTTCAGTAACTATAGGCCAGTTTCTATTCCCCATATGCTATCCAAAGTTACAGAAAAAAAAAAAAACTCATTTTTAAACCACTATGTAGGTATGTTAAGTGGCGAAACTAGGGGGCGGCATGGGGGTGGCAGCTGCCCTCCCAGATTTTGGCCCCTGGTTTGCCTCCCTACTTTTTTAATGAAATATTATATATAAAATTAATCATTATTGAATATAATAATAGCACTAACGTAGTCCACACCAACATTGCATGTTATTTGTATATCCCAACACTCGTAAATCTGCCTTGACTGCTTATACAGATTACTATTGATAGCTGTAACACTTCCTGTTACTAGTGCTTCTTGTGAAAGAAGTTTTTCCAAAATGAAAATAGTAAAAACATTTCTTAGAAGTTCAATGACTAGTGAGAGACTACGTAACACTGCATTATTATCAATTGAAAGTAAACGGGCTGAGAGTATTGACTTAGTTTTATAGATGAGTTTGACAGCCGACATGATAATCGAAGAATCAAACTGCACTAAAAATTTTGAGAATTGTCCCCACATGGTCCATATCTGTCTTGTGTTCAAATGTGTGTTATAAAAACTTACCATTCTTTAATAATTGCATAATGTTATGCACCTCGGTGGTCGCGGGTTCGATTCTCGGCCATTCCATTGAGAAGTGAGAGATGTGTATTTCTGGTGATAGAAGTTCACTCTCGACGTGGTTCGCAAGTCACGTAAAGCCGTTGGTCCCGTTGCTGAATAACCGCTGGTTCCATGCAACGTAAAAGCACCTTACAAACAAACATATTGTTATGAATTGTATATAGTTTTGTCGAAACAACATTTTGAGAATTTTCACGATAAGCCTCATATCTGTCTGTTACTTTCATTAATTAATACCTTTCCTTACTTTGTTCAAATATGCATTATACAAACTTAACATTCTTTAATAATTTGCATATTGGTTGGGATCGTATATAGTTTTGAATGTCAAACTGAACCTTTTCAGAATTGTCATGATATGCCATATGTATATCTGTTCATTTCACATAGTTACTACCTTTCTTTATTTAGTTCAAATGTGTAATATATTTATACATACTATCCATTCTTTAATGTTTGCGTATTGTTTGGAACTGTATATAGTTTTGAATGTTAAATTTTCATATCATGCAAATCAGGTAAATTATCAGATGGATGCTTTACAGTTGTTTTGCTTAGGAATCAAACAAAATTCTATATGAATCTCTACCTTTAGTCAAATTCATTCCTCCATGAGCTTCAAAATGTTTTCTAAAATTGTAATTATTTTTAGTCACCTTTCCTATGATGCCCATCCAACAATTATCTTTGCCCCAGAGTTGCCCCCCTAATTTTTGAGGGGTAGAATCGCCACTGGGTATGTTGAATCCAAAGGATTGTTAGCTGGTTGTCAATATGTATATAGGAGGAGTTAAGTGTCTGCAATGTTCTTTTAGATTTGACACTCCATTTGCAAGAACCCTGATCAGAGTTTTGAAGCGTACAGTGGAGTAATTCAAATAGGTTTTAGTGCTGCTTTTGAACAGCATCCAGAAGTCCTTTATTCCTCCATATTAACCGTTGGACTGTGAACAAGTTCCCTGAGGATGGTGTGCATATTGGAATTTTCAAAGTTCAAAGCAATGAATTATA
>NC_061110.1:12036020-12076020 GCF_015104395.2 Macrobrachium nipponense | reverse complement strand
TTAACTTGCCAGTTTTCATCTACTACGAGAACAAAAAATCTTCTGAGTTGACACATAAGCCATTATTGCCAAGACAAGCCAGAGATGAACTGAGAGTTCTCAGCCTATAAATCCAGCAGCTATGGATTGCCAAGTAGTTATTTTTATATTCATATCATTTTCATAAATCAAATCTGTATTTTATGCACGCATCTTAAGTGTGAGGCTAATTTTGCAATTGTTGTCGGATAATGGTAGTGGTGCAATCTATGCAGCAATTGCCGAGGGCATGATATTTACTTTCCGAACATTTAAATTTCATATACCATACCGCATTGGTTGACTCCACATCTCTCCATAGGGCATGGTGTTATTCTGCATTAAAGGGGTGCTGACTGGTTCCAGTGGCAGTAGACTCATAACAAGACACCTGTAAGGACAACGCTTATCCATAATTTTCTCTGTATATAATTCATCATTCGCGTTGTTCTTACTTCCCTCCGAGAGAGCGTTCAGTGGGCTTTTCTTTCCGCCGATGTGTGAAAAGCTTGTATAACCAATATTATTTTGTTTACTTTTCTATTTTGTAGTTTTATGTCTCTCAAGAAACACAAATCGGGTCTCGCCGACCCACTTTTACTCTCTCGCGGGTCGGTAACCACATTTCCATCCGCATGCTGTATATTTATATTTCCCTTGACTGTAATAAAAATCAGTACACTTCTACCTGCCTCTTTGTCCACCTCTCACAACTGGTAACCTCCCGGTTTGGACGGTGACCCAAGCGGTTTTGGCTCAGCCATTAAGGGACCTACTACCGCCGCTCACCTTCAGAGATCTTTAACGGACTCACACGGAGCCTCAGTATAGATCTCTGAAAGCTCCTACCGTGGAAATAACCAACGCCTCTAACGAACTAAATACGGCATACCTGCCCAAGGTGTGTTCAGCCATTCACGACTCTGTCGACCGTTTCTGTGAGAGAGGACAATGGGCGCAGACAGTACCACGCGGGAAACCCAGGCCTCCCCCACCCCAGCGACGGCCTCGGCCACAGCGGCCGCTCAAGCTGTCAAATTGCCCCCCTTCAAAACGGCTGACCCGACCGCCTGGTTCTTCCGAGCTGAAGGGCAATTCCGGATCGCGGGGCTAACGAACAAAGTGCTGCAGGCTGACCTCGTCGCAGCGGCTCTCCCGACAGAGGTGTTCGACCGAATATCTAACTGGCTGACCGGTCGAGCATGAACCGGACTTGTCACGCTCGACAAGATAAAAGAAAGGCTCGTGACAGCCTATTCCGCGCCCATCGCTGAAAAGGCCGCCAGCGCCCTCAACCTAGTCGCGAACCCCATGCGCAACGCCGACCCCCAAGATGCCTGGAACACTGTGATGGGCCTCGTCTGTCTGCCCGAAATAGGCCCCGACGGAAAAAAGAAAGAGATCTGCCTGAGCTGCGAAATATTCCTGCAGCAACTCGAGCCGGACGTCCGAAAACAGCTGACCGATGCGTACACCCTAGAGGACGACGAACTACTGGAGAAGGCCAAGAAACTGACGTTGTCGAACAATGCGCGAAGCTCGCCGCCCCCCGATCCTCCGTGTGGCCTGGCCGAACCAGAGAAGGAAGTAAGACGACGACGACCCAACGCAAGAGATCGGCGCCGTATCCCAAGGGAAGTCCTCCCACACGCAGCGAGGTGAAAACTCCTGGTGCCGCTTCCACCGGAGGTTCGGGAGATTCTCCAAGAGGTGCGAAAGCCCTTGCACCTTCCAGCAGTCAAAAAACGGCAACGGCAAACAAAAGCAAGGCCGCCCGTGGCAACGGCCTCGTCGGAACCACACACCGTAGGGTTCTACGTCCGCGACGCGATCTCCGGCCGGAGGATGTTGGTGGACACGGGGGCGATGCACTCGATATTCCCGCCGTCAGGAAAAGACCGGTAGCCGCGAGCCCGACAAAACAACCGCCCTCGTCGCCGCCAAAAACAGGGACCCCACATCCGTTCCTACGGCACGAAGCCCCTCGAGATATCCATCTTGGGGCGAAAACTACGTCTGGGAATTCACAATCGCGGACGTCAGGATCCCGCTACTGGGGGCAGATTTCCTGGCGCAGAACAGCCTCCTGGTGGACGTGGGCCGCAAATGCCTCCTCAACACGGGGACATGCCTTTCCCTTCCACTGGCAGCAGGCCCGGGCGCCCCTACAATTTGTACCATCGCCCCCCACAAGTACGGCAACCTCCTGCAGGAATTCCCCGAAGTCTTCAAGCCGGAACTTCGTCAGGCGGCAGGGACGCCGCCCAAGCACGGAATATTCCACCACATAACCACCACAGGCCCCCTGACACGCGCGAAGTTCCGACGACTCCCTCCAGGCCGCCTCCAGGAGGCGAAGCAGGCGTTTGCGGAGATGGAACGAATGGGCATCTGCAAGAAAGCGTTGAGCCCTTGGGCGTCGTCCCTGCACATGGTACAGAAACCTGACGGCACCTGGAGGCCCTGCAGAGACTACAGGAGACTCAACCTCGCTATAATCCCCGACCAATACCCCTTGCCAAACATGCAGGATTTGACAGGGGCCCTCCATGGGGCGAAGGTCTTCACAAAAATGGACCTCTTAAAATCCTATTTCCAGGTTCCAGTGCACCCCGAGGATGTCCCCAAGACTGCCATCATCACGCCTTTTGGCTCCTTCGTCCTCCATTACTCAACCTTCGGCCTGAGGAACGCAGGGGCCACCTTCCAGCGCCTGATGGACAGCATCCTGGGGGACCTGCCCTTCTGCGTCTGCTACGTCGACGATATCTTAATTTTTCCCGCAGGTCCTTGGAGAGCACCTACATCACGTCCGAGCGGTCCTGAAGCGCCTGCAGGAAAAACGGGCTGGTCGTCCGTTTCGACAAATGCACCTTCGGTGCCGAGAAGGTTGGACTTCTCGGCACGAGATCTCCGCGGGCAGGTCGCTGCGCCCCATGGCCTAGAACGGTAGGCGCGGTGCAGAAGTTTCCCACCACCAACCACGGTCAAGTCCCTGCAGGAGTTCATCGGAATGGTCAACTACTACCGCCGATTCATCCCCGCCGCCGCCCGCACCATGTCTCCTCTAACACAGGTACTGAAGGGGAAACCAAAGGCCCTAACGTGGGACGCCGAACAAGAGAAGGCTTTCAACGAGACAAAGAGGGCCCTCGCCAGAGCAGCGACATTATGCCACCAAGACCCTACTGCACCTTTACGCCTCACCACCGACGCCAGCAACGTCGCCTGCGGGGCTGTCCTCGAGCAGATGGTCCAGGGCGAGCCCCAGCCACTCGCCTTCTACAGCAAAAAACTGTCAGCCGCCGAGACGAGGTACAGCACGTTCGACCGCGAACTCCTTGGCTTGGTGTACAAGCAGATGGCGCCATTTCCGCTACCTCCTCGAGGGCTCCCCCTTCACGATCAGGACAGACCACCTCCCTTTGGTACATGCCTTCACCAAGGCAGGCAATGCTTGGTCAGCGAGACAGCAGAGGCACCTGGCAGCCATCGCGGAGTTCGGTTGCACCATCCAGTACGTGCCTGGCGAGAAGAACCCCGTGGCAGACGCCCTATCGAGGATAGAAATCAACGCCATGCATCTCGGGGTCGACTACGAAGACCTCGCCCGGGAACAGGCCGCCGACCGGGAGACCGCCGCATACCGCACAGCTATCACTGTCCTTAAGTGGGAAGACATGCCCTTCGGACCCGCAGGCACGACGCTCCTCTGCGACATCAGCACGGGCCGCCCGCGCCCGCTGATCCCAGCCTCCCGAAGGAAAGTCGTGTTCGACGTCATACACGGACTCTCGCACCCCTCGGGCCGGACGACGATGCGCCTCCTGACGGAGAAGTTCGTCTGGCATGGAATTCGGAAGGACTCCCTCGAGTGGGCCAGGACCTGCGTGCCTTGCCAAACTAGCAAAAATCAGTCGGCACAGAATCAGGCGTGGGGGAATTTCCGCAGCCGAAACGAAGATTCGGCCACATCCACATAGATGTCGTTGGCCCCCTGCCCCCGTTGGAAGGCGCCAGATACCTCCTGATGGTAATCGATCGCTCCACCAGATGGCCCGAGGCAACGCCGATGTCGGAGGCAACCACGAAAGCATGTGCCGAAGCACTCCTCGCCAGCTGGGTCAGTCGATTCGGAGTGCCAGACGAAATCACGACAGACCCCGGACCAGTTTTCCTGTTGCAGTTGTGGACTGCCCTGGCCCGCCTAATGGGGACGTCGCTACACGCCACCACCACCTACAACCCAGCAGCTAACGGCATGGTGGAGAGAGTCCACCGTTCGATCAAGGCTTCCCTGATGGCGCGCTGCACCGACGAAAATTGGAAGAGCCAACTACTGTGGGTCCTCCTCGGTCTCAGGACTGCCCCGCGGGCGAACGGCGAGGCATCACCCGCGGAGAAGGTATACGGGGAGCCATTAACAGTCCCTGGCGAGTTCTTCCCGACCAATGCCGACGACGCTGACGTCTCCATCGCCATGCTTCAGGAATCCGCTGGGAAAGTTCAATGCCCTGCGTCAAAACCTTCTCCGACGGAACCAAACGTTTCCTCCCGAAGGCCCTATCATCATGCAAGCACGTCTTCGTCAGGGACGACGCCCGCCGCCCGCCTCTAACGAGACCCTACCGCGGTCCCTTCCGCGTCCTTACGACGCACTGACAAGGCATATATCTTATCCATCAACGGTCGCGAGGACTGGGTCACAATCGATCGTCTGAAACCAGCCTTCATCATGGACGAGGACCTCGCAGACGCGGATTCCACAGGGCGCCTCAATCTTCCTCGGAAAGAAGCGACTCCTTCGATCGCCAAACCTCCCGGCTGTAAGCCGCGGCCGGCCCTCGGAAGACGGTCGAACCCCCCCCCCCGAGGATCACCTCAGGGGAGGCATCCTGTCCCCGGAAACTCCCGAGGATCTACCACAGCAACTGATATCGCACACCCGAGGGCGCCTCCGCCGCCCAGCTCGCTTCCACGAGTGACAACCCGAAGTACAAAGACGTCAGCCAACAATTATACCTAATTATTGTCTTGGGGGGGGGAGTATTTGTAAGGACAACGCTTATCCATAATTTTTTCTGTATATAATTCATCATTCGCGTTGTTCTTACTTCCCTCCAAGAGAGCGTTCAGCAGGCTTTCCGCCAGTGTATAAAGCTTGTATAACCATATATTGTGTACTTTTATATTTTGTATTTTATGTCTCTCAAGAAACACAAATCGGGTCTCGCCGACCCACTTTTACTCTCTCGCGGGTCGGTAACCACATTTCCGTCCGCATGCTGTATATTTATATTTCCCTTGACTGTAATAAAAATCAGTACACTTCTACCTGCCTCTTTGTCCACCTCTCACACACCTATTATAAATTGTAGACTTGGCATCAATGGAAAATGACAATTTGTCCAAAATTGCATTTTCCTAACTATACAAACCTGAGGTCCTTTTTACATAGAAGGTACTAGCGGCAGCTGGATAAGGTCGTAAGCTTTCGAACAAGGGGTTCGGTAGTTAACTGCTTGTCCGACAGGCGCGCGCGCGCGCGACTGGGAGGTAAACAAATCACTTTTGCTTTTGGCCCAAGCAAAAACTGCAGAGTGAGGGGTGGCATGAGGTGGGACTATGTGTAAAAGGACCTCAGGTTTGTATAGTTAGGAAAAATGCAATTTTGGACAAATTGTCATTTGTTCCGACACGGCATACAAACCTTCGGTCCTTTTACAATAGGAAGACTCACGTTCTTGGTGGGAGGAATCTGAGTCTTTTGTGAACAGACTGGTGTTCGCCCAACCTTGAATGCCTCCCTGGTCGTAAGAGCGAGGGAGGGATCCAAGCCTCTGTCCGATTGATCGGGGTGTGCACCGCAGGATCAATGGTCAGACCTCTGGACCAAGTACTAAGAGAGAGGCAAGCGTATCTCTTCGTACCAGCAAACAAGAACAAGTTCCTATTTGCAAGAGGCAACATAAAGTTATGGTTTGTCTCTTGTTGGCATCCACTTCCTCCCCCTTGTAGGAGGAAGTGGTGGGAATATTCGCTCCCATCCCTAGTGAAAGGGATAGGATGGGGCTCTGTCGAGTAGCTCACCGGCATCTCGTCCTTATCCAGCAAGGTGATGACCGTATCCCTCTACCACAGGTAGAGGGGGAGAAAAAGATAGGAAGAGAAGCCAGTCACTCTCTCATTCACTTATCTATTCTTACAGTCACACCAGGACTCGATGCTGTTCAGTACCTGGCTATGGGTCTGGGTTAGCTACACAACGTGTTGAGCAGCCACCCACGGGTCCCAAGGAAAACGATCCAAGGACCTGTGGGCAATATCCAAAAGGTAGAAGGAGGTGCCAGTGGTCTGGTTGTACCAGACCCCTGCCTTCAGTACCTGCGCCACGGAGAAGTTCTTGTGTAACTCGAGGAGTGTACTTCTAGGTCATCTTGGTGCTGACGAAGAGTCTTCAACACTCAGCCTGGGATGTCGAGTTTCTTCAGAAAGCGCGGTCGCGCTTTCACAGGACAAAGCAGCATCTCCTTCGCATCGAAGGCGGTGAAGTCCATTAGGGAGGGGATTGTGAATGACTCTAACCGATCGTCAGGAACCGAAGGGTTCTGAGTCTTCGCTACGAAGTCAGTACGAAATCGAGCGTCACGAATCCCCATCCCCTGGAATGCTTGACTTCGCAGGAAAGTGCATCATGCCTTAACTCAGAGGAAAAGAAGGGAAATGGTTCGTATGACCTATCCCTCTTCTCGACTTCGGTGATGTCCTGTACCCATACTGGTCTATCCGTCTGCAGCGAAGTGTCTCACATTCTCCTATCCCCAAGCAGTGAAGTTCTTCTTCTCGGTAGTGGATAGGACACCGACACTCAATGGTGGGTGTCGATGGTATGGGTACTGTGACAAGCCGTTAGGACGAAGAAAAGACTGTTATGGAACAACCGAACTAAGTCCACAGCGAAGTTCGTAACAGACTTGGGCGCTCTGACAGCTGCCGACTGACTGCGTTCGGTAGGAGGCAAGTTGTCCAAGCACCCGAGCAAGTCACGTGACCTTCGCCTTTAAAGGGTTATGCCAAGAGACTAAACAAATAATTTGTTCGTCACCGATGCCAGAAGGCGAGGTGATGATTCTCTTAAGGCATGTGCCCAACAGGCGAAAGTCAATTGCCTTCTAGAGACCGAGGTCCCTGATGGCAAGATATCTCATAGTATAGTTGATTCTCAGCAAAGGAGAAACAACACTATGTGTCGTTGAAGACGAAGGTGTACAGACAATGCAACCTACGTCTTCACAGCTGAACCGAGAGAAGGATTCTCAAGATTCTGAACCTGTGCTACAAAGACTGAGAACGCTAACCGCTATTCATTGCTGTCCGGTGAGGATCGTAGTTGCAATGAAAGCGGAGCGCTTTTCAGTAATGAAGACACAGGGAAATACTGCCTGAAGAACTGCTTCTCATGGGCTGAACATTGGAAGTAGAGCTGTCAGGTCGGAGAGTAGGCGATGTCTTCTGACACATCTGTGATCGGGGCGAACAATGAATAATTGCACACCTACGAATACGAGATATTTTGAAGACAAACTCAGATGTCTGCAAAATCATTCGCATTATCGCGGTGCGATGCAGCGGGAGAACTAGTACAGACTTCTGTACCGTGCGGTAACAGAAAGATGAAAGAGTCCAAGAGATATCTCTGTTGAAAATTCTCGCAATGTCGAAGGCAATGAAAACGAGCGTCACAGCAGTAGATGGTCCTTCATTATTGCGAGAATCCCCGTTAATCAGAGACCTAAGTCCATGATTGTTGGGCAGAGATACGGTTCGGTAGTCAATCAAACCAGGGGAGAGAGAGATGTAACTGACCGTGCATCTCCGAGACCTAGCTGATACTGAGCTGCTATCAGGCAGTCCAATACGCAGTAGCTCTCGGTGACTCGTCATCCTGAGTTGCCAGGTAATCCATTATTCCACGAAGGAATGCGTTCAGCTAGAACCATCGAGCATAAAGAATACGCTCGAGCAATTATATTAAACGAAACGGATTTCGGTAATACAAAAGCTGATTTGGTGTTGTCATGACAATACCAAGTATCTAAAATCGAAACTGATAACTGCTGGGAGGTTGCAGGCAACCCCGAGTTGCAGTTCAATTAAGATACAATTCGTCTCGGTCACAAACCGTAGAGTTTTAACTACGGTATGCGCCTACCCCCCGGACAATTCAACTGTTAAAAGAATCATGTCGCGAGGGTAATATACGTAGTATATTTGTAGGTTCTGTACCACGACCTCCATCCTAAATTCTTTTCCCCTCGAGGAATGAGAATAAGGATTGGAGATCGACCAACTTCGTTCTCTAGTCAAGAGAGTGAAGGAGAAGTCTTTCCCAAAGGAAAGCTTCAATGGTGAACAGAATACCGAAGACGATAGTTCAAGCCAAACTGGAAGTTCCCGTCCGTTCTTCTCTATTCCAGGTTAATCGCCTACGTGAGATACTCTTCTTTCAGCAGCAGTCTTCTTCAAATGCTAGAAATTACAGGAATTAGAGCATAAGCGAGGTTCCCGATATCGTGTAACAATTATCGGGGTGGATTCTCGCTCACTTTGGACCGTGGTCTCGCCTAAGGTTTTGATGATCGTAAAAAACTCGAACACTCTGAGTGCGCTAGAAATTCCGTAGAATTCTAAGCACTCTGCGAAACCCCCACCGACCTTCGTCAAACGATATTGGCTGGTGGTCCTCTCGATTCCCGTAGAAATCGAGAAAGGGGCAGGATCCCTCCTCAACGACCGGGGCTTACGTCAGGTAGGACCCGAAGTCCCCCCGGGTAGCGCAGCCCCTAACGTGGGATCTTACAGAGAAATCTCTGTAGGATCCCTCCCCTTTCCCTCGTAGCCGTAAGGAGAGAGGGAATGGGGAGGAATTGGATACTGGCTCGCCTTCCCAGCGGAAGTAGCAGTGAAGAAGAAAAAAGGAGACAGCCATCGCCTTACGGCGATGGCCTCTCAGAGCCTGGGAAAACGTATGTCAGGAGAAAACGTTTCCCGAGGAGGGTTACGAAACTCATACTGTAGGTAAGGGTCTGCCGCCACTGTGAACGTTGTCTGGGTGGGGCTGATCGACACCTGACAGGAGAGAGCCGATACCGTCCTCCGACTCATTCCAGTCCTCGTCGAGGTCGAAACCTCTCAGGAGGACCGAAGGGGTATTTAAATACGGTGTCCGAAGATACGTAAAAACGCCTCTGTCGCAGTAGAGGAGGTGGAAGTAGCTTGTTCGACCGGTGCCAGAACTTGAGAGAGCCTTCTTGTCCGGAGACGAGAGACTACCTCCTGGTTCAACACCATCGGCAAGCTCCGATCGCGGCAGACCCACCGTCGATTTGGGTTCCCTCTCGGGCCCCAAAACGACTCAAGCCGAGACGTGGCTCTGCTGGTGGTGGGAGCGGCGATCCTTCCCCGAGGTCGTTGTGCTGACGAATCAGCACCATAACCTCGGCAAAGTTCCTCTGGATCTCGGCAGTCACAGCATCTTGCAGAGTAGGACCGTTAAGCCCTTCGAACAAGAGCATATTCCGAGAACCTTCCTCCTAAGAAGGGGGAACAGCGACAGCCCTCTCGGTCTTCTCCATCCACTTGCGCATACGTCCTGGCCGGTCCAAGAACCGGTGCCTGGCACGTAGGGCGTCGTGGTGTGATCATGAGGGGCGCACCCCTCACGATCACTCCTCAATACCTCGCTCCTCCCGGTGTAACCCGAGGAGGTTGAAGGTACGGGAGAGGCAGACCTGACGCTCCCTCCTCGCTCGCTGGCAGAACCAGCAGGCTTGGAGGGCTGCAGGCGATCGTCAACCCGCGGTGGCGATCGAGCTGCAGGCCTGGTCGAACCGCCTCGCTGTGGAGAACGGCTGGAACTGAGCCAGCGGCCCCGATCTCGAGTGTCAGAAGAGCTGGTGCTGGTTGCCGTACCCGATCGCTCTCTGTGAGAGCGACGGTCAGGCGACCTGCAGGCTCCACTGTCACGGTGAGACCGGTGCTTGTCCTCACGGCACGTCACGTCGCTGGTTGGTTCCAGCCGTGGCTGGCACCGGCGAACGGGGGGACCTCTTCCAGCCTCAGCCCGTGGCCGGTCGTGGACCGTCACGTCCCCTGGGTAGCCAGCTGGTCGCCGCGAGAGCGAGAGCTGTCAGGTGAGAGTCGCGTGAAGCGGCTGTCACCAGTCTTCCGCTCCGTGCCGTGAACCTGACGCTGAGCGGGCTCAGAGGTCTGGTTCCTGGCTGCACGGTCGCTGGTAGGCGACCGTACACTCGGTACCTCAGTTCGCAACGAGAGGCCGAGACGGACCCTGATGCAGTGGCAGAACCACTGACACCAGGCGAGGAAGTACCGGTGTTAGCCGGTACCCCTCTGGTCCCCGTAGTCTTCTTCCTTGCGGAAGAAGAGACGGGCCCCGCTCCCGAAGGAGCAGGAGGACCAGCGGAAAGAACCCTCCCAGTCCTACCGAGGTGAGACACGGGTCCCGACGAAGCTCCCGAGGGAGACTTCTTAGGAGGGAGGAGGCAACCTTCTTCTTCCTCGGCTGTGAGCCTTAGAAGTCGAAGGGGAAGAGGCGGCAGCCGACGACGATGAAGAAGATGAAGACGACGACGACGACACCTTCCTCCTCTCTTCGTCGTCAGCTTCCTCAGGACAGACGTAAGATCTGCCATCCAGGGCGGAGCCGGGGCTGCTGTAGCCGAAGCCACAGGGCCCGGACGCACTGTACAGACAGACCAAAGTCTGGGGTAGTACCACCACGACAGGGACGCGTCAGCAGGTATGGGCATCTCAGGAACAGCAGGCACAGCCAGCACAGCATCGGCAGGGACAGCCAGCGCAGCAACGGCAGGGACAGCCAGCGCAGCAACTGCATGGACAGTCAGTACAGAATCGGCAGGTACGGCAGGCAGCACCGGCAACACAGGAGGTGGAGCAGCAGCCAGCAACATCCTGGTACCGGCGGCAGGTCCAGGGGCGAGCTCTAGGGCAGCAGAAGTGTGGTCGCGGCAGCGCGGCAACCACGAGCGGCGGCGGCACGCCCCCCTCTCGGTACGGCGAACGGCACTTCACAGCGGCTGTAGGCAAGACTGTTACCACGTGAGGCGAGTACACCAGGTGAGGAGGCACGTCGTCACCTGGAGTCGATATCGTTGTCGTGGTCACCACTCCATGGGTGACCGCAGCAGGCCCAGACATAGAACCGCCGCCCCTGGACACTAGGCACGCCCTGCAAATCGAAGGACGCCCATACCTCACCAAGTCCACCCTCGTGGCAATAGCACCTGCGGAAATAAACAGTAGTAGTGATTAGTGGGGGGGAAGTCCCCTCGCGCGGGGGGGTGAGCCCCACACCGAACGAGCGGAAGACCCCGAATACAATTGTACATCGGGCACCGAGCGCCCTCCCCCGCGCTCGACGGATCGGGCGAGGGGAAGAATAACGCAGATAACCTTCCCCCGAAGGGGAAGGGCCATCTGTGGGAGCTTAGAGCGGGGGGGGTGGGAGGAATTCTCGTTCCCCCCCACCCTGCACAGCACCCATGTACCCAACAATAATAATAAGAGCCCGAGAGCAATCGTGCCCTCGGCACCGATGCAAGGGCAAGAGGATCAATTCCCTGACTGAGCGGAACTTGAACCAAAATAAATATTGATGCAATCAATAATAAAAGGAATAACATGAAAAAGAATCTTGCATTACGATTCACTTCACAATGAATAAGGGCTCGGAGCGAGCGCATTTGCGCCCTCGATACCGAGCGCAAGGGTAAAAGGATCCATTCCCGATTATGAACGGAAACCTTGATTCATAATAAATTGATGCAATCAAAATATATATGAAAAATGAAAAAGAATACTGCGCTTGCGATTTCACTTCATACAAAATAAAAAGGGGAAGGATCAATTCCCGGGAAATAGCGGAAACATTGATCCAAGTAAATAATGCAATCTCAATAAAATATGAAAATGAAAAAGAACTGCACTTGCGATTTCACTTCATTCAATAAAAAGGGGAAAGGATCAATTTCCGGGTAAGAGCGGAAACTGATCCAAAATGAGTATTGCTTCAATCAAAATAAATATATGAAAATGAAAAAGAATACTGTACTTGCGATTCCACTTCCATACAGAATAAGTTTTCGTGCCGAGCGCATTCGCTCGGCAACGAGCATACAGGTAAAAAAAAAAATAAATGAAAAGGGCACTTACTTACGATTTTCATCTACACATTTCCAACCAAAATATAAGCTCGGAGCGAGCGCTCTCCCGCCCTCGGCACCGAGCATAAACAATACGAGGATCATTTCTGGGAAAAATGAATTCTCGCACTTACGCCCTTCAGTCCCGGCACTCGGGTAATCAGAGGGCGTGGAGAAACCAAGATCCTTTAATTCACAATTGAATTCAATGGAAATAAATATGAAATGATTGTACTTACAATTCAGTTTCACTAGATAAATAGAAAAAGAAAAACACACCCATGCGAAAGCAACGACGATGAAGCGGGCAGAGAGCGATGATACACGTCTACAAGCCAGCAGGCCGAAAGCAAAAGTGGTTTGTTTACCTCCCAGTCGCGCGCGCACGCGCCTGTCGGACAAGCAGTTAACTACCGAACCTCTTGTTCGAAAGCTTAAGACCTATCCAGCTGCCGCTAGTACCTTCCTATTGTAAAAGGACCGAAGGTTTGTATGCCGTGTCGGAACAATGATCCATTTCATGGTCTTGACCTCATCCTTAAACTCTCTGTGGTCTGCCATGCTATACATACTACTATAATTTGATGTTTCCTGGTGAGGTAGACATCGTCACTGGGTGCTAACATACATTATTATGACTATACTGTTGGAACTCGCTGAAGGATTATGTAGTGCCTATGTATGATTAAGAATGACACCAAGCAACTGAGAGAAACCAATGGAAAATTGGCAGACACTGCCCTATTAATTATGTTATACTGCATTAGCTATGAAGCTTATTTTACTGCATAATTGAAATTAGACTGAGATTAAATTCTTTCCATCTTTATTGTTCATATATTACTTAAGAATGTTATAAAATTCATACATGGGTACAAAACCTATTCAACATTTAAAACAACATTTTTCTCTAAAAGACCTCAACACAGAAATTATTGTTTCAGCCAAGTTTAGCATGCTTGCTAAACAATAACTCTATAAGTTTAGTGTGCTTGCTATACAACTTTGAATCTAAGATTACATCTTAGATTATATTAAAATCCTCCAGAAGACCAGATGCTTTCTGAAGCAGAATAGTTAGATCTGAAATATGTCTGCGAATCTCTTTATGCCTTTTGCTTAGCTCCTCTCCTTGCAAATCGTCTATTCTATAGAGAAGGTCAGAGATGCCAGGAAACCCTGCTGCAGCATAGTTGTCGAACTGGCTTGGTGCAAATATTGCATGTCTGAAAGTATAATAAAAGTATAAAAAGTAAATATTTTATAGAACTATGGGACAACTGCCAACATGTTGAAGCTCAAGTTAAGATTCCACAGACACTATTACATTCAAATATATTATCCATGACTCGGATGCATTTACATTCTGCCCAGACTTAACCTATTTATTCAGTAGGCCTTTGCAAGTTGCTTGTCATAGTCCCAGAGTCAGTGGTAAGCGATTTTTATCTCTGATTGCCCTTTGTGAGGTTACAATTCATGTTGCGATATTTGTTCTGGTGTCATTTTACTGCTGAATATACGTATGTGCTTTATTATTGAATGTGGAAGAAAATGCAAAGCAATTGAGCCAAAATATTTTGAAAAAAAATTCTATGCTGGTCTGTGAAGAGAAATTCGCCTTAAATAAGGGAAGAGATATATTATTTATTTACCACCATGTAAAGCTGAAAAACTTCAATCCAAGTGATATATATATCCTTACTGTTATTCAGGTCCACTATCAAAGGGAAAACACCATGATTTTTCCTTGTACTCTTGGCTGAAAATTGGTTAGCACTAATTTTCTTTGATAGATGTGTTTTAAGTTAATGTTCACTGTATGTACAATATGATTATTTTGCTTCTTATCTGAAACTGAGTATACTTAGTTTCTCAAATACTACTGTGTGAGTGCTTAAGTCACAAAATATGGAAAATTATCATACAACTGATAAAAAAAATGGTAAGCAAAGATGGCATGGATAAGGAATAACAGTATGGATGCAGACTTAATCTTCTGAGATTGCAAAGATGTAATGCAAATTACATCCCTTGAGATTGAGAAGTCAAATGACATAATCCGCAGAAAGAATTATATGTTATGATATATCAATTTGTCGAAAATTGTATTTTTCCTAACTATACAAACCTGAGGTCCTTTAACAATAGGAATATACTTTCGGCGTACCTGGAATTACGGCCGTTGAATTTTGAACAAGGTGGTTAGGCAGTAACTACCGTGGGGCAGGCTAGCCCGGATGTAAACACTCCACTTTGCCTTTTGGCCCAGGTTCAGATTGAGGGGTGGCATGAGGTGGGCATATTTGTTGAAGGACCTCAGGTTTGTATAGTTAGGAAAAATAAAATTTTCGACCAATTGTTATTTGTTCCGATACGTAATACAAACCTTTCGGTCCTTTAACAATAGGAAGACTCACTGATTGGTGGGAGGAATCTGAGTGAGCCTTTAGAACTGACTGGAGTTCTGCACACCTAGGCTGCTACTCCTAGTCGTAAGAGCGAGGAGTGCCCTGCTGCCTCTGACAATTTGATCAGAGTATAGGAGCTGCGTGATCAAGAGTCAGACTTCTGGGCCTTTTCGAAATGAGTGAGGGATCGTGACTCATCCAAAAAAGGGCTGTGAAGAATATTGGCGTCAGAGACATTAATGCAAAGTTCTGGGAAGGGTTTGTTTCTATGATTCTGATAAGAAACATAAAAAGGATGCTTATGTATAGGCTTACCGCATAAATCGTCCGACCAGCCAGTGTGAGTTTGAGTCCTATCCTCAACTTGAAGGATAGGAATGGAGAGACGAGGCGAGGAAGGGGGAGAGCCAGTCACTCTCGCATCCTTCTTACCTCTACAACTGCACACCATGAACGAGATGCAACTTGTCATGTCAAGGAGCTGGGTAAGCAAACACATCTTGCAACCATCCACCACTGGTCCAGGGAAATGAGGTTCCAAGGACCTGTGGGCAGTCCCGGAGGGAAAGAAGGATATGGTCGCGATGACCTATCCATTTTCCTGTCCGACATATTCTTCGGAGTGATGTCCAATACCCATACTGGTCTATCCGTCTGCAGCGAAGTGTCTCACGGTCTCGTATCCCACTGTGGCGAAGTCTCTTCGTCTCCGCGGTGGATAGGACACCGACACTCCGTGGTAGGTGTCGATGGTTATGGGTACCGGAACACGCTAGTAGGACGAAGTAATGATTGATTGGTATAACTGATACTAAGTCCACAGCGTAGCTCGTGACGGTCTTGGACGCTTCGACAGCTGCCGACTGACTGCGTTCGGTTGTGTGAGGCGAGCTGTCCAAGCATCCGAGGCGTAGTCACGTGACCCTCACCTTTTGATAGGTTATGCCGAGAGACCATACAAATCGTCTATCTGTTGCCACCGATGCCGAAAGGCGAGATGATGATTCTCTCAAGGCATGTGCCCAACAGGCGAAAGTCAATTGCCTTCTAGAGACCGAAGTCCCTGATGGCAAGACAGAAGTTCTCATAGTAGCTGAATCTCAGCTAAGGAGAAACATCACTATGTGCCGTTGAAGACGAAGGTGGTAGGTGAATGCAGACCTACGTCTTCACAGCCGAATTGAGAGAAGTAACTCAAGATTCTGAACTTAGAAAAGTCCTGCCGATGACACCAACCCGCGAAGATGGCTTAATCCCTGTGATTTACAAAGGACTGAAAACGCTAAACCACTACTTCATTGCTGTTCGGTGAGAAGTCGGAGTTGCAATGAAAGCGGAGCGCTTTTCATTTATGAAAACACAGGGATATACTGCCTGAAGAACTGCTTCTCATGGGCTGAATCATCATCTCTTTCCCAGGTTATCCAGGGAGGACATCTATATACTTGGAAGTAGAGCTAGCAGGGTGGGGAACAGGTGATGTCTTCCGTTATACATCTACAATTCGGGGTGAACAATGAACAATTGCACACCTATGAATACGAGATATATTTAGAAGACAAACTCAGATGTCTGAAAAAATCATTCCGCATTATCGCAGCGGCAGGTGCGATGCAGCGGGAGACTAGGCTACAGACTTCTGTTACCGTGTGGTAAACAGAAAGATATCTCTGTCTGAAAATTCTCGCAATGTCCAAGGTGATTCAGTAGAAATGGTCATTCACGTATGCGAGAATTCCAGCCGACCAGAGACCTAAGTCTGTGATTGCTGGGCAGAGATTCAGTTCGGTAGTCAATCATTGTAGAGGAGAGAGACATAATCCGACCGTGCTATCTCGGAGAGCCAGCTGGTACTGGGCTGTGGCAGGCCGCCCAATACACCGCTAGCTCTCGCTCACTTGTCATCCTGAGTTGCTAGGTAATCCATTCCAAGAAGGAATGCGTTCGGCTAGAACCATCGAGCGCAAAATAATACGCTCGAGCATTTGCATTTAATCGAAATGGATTTCAGTGAATGCAAAAGCTGAGGTGGTGTTGTTGTAACAATACCATAAGTATCTCAAAATCGAAACTGGTAACTCCTGGGAGGTTTGCAGGGCAGTCCCGAGTTGCAGTTCAATTAAGAAGATACTATTCGTCTCGGTCACAACCCGTAAAGTTAACTACGGTATGTGCCTACACCTTGGACAATTCATCTGATAATAGAAGCATGTCGCGAGGGCAATATACGTAGTATATTTGTAGGTTCCTGTACATAGACCTCCATCCTAAATTCTCTTCCATTCAAGGAACAAGAATAAGGACTGGAAGCCGACACCCTTCATTCTCTAATGAAGAGAGTGAAGAAGTTTTCCCCGAAGGAAGACTTCTACGGTGATAACAGGATACCAAACTGGATGTTCCCACCCGTTCCTCTCTATCCCAGGGTTGGCTGCCTACTGAGGCGACGGACCGTCAGGTCCATCCAGGCTGAGCCCTTCCTGAGATATTCTTTCTTCAGCAGCAGTGCTTCGGACCGTGGTTTCACCCAAGTGTTTGCAGATCATAGAAGACCAGAACACTCGGAGAGTGCTAGAAATTTCAAAGAACTCTAAGCACTCGGCAAAACCGAATTCGTCAGACGATCATCGAGTGGTGGTCCTCCCGATTCCCGTAGAAATCGAGGATGGGGCAAGATCCTTCCTCAATGACGGGGACTTACGTCCGGTAGGACCAGAAGGTCCCCTCAGGAATGCAGTACCCAATGTGGAATCCTACGGAGAACGCTCTGCAGGATCCCTCCCCTTCCCTTCACAGCTATAGGGAGAGAAGGAATGGGGGAGGATGAATGGATACTCGCTCGCCTTCCCAGCGGAACTAGCAGTCGGAGAAGCGAGTACGAGCACGGTGATGGCCACTCAGAGTCTAGGAAAACGTTACCGTCTGGAGAAAACGTTTTCCTGAGGAGGGTTACAAACTTGTACTGTAGGCTAAACATCTGCTGCCACCGTGACTGTCGTCTGGGTAGGGCTGAGCAAGCACCTGACAGGAGAGAGCTGATACCGTCCTCCGACGCATCCCAGTCCTCGTCAAGGTCAAAACCTCTCAAGAGTACCGAAGGGGGAGCCCACCCTGGTCTCTGAGTGCGTGGTCCAGACGGACCGTCATGTGAACGGCGGTGATGGTCCCTCCGAGAGTCTGGGAGGCGTCATTCGTCCTCGCCAGCCCCCCATGATCTCCTCCAACCACTTGAGCGAGGATCTGTTGGTCCAAAGACCGAACCTGGCTCGTGGCTGGACCGTAAGAAGTGCATTCCTCACGGTCACTCCTGTTCGCCTCGTTCCTCCCGGTGTAGCCTGAGGAGGTTGAAGGGATAGCGTAGATAAACGCTGGACCAAAGAACGGAGCGTCGGTTTCTTATGTCAGGGGAGCCGTTACGAGAGCTCCTCCCCTGCCTACCAGCAGAACCGGTAGGCTGGGAGGACTGTAGGCGATCATCAACCATGGTGACGATCGAGCTGCCGGTCTGGACCAGCTGTCTTCTTGCGGAGAAACGCTGGACCAAGAACGGAGCGTCAGTTTCTTCAGGAGAGCTGCTGGCGATCGGGCTGCACTGGTCGAGCGGCTAGACCAAGAGCAGTGGCGATGGTCCCGAGCGTCAGAAGAGCTGCTGCTGGTTCCCCTATCCGTCCGGTCCCGGTGGGAGCGGCGGTCAGGGGACCGTCAGAGTCCGCTGTCACTCCTGATCGCCTCGCTCTTCCTGGTGTAGCCCGAGGAAGTTGAAGGGATAGGAGAAGTAGGCCTGACATCCCCCCGCCCACCAGCAGAACCGGCGTGCTGGGGGGGGGCTGCAGACGCTCGCCAACCTGCGATGGCGATCGATCTGCAGGCCTGGTCGAGCGGCTGGACCGAGAACCGCGGCGACAGTCCCAAGTGTCAGAAGAGCTGCTTCTGGTCGTCCCGAAGGGAGCGGCAGTCAGGGGACCGGCGGTGGGAGCGAGGCCTGCCCTCACGGCGCGTCACGCCATTTGGACCAGCCGAGGCTGGTCCAGGCGACCGAGGGGACCGCTTCCTCGCCTCAGCCCGCGGCTGGTCTGGGACCATCGCATCAACCCTGGGTACCGGCGACTCGCCACGAGAGCGATCGCTGGCCTGGTGGGAGTCACTCTGTGCCTGGATCCTGGCGCCGAGCGAACTCGTTTGCCTGGGTCTTGGCTACACAGTCACCCGCAGGTGACCGTACACTCGGTACCTCTCGTGAACGAGAGCCCGAGACGGTACCTGGCATCGAGGCAGAACCTCTGGCACCAGGAGAGGAGGTACCGGTGTTAGCCGGTACCCCTCCGGTCCCCGTCATCTTCTTCCTTGCAGAAGGAGAGACGGGCCCCGTTCCCGAAGGAACAGGAGGACCAGCGGAAGCCCCAACTGTCCCACCGGAGTGGGACAGACCCTTAGAGGTCTCTGAGCGAGACTTCTTAGGGGGGAAGGAGGCTACCTTCTTCTTCTTCGGCTGGGGGGCCTCAGAAGTTGAAGGGGAAGAGGCGGCAGAAGACGACGGCAACACCTCCCTCTTCTTCCTCTTCCTCCATTCAGGACGGAGTTGGGGCAGTTGCCGAAGCAACACAGCCCAACTGCACCTGTCCAGAGGGACCTGCAGGAGTAGCAGTAGAGAGAACGCTTCCTCGAGGAGGGCTACGAACTCCTACCCGGCAGGTGAAGTGTCTGCCACCCCCGAGACTGGTCGGTCACGCGAACGCGACGGTCGTCTGGGTGGGGCTGTCTCTGAAAGAAAAGGATTAATTAAAAGAGGGCTGGATGGCCCGCCTCCACTGGCCTCTGCGTGCACGGACCCGTGGGAACGTCACGTCAACCCTGGGCACCGGATGATGGCTCCTACCACCTTCCGCTCCATGCCTGGGTCCTGACATGGGGAGCAAACTCCGCAGTCTGGACCCTGGCTGCATGGGGTGACCGTACACTCGGTAACACTCGCAAGCGGGCAGCCGAGACATTTCCCGGTTCAGAGGTGGAACCTCTGGAACCGGGAGAGGAGATACCAGCGGTGGCCGGTACCTCCATGGTCCCCGTCTGCTTCCTCCCCGAGGAAGGAGAGACGGGCCCCGTTCCCGAAGGAACGGGAGGACCAGCGGAAGACCCACCTGTCTCACCGGAGTGAGACAGACCCTAAGAAGTCCCGTGACGAGACTTCTTAGGGGGGGAGACCACCTTCTCTTAAGGCAAAGCCTAAAAGTTGAAGGGGGGGAGGCATGAAGATATGAAGATCTCGAAGTGGAGGTTGACGACACTTGACGAGCTCTCTTCCTCTTTGGTTTCTCCTTCTGCCAGACTTCTACCATCAGGAGTAGATAACCTCACAGGGCAACGCGACAGCATCGTCCAGTGACAAACTCCCGGGTAGTAGTAGTAATGAAAATGATTATTAGCAGGGGATCAGTACACACTCGAGGATCGGTACGCATGTTACATGCTACGAGTCATAGACACCATTCCAAGGTTAGGAAAACCAACACAAAGAACATCCAACCAATGCTGCTGAAAACACAATCACCAATAGTATGTGAAATAAGGCAAAAAATATTAAAGTAATGAGGATACTCCTCACACATGCAAGGGCGCCGCCCTCCGAAGTGAGAGGAGATCCCCCAGCATCAACACCGCACGCCCATCCTTCTACCTTCTTCCGACAGTAAGTGAAAGGAAGAAGAAGAGAAATTACCATAAAACACGGACAAACCTTGGAAGTTCCCTTGGTAATTCCCAAGCGTAAGCGTAATTTCCGGATGAATACATGTCTCATCCTCACGATAAATACATATCTCGTCCTCATGCAGGTCTGGGCCAGTGTTAAAGGGCGAAAGAATGTAAATATGTTTGCATACCTTAGCCGCCGGCTCTTAACACAAGTAGAGGGGCGGTTACAAAAGCTATCACAAAAAAGTGGGTTTGTATATTAATTGAAAAACTAAGGACAAACCTTTGTTTAGTATTAATATCAAACACCATATATGCATAATTATTTAAATACAAAAAATAAACCAAAAGGATCCTACCGGGAAAAAAGATTAACGACCAGTCAGCCGGAGCTTACAAAGACGGCCGAAAGTAAAGTGGAGTGTTTACATACGGGCAGGCACGGTAGTTACTGCCTAACCACCTTGTTCAAGATTCAACGGCCGTAATTCCAGCTACGCCGAAAGTATATTCCTATTGTTAAAGGACCGAAAGGTTTGTATTACGTATCGGAACAAGTTAAGTTTCATTGGGATGAATCACTAAACCAGTCCAAAACTTGTTATTTTATATAGTTTCCTATATAGTGCAACTAACTGGCATACATACAAATTTATAACTGAAAAGAAAATTAATTCACTGCAGAAAAAATGTAACTGTAAGTTACATTTCTGTTCTCACCAAACCTACACTTCACAATTTTTAAAGATGCCATAAAAGTACAATTATTCAGCTTGAATACTAGCTCAAAATCTATGAAGAAAAAATAAATTAACAGCCTGTTACGACATGTAGCCATTTTTGTCGCTATACTTGTCATCCATTTTTGGAGAATATGGGCTATTGTATTGAAATATTCAAATGCTGCAACGGCAGAAATGAATTGTAGAGTTGGATATTGGTTAATGCATCAACATATCATTAAAGATCACTAGGGGGTGAACTCATCATGCGCCTATTTATTATTATTATTATTATTATTATTATTATTATTATTATTATTATTATTATTATTATTATTATTATTATCATCCAGATGATGAACCCTACTCATATGGAACAAGGCAACAGAATACATATGTTGTTAATTCAAAAAAGGAGAGAAATTGGATCTGGAAATTCTTGTTTAGATTAGATATTATAGTCTTCAAGTTATACAACCACAACTTTATGGACTTCTGTACTTTCAGTTACATCATTACGATTATTTTTTACTATGAAACCATTTTAGATGAGAAAATTTTTTAAATAAATCTCTTGAATTGAAAGTTATTAGGAACTACATGGAGCTGCTGTTAGCTATCAGATGTCTAGAAATGATTCAGAAACTCAGCCCCCCCCCCCCCCACCCCAAAACCCCCAAGTGTCTGTTGAGATGCCACTAAAAGCAGATGGTACTAGACACTTACCTAATTGTTGGGCGTCCTGGTAGGCCTGTTGGCATAATGAACACTTGCTCCAATTTCATCATTTGGTCATTAATTGCACGCAGCATAACTGGACTGAAAATAAATGTTTAAGTATATTATTTATTAAGAACCACGACACAAGCAGAATTATGTTGGAACCATATAATGATTAGTATTATTTAAATTATGTAAATACACCAGTTTTGAAGAAGCATTTTTTAAAAACAAAATATACTGTAAAACATAGGTATGTACCATTACTGGAGCTAACTAAATAGCCCTGATAATGATATTTATACAGTATCCTGATACTGATATTTATACAGTATGTATACTATACTCTGTTTTTTTCCATCTGTCCATCCGCCTGTGGTGTTTTAGTATGGTAACACTGCTTCCCGGGCTTTGGATAGTTACATTCAGCTTACATTCAACAATTATAATAATATCCTATTTCGAATATTAACGGTGTAATTCGCATACTGTTAATTATTAAAACACTTTTCAGTTGCAAATGTACACCCAGATATCCTTTTATTTACCTAAAACTTACACATAGCGTAACTATCTAAAGCCCGGGACGCAGTATTACCATACAAAACACCACAGGCGGGTGGACAGATGGAAATAAACAGTATATTTGGGTAGGAGCTGGTGAATTTGTCAAAAGATGTTGTTCATTACTTTAGGTGATTAATGTAGTAGTTCCATGGTATAATTTGAGGTATAATTTGAAAGCCAAGTCACACACACCAACCTCCTTGAGAGCCTCACAGAAACTAAGAGATTATTTAGGACTAGCTAAAGGAGCTGTTTAGGAGGGCATACTGTAAGCTGAATCTCCCTTTAACATGTGTGCTTTATGGACTTAAGGCTGTAAAGTAAAAAACTAGGGCACTTTCAGCTATTAAGCACTGAAGACAGAGAGCTGGAGTGCTTAGACAGCACGATAAAAGGATTCAGAAAATAAAGGAAATGAAGCACAAGGATTTACAGCTAAACTTGGAGAAAACCAACAAATGCACTAAAGAGTAACAAGTAAAGTGGTTAGACAGAAAGAAAGAAAGTGGGATAGGAAGTAAAGCAAAAGAATATAAGCAGATGCAGTTATGGACTGTAGTGATGCTGCCAACACCCTTTGATTGATTGATTATCTGGTGTTACAACTACCAGGGTCACTGACGCCGAGCTAATGCCCTTTAGTAATGCTTACAGTGCACATGTTAGATGCACTAATGGCACTAACCCCTGTGCTGTCTCCCTTGAGAGTTAACTGGAAAGGATCACAGAGACAATGTACATCAAAAACATCCTTAGAAAGCAGCTGAAGACATCACAAAGGAAGGAGGAAAAAGCCTCATTTGAAAGACAAAAAACTGACATCAACCTAAGTGCCAGCCAAACCTGGTGATTCACCAGCATAAAGAGACAAATATCACTAGTAGACATTTTCCAGCATACTTTTGCTCTATAGACAAATCTTTGAAAACTGTGCAAGGAAGGTTGGCAGAAAACACTGTGCATTGGAAATGAGGGTCCTTACAGTAAACTTTTACGTACTATAAAACCTGTCTAATTCTCAAATATTATTTTATACTCTGTAAGTAGGTCTACTTATGCTCTGTAAGTAGGTCTCAATATTCTAAGCCCTTTTTCCCATAAACAAATTGGCACAAATGAGCTGTTTTGGTGATATTTTTTATCATTTATATTTGTTTAAAAACAGAGGCCAGCTCTTAATGAGGTTGTCTACCACTAGAAATGTATGTTTGTACGTGTGAACTGCTGACTAGTACCTCATTCGGCAATCAAGGTGAAGGTTATTGGTTACAAGTGCATTAGGTTATTGGGGCTCATGAGCATTCAATGTCTTTGGGGTTGTTCATTCAGCTAAACTTTGAATTTTCTGAGTACTAATGGAATGGTTTCGTGGTAGGCATAGCCTACTCCCATCACTGATGCATTGTTAAGTCTGGATAGTTTAAAGAATGACTTAGGGTTATGGGTATGGGAACCATAGCAAACTGGTAATTTACAATGGTTTTGAAGGTCGAATTAAAAAAAAAAAAAATTCATGAAAAACTTGGAATTTCACTTACAATATTTTATTTCACCTACAAAATTCTAATCATACCTATCAACTAACAATAAATTTTTACTCTAAACTATAATTGCATTCTGGAGTTTAAAATATGTTTTCAATGTTAATTGAATTGGCAAAAGAATAGTTTGAGAGATACTAGTTCTCCTTACATACTATAATTACCTGTGGGAGGAACATGGTGAGAAAGCGCGATTTTTGGTGGGGCAAAAAACCTAATGCGTAAACTATAAGGATGTGTTTAACCTACCCTAACCCAAAGTGCCAGGTCCTTACCTAGCTAGGACAATTTGGCCCCTCTTCTACACCCTTCCTACCTACCCCAACCTCAAGTACTGTAAATATGATGAACAAATCATCAATCTGAATCACGTAGTAGGGCAAATGACCGAGCGGCGACATAGCGACCACCTCTCCCAGAACGTGGCCACCTTCCCGAAAAAGTACTTGAATCCTCTGCCATGAGCATCAGTCAAGAGTTGTGGCCCATCCAGGCAACACACCGAGAACTCTACTCTTCTCAAAGTAAGAGTTTTATCCTAAATTATGAAATAAAGGCACAATTACTGATTTAACAGAGGTTAACATAGGTCTAGCCAGCACAGTGATATAGTATAAGCCAAGATGCACTGAAACTGTCAACAACATTAGTAACGATCTTGAAGTAGTTAGTTGTTTGGTTTATTACTTGGTTATGGGTCGTATGAGTTATTTTAATTTGTTTTAAGTTCTTTAATTATATTTACTCTTTTTTCCACATTTCATTTAAGCTTCTTTTGTTATGTAATCATGTTCTTTAACTAGGATTTATCCAACAATATCAACTAAAGTAGATTCGCGTTGGAACTGTTCACTTTGATAGGCTTATCTTGGTGTACCTTGATGCGTTTATTTCATTTTAAGGCTACTTTTTAATGGGTTGATCTGTACTACCGTATAAAAAAGGGAATTTCTGGTAATTTAATACCGTATAATGATGAAAAGTATCTAGTCCTGTGACTTCGCAGTGTTAGCTTACAACTGGTCACCATGAACGCTACCTATACTCGGTTTTTTTCCATCTGTCCATCCGCCTGTGGTGGTCGCGCATGGTAACACTGCGTCCCGGGCTTTAAATAGGTAAGCTATGTCTAAGTTTTAGGTAAATAAAGTATGCTAATTACACCATTAATATTCGAAATAGGATGTTATCTAAAGCCCGGGCCGCAGTGTTACCATGTGCAAACACCACAAGCAGATGGACGGATGGAAAAAAACAGAGTATAGTTGTATTGTAAGGGACTGTTTGCTTTGACAAGCTTCTCTACAGTGCACCTGGATGCGTTTCCCACATTTTAAGGCTACTTAATAATTGATGGATTTGTATTAACATATAAAATACAAGACGTTCTAGAAAAATGATTTAGTATGATGATGAAACCAGTCTAGTCCTGTGGCGTTTCCATTTTAGCTTATAAATGGCCATCATGAACGCTACCTATGGTTGCTGGTTCCTAAGCGCTCTCCACAAACACAGTTGCGGGCACACTACACTGTTTATGAAGTGCATAGCTTTATTCCCTTAATTGTTTATTTTACTCATTATTTAGTTTAACTTTACTATATGTTACTTAAAAATGTTTATTTTAATTCATGTCTATTATCCCTTTTTTGCAACCAAATTAACCACGAAAAATTACAGATATTTCCAAGTTAGATACAATCCAATATTTCTACTCTACCTTTACCCCAACCCCTTTCATTTCTTCTTCTTTATAACTGAGGCATAGCCGTGCTACTGAGCTTGGACATCCATCGCTTTCCAGGTTATATATTCTCCCAGTTTTCTGTCAGGGGATATCAGTGTCCCTAAATTTATGTCTTGGTCTGCATTTTGCAACGATTTACACATGAATAAATGTCCGGTGGTGTCCTCCTCCACTCTGCATATTTCACAGACCTCGTCCTTAAATTTCAGTAGGAACACTTCAACACAGTCGTCGCTAACATTCTTCTTCTCCCTAATCCTAAAATTTTTTTTCCAACAAGATTATTTATTTAGGCTCCTCATAAATTATTACACTTGTACGAAATATCCTGCCAGTTCAGTGTTAACGCCATACCAGACTTATATGAGAAAATATTCTTATCTGAATATTCAGAATATAATATATCATCCTGAATAAAATACCTTTATCTAATGTCACGCTTAATGATGACATGAAGTTTAAGTACTGAGGATAGTAGTACTAATTAAACATGCAATTTCCTCTCAAGATTTTGAACAAAAATCTGTCAACTGCACACAGGGTACTCACTCTAAGGTGTCCTTCACAGAGTCCAACTTTTGAGCAAAGATGGCCGTTGCAGCCGTGAAATTGTGAGCAGATTCTTCCAGTAGAGCTGAAATGATTAGGATGAAATGTTTAATCATCTGGACTCAGTTGTAACAAACCATCACTTCTTGCATGTAAAACTGGAGTGTATTTATTCAACTCATAACTAAATTCAAGGCCAGAATAGTATTCCTTTGGTGGACGCTCAAACATTGTGATAAACAACTTTCATTACAAATTTTATCACTGATTCTAGCGAAGAAATCACTTACGGAATTTGTCATAAATTTCCAGCAACGTGGCACCTTTGCCCTTGTCCTTAACTTTATTGAGGCTTTCCTCTATTACTGTTGACATCTGTTGCAGACTGTAGGGTATAAGAGCAGAATCAGCGAAGTATTTCAGGAACAGGGCTGCCAACCTACCACATCCCTGCATTATCTTAAAGCCTGGATCAACAAATGTATCTACCAAGTAGAAAGTCTCGAAGCCCGTGTGGTAGGTTGGGTGAGTGTATATGCCGTGCTTGTTCTGAAATGGGAAGAAGAGGAGATTAAAGAGAATGCAAGTACGATAGTAGATTCACATTAACCGTGCATTTGATGTCTAGGCGAGTCCCTTACGACGCTCCTGATTGGCTGTTGATAAGCCAATCATAGGGCTGGAAACTCTCAGTCTCTCTCGATACATGGGTGCGATGTATGTTCCATCTCTCCTGAGGGATACTTTTGAAAGACGTAATCCTCAGGAGAGGTGGATCATGCATCCTACCAATTTGAACTCTCTCTCTCTCGAGACTGAGAGTTTCCAGCCCTGTGACTGGCTTATCAACCGCCAATCAGATTAGCGTCGTAAGAGAGTGGCCTAGACATCGAATGCACGTTGATGTGAATCTGCTATAGTAATGTACAAGTGCAGTACTTATATTTTTTCTCTTTTGAAATATATCTATTCTGTTGCAAGCTGTAAACCCGACATAGGTTAAAAATGATACTGAAGACAAATTCATTTAGTAATTTAAATAACTCCCTCCAAACAGAACAGAAATGTTTATTGATATGATGAGCTTTTTTCATGTATGTATTATTCAAAACTTACCGAATCCATTCTAAACACTACATTCAAGCTGGGTATCCCTCCATAGAAGGCAAAGGGTGCGTGATCACTACCAGATCCCAAGGTCTTTAACCTGTAAGATGGGACTTAAATGAGCAATAGTAATGTTAACGTATTGAGTCTATTTACTTTTCCAAAATCAGCATTATATGCAAATACTATGATGAAGTTCCACTCGCCGTCTTTGGAGTGCATTTACCGTAGACTTTTGTGGCTCTGATTACCATCTTTGACTAGGGCTGAATTTCTAAATAAATAATACTTATTTTTGTTGATCTCAAAGTTGTTTTCAAGCTACTAAGTGAATATGGTGTTATCTAAGTGACATAAAGTAATCCTTTGACATCGTCGAGAGATTATGCTGTTGTGTGACTGCATAAGTTAAGAATATTGACATTATCATTCATACTTGTATAACTTCGTGTAAATATCTGATGAATAGGTAACCATATAATTTGGTACTACAATCAATATTTCAGCAATACTTACTCAGGTGAGGACCTGTTTCTCGCAAGATGGTAGGCCTCCCACTCATCGTAGAGTGTTTTGCCTTCCCGTACACCAGGAACCTGTAGGTACAATAAGGCCAAGGTGAGATGGTCCTCTTCAAAAAGAGGGCATGGCAAATGCAGTAGCATAGACGAAAGAAGAAAATGTATATGAGGAACAACAATGATGTATGGGCCACACAAGTCTTACCTAACCTAACCTAGGTCAGATGTGTGTCTTGTGGAAATGCATTCGGGCCATTGCCAGTTTCTTATTTGTCGATCTAATGCTTACGTGTTTACTTGTAAGTTTAGCAAGTAGTAATTGCATTTCATGATTAATGGAAATTGTAACTGATCTTTCACCTAATGTTAATGAAGATAAGATACAGTATACAGAAACTGAAATTATTATTCGTGGAATAGCTTTGACAAAATGTGTTCTGTTGCACCATGCTTTGGATGCTAAATTAATCCATATCCCAAAATTATTTTAAATGTGCCTTTTTTTTTTAAATTAAATGAATTTTTAACCTTCTTCAAATCATTATAAGTTTTATGCACCTATCAAAATAATTCATAATTTATAACTATTGCAATATAAGGCATTATGATTGTTTCCTATCAAAGTACTTTGGTTATCTGTTAAACAAAATGAGTACAAAACACCTCACAAACTTATTGCATGAGCATTACAAACAAATTGCAAGCAAGTCAACGACCGTAAGCGGATAGGGCTACAAGAATGTGTTAGAATGTACGTAAATAGTGGTATATGAGCGAGATAATGTAGTGAAATTCAAAAAAACTCGAAATGATGGCGACCTAACTCATGACTCCCAGACTTTTTCTAAGTCTTTTGTTATTTTTTACTGCGTCTTGTTAATGAGCCGTGTAACTACTAAAATCCGCAGATAAACGAGTACACTATGACATGACATCTTACACGTTTGACCAATCACAGTTTCATTTTTTGACATCTCGGAAACTTTGGCCAATGTCGCGGGTGTTCGAAAATTTTCTCGGCACAGAATAAAAACATTATCCTATCAACGCTATTTCAGTTCCTTCTTAGACATGGAACCGGTAGCTAGCACTTCTTCTGAGCAGCATTTACGGGATAATATTCCAGATCCTGTTGACGAAATTCCAGCATCTTGTAGTGTTTGTTATTTAAGTTACGGTGATTTTTGTCTAGTGTATTCTGGAAATACACACAAAAACTAGGGATCTGTGCCAGAGACATAGTACCCTTAAGGGGGGGGGGGGGGGGTTGTCGCACAGGGAGGCACCTTAGAGTACTTCTGCAAAGATAAGTTTAAAACACAAAGATAAGACACTCACCATTTTCGTAAGCTTCACCAGCGGGTCCCAGATGAGAGGACTCGATGAAGGGGTAAGAATAGAACCTGCAGCACAGGAGTCAGTGTTCAGGTACAGGACTGCTCGCTCCTGGAGCTTCTCCAGGTGTTCCTGCAAAGGATTTTGACATATGCTCTATGTAAGTCTCAGTTATACACTTACAAACCTGTTTATTTCTGGATTTTCATGATGAATATTCCGTACAATCCAAGTGAGTGAATTTCGAAGAATTATCGAATCTTAATAATTAACATATCCTGAAGCGTTAATGATAATAAGAATTTTACATGGGTTTATTGACAATTCTTTTCATCGCTCGTATGGCACTGTGAGCCACAAACTGTAAAAGAAAAAAAATCTGTATGCCTCAAGTCTGTTTAGGTGGAAGGAGTTACACACTGTTTTGGACTGTTTTACGTGTAAATAAACATATATTAAAGGTATATTGTTAAAAAAATGTTTAAATTGGTTCATGGACAATTTTGCTCGTCCCTTGTGCGGCACTGTAAAAGTGTCAACAAAATTTATTCAAAAATAATTTACCAACCGTTAGAAATACCATTCTCTCTAGCTTTAGTCTTATAGAGAAAACGAGTTTTATAATGCCATAGGGCTGACTCGCTCAAGATCTGATCGTTTCAGAATTCTCTTAATTTTTTTTCTGTTATCTCAAAATCTGCCTTTTCAAGACTAAATGCTTATTTCCCTAAGAACTCTAAACCAAATTCAATTAAACTTGCAATTTTTCGTTTTTTCAATTAATTTTGAATAGTGACATCGACTTTTTTTTTTTTTTTTTTTTTACTGCCGAGGCCGAATTTCTAACTTTCCACTCGAGAGTGAAGTGGAATGAGTCACAATAAATAAGAATTCAAACAAACACTAACTCGAGAATAAAATAAGAATTTTATTGATTGACATTCTTGATGTGTTTGGTAAAAATATACTTAAAATTCCTAAGCTTTTAGAGGACAGTATAGTACTCCTCGCCGTCAGAGGGAGTGAGATTAATCAAAAGTTTCTTCCTGGACGGACTGTTTGTATCAGGTCCTTGACTGATCTTCTGACTATTTGGAAAGCTTAAGATTTTTCCACTCAAGAATCATTACAAAAAGGTTTGTGCGTCATCAATGTCCCTGAACTGTGGGTAAAGAAGTTGAGTTGGATTTTAAATATCTATACACAGCCATTCACATAAAGTCCAGCTGGCCCCAGTCACAACCAAACGAGACCTGGTCATGAGCTATAAGAAACGGAATGTAGACCGGGACGAATATATCTTTAAATGAAGAACTTGTAAAGGATCAATGATTTGCACCTGATTTCCAGAACCCATCCTACAGCAGGTATCAGAGCCCTGAATGTGAGCGACGGTCGTGATACTTACTTGTGCATGAGTAGGACCTGTTTAGTTCCCAACATCTCGAAGTCATTTCTTGTTAGGCTGTGACCTGGCACCGTATTTAAGTGTAAGATTAAGATATGTCTTATACCATGTCTAACAGTCTTACTGCATACTGTCATCAGAAAAGCATTGACCAGAAACTGAGTAGGTGAATTTTTCTCTACGATAATGGTGGTGATATGTCCCAATTAGGTGTGGAACCATAATTTCAGCTACTGTACTATAGTCTCAATACCTCTGGCAGGAAAACCACTCCATATGTTTACAAGAAAGGGATGAGAGACCTCTGGCAGGAAAGAGAAACAGAAACCAACTCACCTCAACCCACTCGGTGGAGCCTATAAGACCGTATTCCTCTGCCCCCCAGCTACAGAAAACCAAGGTCCTCCGTGGTCTCCATCCTGTAGGGAAGCATTTCCATCTGGCTTAAGTTAATATAAGATATGATTACATACGTGCATTGCTTTTCTGAATAGGCAGTCTCCGTTTATCGGCAGAGATTCTCTTCTCGATGGGAGCTCGGCGCTTTATGGCGGTTATGGTGCCTCTATTAGGCAAGTTATGGCGCCATAACACTATTATCAGCACCTTATGGAACCGATAACCGAAACCAGGCCAGTTACGACACCATAAATGGCTGATTTTATGAAAATCAGCCAAGCCCCATAAAACCAGATCGTCATTAACCGAGTCTGCCGATAACTGGGAACTGCCTTATATGTATATACATATATTATATACACACATCTAAAAGAGTAATGTTCTACAGTCTAAAAGTAAAGGTGAATCAGTCAACTGCAAGAATTATAAAAGCATGATATTACTTAGTACAACAGGTAAGATGCATGGCAGGATTTTGATCGAGAAGGAAATGCAGATGAACGAAGAACTGATAGGGGAAGAACAGCTTGGGTTTAGACAAGGCAGAGGTTGAGTGCAAGAGGCATAGGAAAGAAAAGACCTTCATAACTAGGAAGCAAGAGTTTATGTAAGATATGGGTGAATCGTCTAACCAACGCTCATGAATCTTGTGCGGGTTCATCCTTGATTCACCTCTTAAATCATGGATGTTGTAGCCACTACTGAGTTGTTGGTGAAAGTAGTGTATAATTAGGATGTGTCAGGAGGTCAGAAGAGACAACGACCTATAAAGTGAGTGATAACAGAGTATAAGAAGTTTTTATTGGGGGGAAAAAAAAAAGGCCTCGACATCCAGAAGCTTAGAATCCGAGCAAGGTAACACTGAATGCTGCAGTTTGTGTACAGTAGTAGGTCTGATGGACCAATAATGGGTTTCCTGTACTGGAGTTGAAAGTAGTAAATGCTGTGTAAGTTTTCTACATAGGGTTTCAGCCAAAATTCATCAGTAAACGTATGAACTTATGTTTTAGTTATCTTCATTTTCTACTTTAATTTACTATATATTACTTTTCCTGAGTTTCTTTCAATTTTTAGACATGGAAATCTGCTTTTTTTTCGGCTTGTTCGACAAGAATGTCCGCATACTTTGAATAATCAAAAAAATTAAATGTTTCATTCTTAATTTGTCATTTGAAAGAGAACTGGGCGATTAAAAATCAATACAAGAAAAAGGCATCATACAAGTTCATCTGGACTCAACAGACAGAAGCCAAAACGAGTCATATTTTCATCTTTAAAGTCAAATAGCGAGGATGAGATTAATGTCATGGCATCATCACACCAGCGAACAAAACAGCGACCACAAACCTTTCTTCAGGAGTTGACCAAACACCCTGCCTGTCTCCAGAAGCTGCGCAGTGCCAGAAGAAGGATCTACGGCCCCATAGCCCCAGGCATCTCGGTGGTTTCCGATCAGAACGTATCGATCTGGAAAAATGATTACACCTGAGGAACTGTTTGTGACCTAAGGTCAACATCGCGTTCTCACTCCTGCTGATCCTCGGAACTGTTAGAGGTCAAAGGTTCCCTTGTTTTTTGCTTATTCCATGAGAATGCACATTTGATGGAGGGGTGTGAGTTATGGCAAACTGATATAGTTATTATTCATCCCATAAGACGAGAACGGTGTTAAAATAAAAGATGTGTGTGTTGTGTCTGGGCATGTTGTGTATTTGATGTCTTGCTGACATAATTGTGAAGATATGAGGTACCAAAGTTAGAAAACAATTCTCTCTGTTAATAAAAACAAAATTTTGAACCAGTTTTTTTTAACAAACACCGTATAGATTTTCAAGTTTTATGAAGTTATGGCACAAACATTTTCTAATGTAAAATGAAAGTCATACGACACTCATGTTATCACCAAATCGACCCTTTTTCTACAAATTTTGGCAGCAACTAAAAATGTCTATGCTCTCATGACACAACCTTGGCAAAAATACAGTAGTAGTAGTATTAGTAGGTGGGATATGCCTTTGAAACGGCTCCTACATCAACTCTGCTGCCAACACATGACTTTACAGAAGACTCAACATCTTGCTTACCAGGTTCCGTGCTTCCTTTGATGGTTCCAATAACGTTGTAAGAGTTCACACTGCGTAGGAAGTTGTTTGTCTGTAGACGCAGTGTGTAATCTTTGTATTCGTTCAGCATCTCCGGCCCGAGGTTGTATTTGATGCCTTTCATTCCACCTACCCAGTCTGCAGGCGGCACTTTCCCGCCCATTTTTCTGGAATGTGGAAAAACTGACTCCCAGCTACAGAATGAATAATTGCAGTGCATTTTTAAAAGTCCATAAATCCAGTGTTTTGAGAGACTGATGAGTGAGATGTGAAAAGCTGATAGTAATAGGATACGAAAAAGGCAGCGAGGAATGATGGAAGAGTTACTGGGAAGAGAGAAAGTCCACAATGAGTTGATACGATTTGAAAAAGGGCAGACAAATGACGCAAGAGGTAAATGGATTTTTTAAAAGATTGTGATGAGTCTGAAAATAGTTAAATTCTCAGTTCACTTAAAAAATTATCATTAATCTATTGTTCCATATGTCTTCTACAAAGGTACCTAGATCACGCAAATGAAAATCTATCAATAAAAATATAGGAAAATGCAGTTTCAGAGACAAGAGTAAAGACAAAAAAATTAAAACTGTTTCAGCTGAATAAAGAGAGATAATACTCACTCCATAATCACTCTAGCATCGTCGTACCCAATGGGCTGACAGGGAATCTTGGGCAGAGGCACCTCACTTTCGTCCAGCCTGTATGCGTGCTCTTATGGTACAGAAAGTAAGATTTAAAGGTAATTGCACTTGCAGACAGTATCATGAGAAGTTGCATAAAGACTGATTAAATACGAAATACAAAGAAACATGATGAAATCTCAGCACTTTTGACATCTGGACAACAAGGAGTACTGTACAATAGGGCCTTGGCTTCATTAATCGAGAGATTACTTTTAGTTAAAATATGAGGGGAACATTATTCAAAAGGTAAATATCTCAACAGTTAAAATGTGCTTATGACAATAAGCCCGAGTGGAACGTTATTAAAAACAAGCAACTATCTGATGAGTTAAGATAAATATACACATAACAATAGGAATGAGGGCCACATCTTTCAAAAGAGCTAAAATATGAATTTGAAAACTTAAAATTTCTACATACTCGTAGAAGGCCATCCAGGGGTGAGTGGATCCCCCTTGATGGTGTAGGTCCCCCCTCTCTGCATCCCAGAGCCAGGAAGCCAGAAGGAATTCGGATACACGTCCTTGGGGTCCGTTCCGTTCAGGGCCACGTCCTTCGGATCCGAGAAGAGGATGACACCTGAGGCGTTCCGCTGTTCCGCGTGCAACAGCTGTTCAACGACGGATGCTGTTTAGGACTTACGACACAGGTAATAAGACTACAATGACCCTTTTCTCAGTATTGTTTTGATTACATTCAACTCTCTTTCTGAAGGGCTATCAACTAATCGTCCAAACGCATTTTGAATCATTGCACTGACAAAGTGCCAGGTTTTCATAATATGATATATACAAACAAACAAAGAAGCCCTTACGCAAGCGCTGACATCACTTTACCTTGTTTCCTCTGAAGATCTTCCCATAGCGCGCCATGACCACGTGACCTGCGACGTCAATCCCAAGTTCCTCCAGTTTCTCGAAGTCTTCCACTCGACCGTAGTTCACGTAAATGACGCCGACTCCAGGCTGCGTCGTGACGTCACCTTAAAGTGAATAACCGAATAAATTATTCAAGGTTCCTTGTAGTGTCCCTTCGGCCCCTAGCTGCAACCCATTCCATTCTTTTTACTATACCTCTGTTCATATTCACTTTGTACCATCATACATTCCACACTCTCCTAGTTCCTCGTTGGACGAGCGGGTTACGTGCTCGCCAACCAATTTGGTAGTCCCGAGTTCGATTCCCCGCCTGCCAACGTGGAATCAGAGGAATTTCTCTCTGGTGATTAGAAATCGTTTCTCAATATAATATTGTTCGAATCTCACAATAAGCTTTAGGTCCCGTTGCTAGGTACCCAATTGGTTCCTAGCCACGTCAAAATATCTAATCCTTTGGGACAGACCTAGGAGAGCTGTTAATCAGCTCAGTGGTCTGGTTAAACTAAGGTATACTTTATTTTTCCAGCCTCTCCTAACAATTGTTTCATAGTGTCCCTGCAAGCTTTTCCTCCTGTTACACCTTTCAAGCCTCTCTACTCTCAATTTCCCCTTCTGCGCCGGATGGCCTAGCAGGTCCCAGTGCTTGACTTTTGGCCTACATTTCCCAATCAATTCCACTCTTGTATTACGTTTCGGACGTCATGATTTTCTTAGACCAAGTATACCCGTGTATCTATGCAGACTCACCTGCCGCGCTGTAGCCATTGAAGGCGTGGACGAATTCCGGGTCCTCGTCGTCCTCGTGCAACGCTTCTTCTTTGAATTTGCTCGTGAACACCACCTTCTGGGAGCTGTCCATGATTGTGATCTAAGGAAAATAATAACGATAATAAAATCTATGGTCAAATATAGCCTTGTTTCACCAACGAAAATTAAAATAAATACGCTATATTTTATTAGAAATAATTTTTTTTGTACTGTTTAACATGCATATTATTTATTTTTTTTTACATTTTCATTCTAATAAATAAATCATAAATATCTTAAGCTAAGATTCCTCTATCTACATTTTTAGGCTCTTCCATAGACCTTTCCTATCCCCCTACAACAACAACAAAGTAGTTAGTAGGCTTACTCCCTGAGTAAGCGATAATAATAATAATCACCACACATTTGGACACTATTTTTACGAAGTTGCTTATGAGTATGCAGTACGCCATGTATACACTAAAATGATTGGAAAATCCACGATGGTATCAGTTTAAATATATATTGGAACAGGCATTGGAATATAAAATCTAGGCTAATGTGCTGCGACCTATGAGGTCACTCAGCACTGAAAATAACATCGAAACAACTGTTAGGAGAGGTTTGAGGAAAGTGAGACGGAAGAAAGAGAGCATGAATGGAGGTACAGTAAAAGGAATGAAAGTGGTTGCAGCTAGGGACCAACTTCTACTTGACAGATTCTTTTGAAAATTGCAGTTTTTATAGATGATAATGACAGAATAGCTCTCACCAAATTTTACTGCTCTTGAGTGAAAATTACGGAAGTTATAGAATTTAAAAAAAGTTTAAAAAGTTTTTTTTTTAATTAATATAACTTTATATCTACTTGAGATATATGCTTGAAATTTGGAACATAGAATACTTATGATAGTGTCAAACAGTTGGTCCTTTAATTTTTTTTGATTTTATGAAAAAGTTTTTATTATGAGAATGTCATGATTAATGCTCTATTAATGGCAATGATTAGTTGTGAAACCCCAGGAGATTCGTGGGAGGTTAGGCAGGTGATGTGATCATGTCTTTTTTTTTTATTAGTTCCTTATTTGATCTATTAAAAGGGAGATTCGCTGAAATGGGAAATGGAAATAGACCTAACTTTACATATGAAATTTTTCATTAAGCATAACAGCCGCACATATGAACAAGCAGAATATAACAAATGCAGTATAGATAGGTCATGTTACATATAGCTCTGGAACATTACATAACTGTGGATAATATTATTATTATTATTAAACCATACAAAAACTTCTTTCAGTTTTCTTCTGAAGAAGGGAAAAGAAACACACAAAACCAGTGTAAAACGCGTTTACTTGACCCAGGGTGACAACCTAAACATCTCTTGAAAATGGGCCATAGATAGGGCCTGAATGTACTAGAGTGTAGAGTAAAATAAAATGTAAATACTTATAAGTAAACGCGTTATACACAGTGATTTTGTGGGTTTCTTTTTCAATTATTATTATTATTATCATTACAATTCACAGTTTACTTTTCCTGTTTTTTAGTCTGAGAATACTCTACTACGTTTCGACAGAATTGTTATTTTTACCAATATGTCCACTAACCTAACTTATTCAAAAACCTTTATCAAGACAATAAAACACCCATTGAACTAAGCTACCAATGAATAAATGAAAGTAGACCTAACTTCATATACAGCATGATTTTGTTTTCTCATTTTTTATCGTCGTAATTTCATTGCCTTGCTCATTTTTGGAGATCCTCTTGTTGGCCCTAGCTCATTCGGGCCATCAGCTGGGGCTCTTCTTGTTTGTCAGTTAAAGCATAAAGTTTTTTCGAATAAATAGTTCCTCAGGATCAGAACTTAGTTTACCTTCTTCTGGAGGAAAAAAAAAAAAAAAAAAAAAAAACAAAAAAAAAAAAAAAAAAAAAAAAAAAAAAAAAAAAAAAAAAAAAAAAACAGAAAATACATGAACACGAATTTACCAGGTTTGGATTGGTGTGATTCGGGTAGCTCAGAAGCACTTCATATGGAACAAGCTCAGCTGTGTCGAACCCGGCTTCCATGAACCTCTGATGAATCAGCATCGCCAGTTCGTCGTCTCTGGCGGTGCCTGCTAGATGGGGCTTTCTGCTCAGCTCCCTGGTGGAGGTTGTCATCAGATATAAGATATAAAAGGTGTAGAAAACTCTCGCAGCATTAGATGCTTCCTACAAGGACACAGGAGGCTCATCATGAGGCTAGAAATACTAAGGTACCACCTCTAACCTGCATGCAATCTCTCACTTCACAGATGTTGAGGACTCTTCTCTCCAATAGCTCTTTCACTCTCATCTATCCAGACTTTTCTAGGTCCTCTTTCCTCTTAACCATCACGAAGTGTATAATTTTCACCAGTTCATAATCCTCCATTTTTTTCATATGACCAAGTCACCTCAAGTTACCTCAAAACACTCTGTCCCATCCTTTTACCTATTCAAAATGCTTTTACAATTACACAAACGATTCGCCTCAAGAACGCTGATTCAACAGGCCCTTGATTCATTCAACATTGACTTCCACAGAAGCGCCAAGTTTCTTTCTTATCTTCTGCAATTATCTTGCTACCTTCCTGGATGCACCTAGTGTGCGACTCATCCTACCTTCATCTATAAAATTTAATTCTAAATACCTGGTAGGACTCAACTGGTTGCACTCTTCCACCATCGATATTAACACTCACTGCTCCATCTTTCGGGCTTTTGTAATATCTCGATATGTACTGCATCGTCAGGATTCATCAGTCAATCCACACTTCATTCCTAGCGCACCTTTTTCATGTTAAAATCTCCCACCTACTCCTACTTTTTATTTCTGACTTCTCACATCACTCATTCCATAATGATACTGAACAACCACGGAAACATAGCACCCTTGTCTAAGACCATCTTCTACACACAACCAGTCACTCTCTCATCTACATATTCTCCCACGCTCCACCTCCATGGTGCAAAACGTTTAATCACACAGCAAAATTTCTTTTGTACCGTTCAAATTCAACGTCCTCCATGTTGCCTTTGTTAGCAGGTTCTATTCACATGTGCTTCATTCAGTTTTTTTTCCTTTACCTTCAGAATTCTCAAAGTTTGTGGTAATTGCTGCATCCATGTTATATGTGCTTGCACATACAGACATTTATATACATATAAATGTGTATATATATATACATCAAGTCAACCATAATGCCACCATCCATTACCACACAATATCCAACTTCCTTCACCACCCATTACCACACAATACCCGACTCACTTCAAGTTATTCCTCAAGTTGGTCGTGCTGATGAGGTCCAAGATCATTTGCGTCACATCTGTCTCCGACGCCCACTTGTCTTCGATGAGTTTCTGGTAAGTCCTGGGAAAGAGAAAATTAAATCTGTCATGACTGGATGAGGTTACACTTCCTCATTGGACGAGTGGGTTGCGTACCCACCTGTCAATTTGGTAGTCCGAATTCGCTCCGTGCTGCTAAGCAAATAAGTATATCTTAGTTTAACCAGACCACTGAGTTGATTGACAGTTCTCCTAGGGCTGGCCTGAAGGATTAGATATTTTTACGTGGCTAGGAACCAATTGGTTACCTAGCAACGGGAACTACAGCTTATTGTGGGATCCGAACCACATCATATCGAGAAATAAATTTCTAATCACCAGAAATACATTCCTCTGATTCCGCATTGGCAGAGCTGGGAATTGAACTCGCGACTACCGATCGGTAGGCGAGCACGTAACCCAGCTACCGCCAATGCAGAACCAGAGGAATTTATTTCTGACGATTAGAAATTAATTTCTCGATGTAATGTAGTTCGGATCCCACAATAAGCTGTAGGTCCCGTTGCTAGGTAACCAATTGGTTCCTAGCCACGTAAATTAAAATCTAATCCTTCGGGGCAGCAGCCTAGGAGAGCTGTTAATCAGCTCAGTGGTCTGGTTCAGCTAAGATATACTTAACTTCCTGTCTGGGATTCTGACATGGCTCCAAGTCTTCCTTTCAATGTTGAGGATGAGGATTAGCTTTGCATTTCGAGACGTTACTCGACTGCCGATGGTCTGGGCCTTTTCTTACTGGTTTGTGGGTGTGCCTTTTTAATTTGTTATTGAAAGCTGCATCTCCTCTGTTTGTTTGTTTGTTTGTTTGTATGGCGTTTTTACGTCGCATGGAACCAGTATGGTTAATCAGCAATGGGACCAACGGTTTTACGTGACTTCCGAACCACGTCGAGAGTGAACTTCTATCACCAGAAATACACATCTCTCTCTCAATGGAATCCCCGAGAATAGAACTCGCAGCTACCGAGGTGGCAGGCCAAAACCAAACCGACCACGCCACTGAGGCGGATTGCATCTCCTCTGGTCCCTTTCGCTGCCTTGTTTATCTTAGTTTTTCTTTTCTGATAACTGATCTCTTCTTTCTGTATTGCCTATTGCATTCTGTAACTTCTTTCAAATGGACACAATATTCTTTAGAAGCTTGAATTCCAAGTCAATGGCTCCTGCAGGCTTGTTGCATATACATGGTGCTCATTCATCTCCTCAATATCAATCGCTTTCCAAAGTCAGGTGCTTT
>NC_061110.1:11923520-12031020 GCF_015104395.2 Macrobrachium nipponense | reverse complement strand
CATAAATTTACGGATGATGAGATGGCGTTATTACAATTGAATCCAACAAACAGAATCCATAAAGGATCAAACAGCGGGTAATTCAATATTATTATTATTATTATTATTATTATTATTATTAGGTATTTCTACCGAAGCAGTCCGCACGGACGGCAAGGAACGTAACCGCGGATACGACATCCACTAGGGATTGGGGCGTCCAATGTATTTCAGCGTGTTTAGTACTGGGTCCTTGGGGGGTGAATTACAGTCGTCCGAATAAATATTTCTTAAAATTCTTGTTCAGGAGGTAAAACTGCATAGAAAAACCGCATCTGCCATAGTCTAGGCCGCAGCGGATAAGTACCCTAGATCTACCTATTATTATTATTATTATTATTATTATTATTATTATTATTATTATTATTATCATTATTATTATTATTATATTATTATATCATATTGACTTGAGATTAGAGCTTCCAAAGAATATGGTGCCCGTTCGAAAAAAGGTCATGAGAAATACAGAAAGAAGAGATAAGATAATTAGAAAAAAAAAAAAAAAAAACAGATAAATGAAGGAACTGAGAAATAAATATAAATGTGAGTGAAATATTAAAATACAAGTTGAACAGTAAACTAGGGTAGTTCTTGTGAACTTCAGAAGAAGTTACACCACATCCCCTTAGGGGAGGCGGTTCCAAAGCCCAACGGAGCGAGGGAAAAAAGGACCCCTGGGAATGAGAAAGTTCCACATTTTAACGGAACACCTCCACAGCCTTGACCTACAACAGTCCAGTCACTACCAGGTGCAAGGATACACGTAAACTCAATCTGACACTCACGTGATTCTCTCTCGATCCTCTTCGGTGACGGAGGTGGTGCCGAAGTGCCCGATTAGGCCTCCTATCAGTAGGCCTACGGAAGCACAAGCTATCGCCCCCAGCAACCCTCCGTTTTTGTCGAACATCTGAAAGGGAGGATTTGATAATCATCAGGGATTAAAAGTTTATACACACACACATACATGTAGAATCTACTGGTCATTTTTATCATAAACAAATGTAATCGTAACTTGTCAAATTTCTTTGAACTTGGACCTTTTAAGGCTTTGTAATGACAAGCGTATCCAACCAAGCGCTAAGAATTCGAGAGGCTAAGAGGGCATTGCGTCTATTACAATTATATATGTATTATGTCCTTTCCTTGCTTTGTTAGGGTCAGCTTTTAAGTATTAGTATCCTTGTGAGCCCGTTATTGGTTATTGCTATTGCGCCTATTTATTAAGTTTAATCACAAGGCTGATTTAGTGTTAGGTGTACTTTATAATCAAATATTGTTAATTTTACTCTGGTGTTTGTGTCCACATTCCTCTTACCAGTAGAGGAAAAGACCCCATATAGACTCCACTTTTCTAGCCCCGCCCCCCGCCCCCCACCCCCCCAAGGGGCGTGGCCACCCCCCTCCCCCTCCTGATTGGCTCATGTACGTACGTGAGGCCTAAAAAGGGGCGGGGCAACCCCAAAACCCCCAAAAGGGGCGTGGCCAACGGGACATAAAATATAAACGGAGTATATGGCCACAAAGATAGACGCAGGATCTCTTGTCTTTACTCTAAGGCATCTCTGAACAAACTACCTACTATAATGGAACCAATGATTGCATGGAAGACTCTGTTTTTCAAACGATACTATATTCGGAATTAAAGACGGGATATATATCAACACGTCGATAACAATTCTCTCCCTGACAAAGACCGAAGCAGGTTAAGACAAATCACAAACTCTAGACAACAATGAACGGCAACAATACATCTTGTGGTTTATAGTCTTACGTTAGGCCGTGCCCTGAATACAATTCAAACCTACCTACAACTTGCATATACGTCGATTCTATCACTACAAAAATAGCAGTAAATAAGCATAACTTGGAGATACATTTGGTTTACTTCTCGCTCCAGAACCAAAATCCTTAGGGAGATCGATATAGGAATGGATTTTTTTTTGTGACACGAAATCACGAAATGGCGCCATTTCCCCACCGTGGGAAATGACCTGGGGTAATCTAGACCATCATGCATCAGCAGAGTAACTCGAAAACGCCCGCTAAAATATTCCACCTCAGGAAAGGTGTTCTCAGGTTGCGTCCTCCAACATAAACAACAATTCAACAAACGAGGCATAACAGGAGTTTGGGTTGCACTCGGGGAAGGCTTCTGTTGAGTCACGCTTGTTTTTCATCGTTACCTTTTATCCCTTCTATTCTAACCCAAGTAAGGTAGCGGTCTCGCTCTCCGCACTTATCAGGAAATCGTGATCGCAAAATTGACAAAAATCAGTCCAGAATCTCACGTCACATAAGAGGCTGCCTACACTGACCTGCATACGTTTTTTTAACATATTTGAACCTACGAGGCTACTCAAATCTTATAAGAGAAACTATTTATTCAATTAGAGTATAAATGTAATGACAATCTGCATTAATTCATGTTCATACAGCTGTGACTTAGGGTTGATTACACCTTGCGTGCTGCGCAGAACCAGAGCAAAGCATTTGAACCATGACAGTTGCTATTTGTACAGCTTCGAGTGCAATTATTACCATGCTGTACTTATAGTATATAGCTATGTAACATGTCACAGTCATTGACCTGTAATTCAACATACTTACATTATAAGACTAACTTAAACTTTTATAGCTAGCCAAGACTTGAGCTGTATTACATTGTCTGTGGAGAGGGGCATAGAGAAAAAACTGCATTCCTGAAGGTTATGCCAAGTTAAGCTACCTTTGCTAAGTTAAGGTTAAGCTATGGGATGCTATCCTTGGTTATTTGATGATCAACCCCGGTAAACTAGCTATATAACAGGTAAAGTTTATTTATAGACTTACTAGTTGGTTAGGTTTACTTTTAAAGCTATAATGTAGTAGGAATTTGATGTATTACAACACTTGATTAACACTTGAAACTGCATTACAGCATTCATTATATCATTACATCAAAAAGTAGGCGTGAGGTTGTTTCAACACAGTGAATGAAAATGTCTTGCTTGTGAAATGTGAATGTGATCCCCTGCTCTATTGTATTGCTGTTTCTGGTTGTAAAACAGTTGATGGCCCAGGACTGTTGCTGCTGGTCAGTGCAGTGTGCAGTTGCTACCACTTCTAGGAATCACCACAGCAATGGCGTCTTACTTGCGCTCGACAGTCAGTGACTGTCCAATCTCTCTCCTCCCGACCTTCAACTTTATCAACCCCTTCTCATCTTTACCATTACGGGCTGCTCCAGGAGCAAGAGCCCGTGCCAGCACAAGGCTGGCTTAATCTTCAACAACAACATCTCTATCTTTACAAACGCCCACCCAATCCCCAAGACCGCAAAAATTTGATGGCACAATTTCTTTTGAATAGCTATTATAATAATCATTTGATAACTAGCTGCCTAAATAATAGAAAATGTCTAACATGCATATATGTTTCAGTTACGTCTTTTTCTCCATATTTTCTTCCCTTCAAGTGTTGTAAGTTATGTCGTCAAAGACATGACTGAAACGGTCAGAACTCACAATAATCCTTTCTAAGTCGTGATTTTGCAAACTTGTCATGGTCTTACTTTCTTTCATGGTGGTCTCAATAATAACCTTCCTCATACTGACTGTTTTATGACAGTAATTAGAAAATCACGTCATAAGAAGTAATAATTAAGTTAGTCCTACGGTGCATAGGGCCGGATGGGTATGCTATAATACAACAGCTCTTTGAAATCCCAGCGGGAGGACATTGGAGTAATCGCTATTTACAAAGCAGGGTTGCAAATTCCCGAGATGTATACGAGTAATGTACCAGCCCCGGTTTTATGGTCATGTTCACATGTTAGGTTAAGTTTAATAACTGATGAAAGGTTTTTCCTTGAACTTTGGGTGTGGGAAACAATGAGACAATTTTCAAGAAGATTCTATGGTTTGTTTTTAAGGTATGGCGTCCCGCCTTTTTCAGAGAAGATGCCGGGAATATGCAGCCGGGCTTGATTTTTAAGGAAACAAAGTATACGTCGATGCATAAAATTTTGCAAAGAGATTTATTTAAAATGAAAAGTGACGTATCATCAATGTAGTAAAACATTCAAAATACAATCTCATGGTTTTACTTTCCCAGTGATGCTTATAAAAGTAGAGCATCAATCGTCTCTCACGGGGTTGTAATACGTTTCTGCCTATAATCAAATTAAGATATTTATTGACTATATAAAACCATAAAACCTTTATAAAAATCATCGGGCTCCGATATAGAGTCTTCTTCTTTCCCACCGTTATCCCTACATGAAGGGGTTGGTTGCCTTATGCGCCTTCTCCTCCTCCACTGCCTTCTCTCAAAGGCATCATCCCCCACCAAAGCTCTTCTCTCCATATCTTCCTTCACTTTATGTCGCCATCTAATTCTCTGTCTCCCTCTCGATCTCCTTCCTCTAACAGGTTCCTCCCAAGCGCTCTTCACTCTCTCCTCGTCATCGAGTATCGGTCTAATGCTGTTGTTTTTGTTTGTATGGTGTTTTTACGTTGCATGGAACCAGTGGTTATTCAGCAACGGGACCAACGGCTTTACGTGACTTCCGAACCACGTCGAGAGTGAACTTCTAACACCAGAAATACACATCTCTCACTCCTCAATGGAATGGCCGAGAATCGAACCCGCGAACGCCGAGGTGAGAAACAAACACCAAACCAACCAGCGCCACTGTTGACATCATGAGAGGGCAAGGCTGGCGTGAGGTAAAATCGGCATAGGCCTACTTACAAGAAAGCATTCTTTGCCCTTCTCTGTTAATAAATACAGCAAAAGTTTATCATCGGTGAGAATGTAGTACTTGCTAATCGAAGTTAGGGAAATTACAAAATCTCGATGGAGGTAACTCATATAAGTGCAGGGCATGTTATTCAGTGCTGCAACTAACATGAAAAGTATTGAATTTCGTCAAGTAATCATAAAAAAAACTAGACCTACCTATATTACGATGCTTTTCGCTATCTCTCTCACACTATCTCTGCACTTTTTCCACTCGTTTGTTATTTTAATTCTCTCTCTCTCTCTCTCTCTCTCTCTCTCTCTCTCTCTCTCTCTCTCTCTCTCGATTGACCGCATTGACCGTGTTATCCGATTTCCAAAGAATAAACGGATAGCCATCGGCTAAGGCTTCCTAAATGTCTGTCATTTTTGTTTATATAATTTAACTGTTATTCGAACTGATATACATCCTTCAACATTCAAAATAAATAAATTAAAAAAATACCTGTTGAGTTTTCCCTAAATATATACGACCTAAATAAAAAAAAAATCAATATTCTGGTACTCAGTATGAAAATCCGAATATGTCACTGACCTAACAACTGGGTCACGGGTGGGGTTGTGGCGGATAGGGGTGTTGGTGGGTGGGCAGGGTATGGGGGAGGGGAGGTGGGGGAAATTGACTTCATAATCTACTCAGTGATTGTCTACTCTGAAGTAGAATTGACAAAGAGTCTTTTCCAAATATGGTTTCAGTCACGCCAAAGACTTTGCACTCATTTCGTCGTGGTAATTTATACACTATAAGTTTGTTTGAACTTTTAACATATTGACAGTGTCTGCATGTGTTATATGATATAGCACATGCAGACGCTGTCTATATATCTCGCCATTCTCTTAGAAAAAGATGTTTATAGACGAGAAATGAAAACTAAAATTGCGATAACAGACCAGTTTTCCCAAACAATATTTATGACTACTTATTTTTAGATGCCAGATTAGTAATAACGTTAAAATAAAAGCTCGGCTTATACTCACGGCGAATCAAATATCCTTTAAGTTATACGAGATATACTTCGTGTAAGCAGACCATCACATTCTCTCAAATCACCATTTAGCAAAACAATTTGTAAATTCCATTAGACGTAGTGAACTGAAGACTGAAGCGATGGTCGGTGTGCACCTACTGACCGAGGGAAGGAAGATGGCCCGGGTTTGCATAGGTCCAGCTGAGACGTACTACTTAATTCATTCATATTTGCAACGACATTCGACGATCGTAAACTTCGTGCGATGGTCGTAAAGTACTGTCATACCCGAATGCAGTCTCAGGAAAGTTCAAAATTACGTTTATTTGAGGTTTCCAAGACAAAATTGTAGGATAATATTTCGGAGGGCAAAGCGGTACCCGGCAACTCAGCACAACTGGTTTGCAGGTGGAAAAGGTCGAAGTATAGATTCACATTATTAACTGTAATATTCTGGATCTCTAACTGCAGATTGCTTAAAGGAGGCTACAGGATTTCGTAAAAATAAAAAAATTGGATTTTTTTAAACAGTTTCTTGTGCTGTCAAACAATGGCATCGTTAAAATGCGCCTAGAGATAAAAAACAGGAAAGATATGTGTAGTACTCACAAACGCCACCGCCGTGTTTGACCTTGAAAATGGGGCCAACGGAAATGACGCTGAAATGCATTTATAAATCCGAGATTATGCGTATGAGAGAGAGAGAGAGAGAGAGAGAGAGAGAGAGAGAGAGATTAGACGATAAATAATAGTGTCGGTTAGGCCTAGTCCGTGACATAATGATTGGTTACGTGATGTGGATATACTTTCTTATGAACGTAACGTTGCATTGTCTGAAATATATAATTTTGGCTTAAATGTAGGATTATCTAGCGTGACTTCTAGATTCTTTGTGGGAATTTAAGACTGTGTGGACTCGAGTTTGAAATTCTGTGTAAGCTTTCGAGGTTTATCACACTTCTTGATTTTTAAGCGGGAATTTTTGCGGTAGTTTTGGGAATTTTGTAATGGAAATTGTGAGTATTTAATTGTAAATTAAGTAATTCTTGCAGGTATTAAACATCAGGAGAGAATTTTTGATCTTTTTGCAAAAAAGAAAAAAAAAATCAGGATTCTTGAAGGTAAGACTTCTTGGTGAGAATTGTCTTTCCTCATGTAGTACTACAGGAAATATGAAATAAATCCCTACATCAAATACTTTCAGTCTTAATAATAAATTTATTCCTTTCGTAACACCTGCAGTTTATTCACGTCTTGGTCGCTAGACCATGTTGAAGATGTTTTAGGGAACATAACAATAGACTCCAAGTGCTTTGTCACACAAGCCGGCTTCAACATTTGAGTAGTACAATGGAACATGCGTATGACGTTTCTTACAGTGATGCAAGAGAGAAGTTACAGAAGTGAACTTGATTTTTGCAGCCAGATTATAGGTCCATTTGTGGGTTATGATCATGCGAATAAATCATTGAATCACATGCTATTTTTGACAAGAGTTTGCAACCTCACGGAATCTATTCCTATTGTTGAAAGTGACTCGAAGAACTTACGAAGTTTCTAAAAGGGGATTTAGATCGCGAATCAGGTTAAGCGGGCTTCGTAATACAATCTCTGAACATTCACGTGTGTAGCTACCCATACATATGATTTTAACGGTCAGGGTTAAAGCATGAAAGTATTTGGAGGAAATGCACTTGGCAATTAAGTAAGCCAAACTAGCTACAAAGGCTGAACCCTGAATAGTACAAGCTTAGGTCACATTTCCGTCCGTTCAGTGGAGTGGCATATAAGCTTTGAAATAACGAACAGCTGACAAATGCGGCGGTGGATATCAAAGGAAAACAAGTTTTAAAAATATTTTGAGAGTTTTCTCAGCAGTTAAAATCGCTGTAATGTTACTACAGATACAACATCTACCAATCCTGTTAGGACTAGTACTATGCCTCGAACCAGCAATTTCTTTGTGAAGATAATGGAGAGAGAGAGAGAGAGAGAGAGAGAGAGAGAGAGAGAGAGAGAGAGAGAGAGAGGTGGGGCTCGGGGTTTAGGAGTTAGGGCCCCCCGCCCTCATACAGCAGCCTTGAGCTAAAGACAAGTGTTCAGAACACTTGATGAATCTGCTTGATATTAAGGTGAGGCACCAAAGGACGATTCTCGCTAAAAATTAGAGGTAATTTTGGTCGAAGGTGAATTCTATTAGTATAATTTTACTATTGAGGTAAAAGGTATATTGATGTAGGCCTGCAAATGTGTGAGAGAAGTTGACAAACTTAAAAGGAAAAGTGAGATTTGTAATAATGTGATATTAATATATTACATATCAAAAATGTCCAGTATACGCATGAAGAATCGACACCATATGTTGGTGATGCTGACTTATAGGTAGTAGGTGAAGTAACTTCAAGGTTGAAGACTTAATAGATAAACGGTACACTAGGACGGCCATGTAAACTGTTGGTGATGTAATCTGTTTTCACATATGCACTCGAAAATTAATTTGCCAGCTATTGCCAAGTGCTAGCACAGAAGAAGATCATGACAGTAGACTCAAGGACGCATCATCAACCATTATCACCAAGCCACAGGGTGAACTGAGAGTAGTACTAATCGGCCTAAAATCCAGCAGTTTTGTTGCTAAGTAGTTGTTTTTTTATATCTTCCTTAATCTGTGTGTGTTTTTTTTAAATGTACGCATCTTAATTATGAGGATATTGTTGCTCTGTTTACACACACGCACACGCACACACACACACATCGAAAATAGTTGTCAGTAGGTAACCAAATTAAACCAACTCCTTCGAGAGTACAAAGCCATGATACCGGGTAATTCCATCGTAATTCCAGGCGACCGAACCTTTTGATTCAGAATTCTTCGATCAGTTTCCATGGAGGGATGAATCGAAGCACTTCGATCAGAGTGTGCATTATGATAATGAAACCTACCGCTCGCTTCATATAGATACGCATCGAGATGAAGAGGAGAAATTCTATTATTCTAAAAGACTTGAGACCACTCCTGCAATCAGGGAAATCTGACGAAAAGCAATGGAATCTTCCTGCTGACAGAAATGCATGAAAAAGAGAAAAATACTTTCAAAACACAACACAGGGTGGTCGGAGAACTTCTTGGGTAAAGGATAAGGATACAGCAGGAATCTCTCTCTCTCTCTCTCTCTCGCTACGCTTATACGAGTCCAGTCTAGGTTCTGGTGCTGCCGAGTCGAGAGGTATCCGACAACGACAGCAACATTGTTTCCTCTCAGTTTATATAGTTCGAACGCTATAACAAAATTCGACATAGTGTGATGGTTTAGAGCAGTTGTCGCCTAATTAACGGTATGGTGTACTTTTTTATTTATTTAGTTTTGATAATGATAAATAGGGTTATGGTTTTATAATTACCTAAAAAAATGGTTAAACTTTGGGAAGCTGAAATAAGACGTGTGCAATATTACCTGAAAAAACGATTATTAGTGATTAGTGAATTACACGTACGCGTGAAATCCATTAAAAGATGAGGCAAGCTTGCAGGAAATATATTTTTTTCGTGACTAGGAGAAAAAACTTGAACTGAATGGGAATATGTATATATATACGGTAGTACATACGACAAATTACCATAATTTTGCAGTTTGATCGCCGTTTTCTAAGTTTGAAAAAGGGTAGGATAGGTTTAACACGGTCAGAGAGAGAGAGAGAGGAGAGAGAGAGAGAGAGAGAGAGAGAGCGTCGTCATAATAGCTTTTGCCTATACCTTTGCCCTAAGGGAGCAGTGCACATGTGTTTCAGAAGCATGCCCTGATTTCAGACGGTTTCGTGTGGTTCCAATAATGTTTTGTTACGCTAGATTTTTGTGCCATATTAAAGTTTATTTCTAGTTTGATGTTTTGTTAAATAAATTGTAATATTCCTCGCTTAGAATATTGTTTTTTTTTACATAATATTTAAATTATCATAGCTTAATAATATGCATTAACGCCCGAATCACAGCTTGTTTGATGGAAGGTGAACGAATCATTATCGTATTTTGTTTTATAAAGCAGATTTCCATCCTATAGGACGAATAAGTATCGGCGTTTATAGATAACTTCTAGGCTTTATTGCACATTGTGTATGTTTGCTGTTAATGAAAACGCATGACACTGCTTGTGATTTACTCCGTGAATTTAAACAAATATCAGTGTAAAGTCTTGGAAATAAAGTACAAAGACAACAACAACGTGGGCGTTTTAGGAACCACCGAAGCGTGACGAAACAGGAAATGACGCTGATAAAAACGAACTTCATTTACTCGGTTTTTGAACGAATGAAAATGGATAAATTTTTTATTCTTCGTATTTATCTAATTGTTTGGTTTGTTGAAGCGTTAGGTTGGTATAACAGTGTTATAGTTATCGTTTGCTCCTATTCAAGAGGTTCATTTTGTGGTGTAATTCTTAATTTTAAAAAAATTAGAAGTTGAATTTTATTTTTGTTTTATATATATATATATATATATAGATATATACTATATATATTATATATATACATACATATATATATATATTTTATTATATATATATATATATCTATATATATATATATATATATATATATAAGAGAGAGAGAGAGAGAGGTGAATAAAGTAACCTGTTGATTCCGTGGATATAGTACTTAGAGATAGAAAGAGAGAGAGAGAGAGAGAGAGAGAGAGCCCTACGCGAATAGAGGAAGTAACCTACAAAAATCTGACTACATGGATATACTTGAAAGAAAAATATGAGTGGCCATGACTGCATAATCAACTTGGGAGAGGTTTTCTAATATGCCAGAACAGGAAAATGCCCCAGGGCCAAGGTTGGCCCCCACCGGCAAGGAAAACAGTCGGGGTCAGACCCACTTGCTCAGGAAATATGTTGGCTTTCTCCTCTTCTGCCTCCTTATATTACGTCTGTGATTTTAGCCTTTGATTTGACTATAAGCTCCGTGAAACAGAGCAAACGAATAAGTAACCGACAAGGAAAGAAATATCTATTGAAATTTGGTAAAAAGTAGGCCTATGAGATTAAGAATTACAGTGGATGCTTAGCAAGTTATACGGAAACGTTTGGCTGAAAATGATAAATCTTTTATTATTAATTATTAAGAAGAAGCCGGGCTCCGTCAATACTAGCAGCTTCGTAGACCTACATTGTACGCTTATCCTTACCAAGTCGACGTCACGACGCTCACATAGCCTCATTGTACGCTTATCCTTACCAAGTCGACGTCACGACGCTCACATAGGCCTACATTGTAGTTCTGTTCTGCCGTAGAGGTTCTGTGTTTATTTCCTCCCTACGAAGGAACTTCATTCAAAACACTTCACTGATTTGCGTCTAAAACTTTGCACCGTCGTTTCACATTGTTTTCAATGTCACCAGTCTTGTAACTGGGATGTTTTCATTTTCACCAGTCTCGTAACTGTATGATGAACGTGCATTGTAATGATGCTTTTAATAACTATTACGAGACGTGAAAAAAAGATTGAAACCACATGACAAACATTATTTTAGAGGCAAAAAAGTGTTGAAAATGAAGTGCCTGCAACAGATAGTGTAGAACAGAAATGTGCATTTGTCTGTTTCAAGGTATAGATAAATATCAATAGACAATCATGCTAGATAAGGAAGAGCTATTATTATTATTATTATACTCTTCTTCTTGAAATGGTATTCTCATGTTGTACCAAGCAGTGACTGCTTGCATGCGCACCGATGATGTAGGTCTACCTTACCTTGACTTTTAGGATTATGCTAAACGTGTTCCCAGTTGCTAAGCGAGGCCTTGTAACTGATATATATATATATATATATATATATATATATATATATATATATATATATATATATATATTATATGGTCGTGTCTGTGCGTGACCTTAAGGTTATATTAATGCTGTCTCACTTTCTCTCTCGTTTGAGCTATGTTACTTTAGTCTCTCTCTCTCTCTCTCTCTCTCTCTCTCTCTCTCTCTCTCTCTCTGTGTCTCTCTGTCTCTCTGTCTGTCTCTCTCTCTCTCTCTCACCTTGGGTTTATTGATGTCCTTCTCGCCTTTTCTTACCTTCGTTCGATCTCGGTTACCTTACCCTAAAAATTGAGTACGTCTCTTTCTCTCTCTCTCTCTTAGATAATTTTATGTTTGGCAACTGGGCGATTGTATAGCAAAGTTTGCCTTCCTCCGGCGCTAGTCTGTCAACAGTTTGCCATCCAGTGACTGTAGTATTCACTGAATGAATTTATATGTTTCACAACTTAGAGTGTGATGTTATATTGATTTGTTAAATTAAGTCTACCTTAGTTTAACCAGACCGAAGGATTAGATATTTTCACTTGGCCAGGAACCAATTGGTTATACTTAGCAACGGGCCTACAGCTTATTGTGGGATCTGAACCACGTTATATGACAAGCAGCGTGGAGCGAACTCGTACTGCCAAATTGATAGACGGGGTTTATTGATTTGCAAATGAAAATTCGCGTATTCTTAGTGAATGAGTTTCCTTAAGTAGGTTTGAAACCAAGAGCTATTTAAATCTGTATAAATGACAATGATAATAATTATGATAACCCACAACTCCATTTCCTTTTTATTAGTTTTTCTGTTTATTTTCTACATGTATTATTTCGGCCCCTACTCTGCTGACTTTGAGGATAATATAACTTTTTCGAAGTTACAAATCGCTCGGTCTAGTCTGTTCGGTATCTGGATAAGTAACCAACGGGAAATGCCAAGATCCGTCAGCGCATACGCCTCTCGAACATCTCCTCGGGTAGAGGTTGGGTCTCGCAACCTCATCCCTATTTGAAGGAGGAAAATGCATATGATGTCAAAAGAAGCATGTATATTTATATAACTACTTTTATGTTTATTTATATAAATACTTTTATGTATTTGTATATGAATACTATTATTTATATTTACATAAATACTTTTGTATATATTTATATAAATACTGTTATGTATATTTAGTACATGAATACTTTTATTTACATTTATATAAATACTTTTATGTATATTTTTATAACTACTTTTATGTATAATTATATAAATACTTTTATGTATATTTATAAAAATACTTTTATGTATATTTATATAAATACTGTTATGTATATTTAGTATATAAATACTTTTATGTATATTTATATATATACTTTTATGTCATATATAATACTTTTGGTATTTTTTATTTTTTATAACTACTTTTAGTGTTTGTACATAAAGTTAGTTATAAAAATATCATAACAGTAGTTATACAAAGATAAACAAAATTATTTAATTTATATTTATATAAATACGTTTATGCATATATATAGTATATAGTATATATTATATATATAATAATCTATCTATATATATATTATATATATATATAAATATCTATATATATCATATATATATAATAATATATATATATATTATATATATATATAGATTATATATATATATATATATTTATATAGTATATATATATATTAATATAAATATATAATCATTAGAATGTATTACATGTTGTTACCATCCTGATAGCTCAGCAATGACTAGCGTTACCAAAGTAGTAGATCGATGACCTTTGAAATAACTGAATTAAGTGACCCATTTACCGGTCATTCATTGCCCTCGATGCTGCTCGAACCCTAGTCGCAGTGCCCCGTGGGGGGTTAGTGCCATCAGTGTACCCCATTCGGTGCAACGTAGGCATTTCTTTAAGGTTCTTTGCAATTATTTTCACTCCTTTTACTGTACCTCCGTTCATATTCTCCTTCTTCCATCTTACTGTCCACCCTCTCGTAATGATTCATTAGTGCAACTGCTTTGAGGTTTTCCTCCTGTTACACCTTTCAAACCTTTTACTCTCAATTTCCGTTTCAGCGCTGAATCGCCTTAGTTGCCCCAGTGCTTGGCTCAGTGCCAGAAATCTTTATGAATAATAATAAAAAAAACCTAGTGCGGTGTGGATGGAGAAGAACTTGGAGCATAAACTCTCATCTTAAAAAAAAAAGAGACAAAGGTCAATTGCGAAAGAATTAATGTGTCATTAAGTAAGCCATATGCCCGAGCAGGCTCGCTGGCGTAAAATTGGTGTCTTATCATTCAATCAGCAATGTCTCTCGTGGTATTGATGACAAGAAACGCTTTCCCAGACGCAGAACTCGATCGTTTTGTTTTGATTTGAGTCACGGCTGTTTCGACACTTTCTTCCACGATGGATCCAATATTTATTCTCTGGACATGCCTCATTATTGTTTTTCTTTCACTAAAGTCTTGGCAGATGTTTGCAATTTTTTTTTTATTCTCAGTTTTGTTCCGCGTTATGTCTATACTTGGTGTAACGTATTCTCAGTCAGGTCCGCATCATGGCTACTTAGTGCTGTCTGCTTTCAGAGTTGCTCCCTATCTTGGCTACTTATTGCTCAGTATTCTCACTTGTCACCATCATGACTACTGGATATTAGTTATTCTTAGTTTTGCCTTGTCGTAGCTATTTGTTGCTACATACTCTCAGAGTTGTCCCCATCACAGTTGTTTATTGCTGTGTATTCTCACAATTGTCCCCATCATGACTACTGGATGTTATCTATTCTTAGCCTTGCCTTGTCGTAGCTATTTATTGCTACATAAACTCAGAGTTATCCCCATCATAGCTATTTATTGTTACATAAACTCAGAGTTATCCCCATCATAGCTTTTTATTGCTACATAAACTCAGAGTTATCCCCATCATAGCTATTTATTGATACATAATCTCAAAGTTGTCCCCATCATAGCTATTTATTGATACATAAATTCAGAGTTATCTCCATCATAGCTATTTATTGCTACATAAACTCAGAGCTATCCCCATCGTAGCTATTTATTGCTACAGAAACTCAGAGTTATCCCCATCATAGCTATTTATTGCTACATAAACTCATCCCCATCATAGCTTTTTATTGCTACTTAAACTCGGAGTTGTCCCCATCATAGCTATTTATTGCTACATAAACTCAGAGCTATCCCCATCATAGCTATTTATTGCTACATAAACTCGGAGTTGTCCCCTTCATAGCTATTTATTGCTACATAAACTCAGAGTTATCCCCATCATAGCTATTTATTGTTACATAAACTCAGAGTTATCCCCATCATAGCTATTTATTGCTACATAAACTCGGAGTTGTCCCCATCATAGCTATTTATTGCTACATAAACTCGGAGTTGTCCTGGTTTTGCCTTGTCATAGCTATTTATTGCTACATAAACTCAGAGTTATCCACATCATAGCTATTTATTGCTACTTAAACTCAGAGTTATCCCCATCATAGCTATTTATTGCTACATAAACTCAGAGTTATCCACATCATAGCTATTTATTGCTACATAAACTCAGTTATCCCCATCATAGCTATTTATTGCTACATAAACTCAGAGTTATCCACATCATAGCTATTTATTGCTACATAAACTCAGAGTTATCCCCATCAGAGCTATTTATTGTTACGTATTCTCACAATTGTCCCCATCTGACTACTGGATGTGATCTGTTCCTAGGTTTGCCTTGTCATAGCTATTTATTGCTACATAAACTCGGAGCTATCCCCATCATAGCTATTTATTGCTACATAAACTCGGAGTTGTCCCCATCATAGCTATTTATTGGTACGTATTGTCCCATCGTGAGCATTGGATGCTATCTGTTCTTGCTGTCGCCACCAGCCTTCGCTGTTTCGTGCTCCCATCTAAGGTCTGCCTCGAATCGCGGCAATTTGATTCATCACCAGAGCTTTGATATTACTCAGCGTGAACTCAGGAAGTCAAATTAGCAATCTAGACTTCCTAAATTAGCACTCATGACTTCCTGGTTTCCACGCCGAGTGAAATGTGGTGCGGAAAGGTGTGAAAACCTCCCGTTTATTTATTTATTTATTTATTTTTTTGTGATGTTGTGCCTATATAGAAAGTTCATCGGTTTGTTGGGCGTATAGTGAATGAGATTCCTTTCGGTTAACAGTGCTATCAGATGCTTGAGAAGATGGAAGTTTTGTGTGTGTGTGTGAGAGAGAGAGAGAGAGAGAGAAACATGTTGGCATCTCACATTAGCAAGTAACTCCACTTCTCTCATTTTATTTTCGTCTTTTTGTCACATTATTATTATTATTATTATTATTATTATTATTATTATTATTATTATTATTATTATTATTATTCTCTAAAGGGTAAACAAATATAATATACTTGATAGCAATGTAACTGCAATGAAAACATATTCATATATATATATATATATATATATATATATATATAATATATATATATATATATATATAAACATATTTATATATCCTTAAATCCACGGTAGAAAGGTAAGTGAAACAGGGACTTGGAACAAGTACTTTCGTAGTATATTCTACATTTTTGAGTTCACTCTGAATATAATTGAAGTTGACTGACCCCTATATACAAAAATAGAAAGAGGGGTCGGGGTTACAGTTTGTTAATCTGGGTGGTGTGCTCTTTAAGCAAAAGAGATAAGGAAAGAGGATCAAGGTATAATCCAGGATGGACATTTAAAATCCTAATTGACGTGGCTTCAATAAAAATGGACTCCAACGGACTCCTTTTTCGATGATCTTTGTCCCTGCAGATTATCGCTGAATTATCCCAGTTAACAGCATGGCCTGGCTTAAGCCAATGATCTGCAATGCCAATATTTGTTGATTCTCTTGCTATGGCATATTTGTGCTGAGGGCATCTCACATTTAGTTTCTTAGGAAATTGCCCAATATAAATCTTATTACATTCTCTACAAGGAATACTGTATACAATATTGCTTGAATTTGGCGAGCTATTTTTAATTAGTTTATTTCTCAAAATATTGTTATATTCAAATACTAAGTTAATAACAATTATTTTTAAAATGGGTACAGCTGGAATGATATTAGGATGATGGTACATTGAGAATATTCTTAAATTCTTGGTTAATACTGGGTGTTTTGTAATTTGTCTTTATGGCTTTCTTTTTACAAAGTTCCAAAAAATATGGAGGTTAACCTGATGAATCTCCCATTTTATCAATAATTTTATATATATTAATATTTTGAAAAATAAACTAATTAAGAATGGTCTGCCAAATTCAAACAATAGTGTATACAGTATTCCTTGTAAAGAATGTAATTAAGATTTATATTGGGCAAACTTCAAAAGAACTAAAGGTAAAATGCTCTTAGCACAAAGATGCCATATCAAGAGGATTAACAAATAATGGCAGTGCGGATCATTGTCTTAAGCCAGGCCATGTTTTTAACTGGATAATTCAGCGATAATCTGCAGGGCCAAAGATCCACCGAAAAAGGAATCAGTTGGAGTCCATTTTTATTAAAGCCATGTCAAGAAGGATTTTAAATGTCCATCCTGGATTATACTTTGATCGTCTTTCCTTATCTTTTTTGCTTAAAGAACGCGCCAACTAGATTAACAAACTGTAACCCTGCCCCCTCTTTCTGTTTTTGTATATAAAGGTCTGTCAACTTCTACTATATTCAGTGTGGACTTGAAATTGTAGAATATACTACGAAAGTACTTGTTCCAAGTCCCTGCTTCACTTACATTTCTACTGTGGATTTAAGTATATTCTCAAGTACGTGTTCCTTTGTGCAACATTGGATATGTATGTATATAATTATATATATATAATATCTATATATATATATATATATATATATTATATATATATATATATATGCTGGTGTATATATTTTGTGTTTGTGTATAAAATAACTAAGCTTCATTTCGCTCACAATAATTTATTTTTTCATTTTGTGATTTGAACATAAACAGTTCAGTAGTTTATGGTATTTTTGCACACCTGTGAATATTGTATACCGTTCATATGAGCGAAGCGATTTAAACACCCGTTCAGTAAAGAACTCCGCTTGTTGTAGCTCGTATCTTGTATAGTACCTATTGTCACCCTTCCTTATTATTCGCATCTTGATCAAAGCTGGCTCTTGTGATTCCAGGTAACTGGAAACCTGTGACAAGAAACTAACTTCCTGGAGAGGAATAATGCGAATTTACAAAGAATAATTTCTGGTGGATATTTTTTTAGATTAGTTTTCTATATATGAATTTCATCTCATCACCGTGATTCATATACATGCATTAAGCTAATGTAACAGCTTATGCCTCACTTGTTGGCCTGGTCGGTAAAAATGTCCCTGAGGTCCTGATTTCTCCTATGTGCGCTGGTTTGAAATCACGAGAGGACGAAGTTTTTATCAACTAAAGAATTTTCCTTCAGTTAACATATACAAAATCATATTAATTCCGAGGTAGAGCGAATTGGGTATTGAAGGACATTTGTAGCTTATGCATATATATATATATATATATATATATATATATATATATATATTATATATATATATATACGTATATAGTATATATATATACATGTATATATATATGCATCCATATATATTAAACTTTATCACTTGGATAGTTGTTCTTACATTAATATATTTGATAACAGGACCTCATTTTGAGAGGATGGTATCTGACGGAGTTTTTCTATTAGAAGAAAATTTGTTCTCATAGAAACACCTTTCCACGGACTGCTTTTGATATTTTTGTGGATAATCTCTGAATTGATTTCTAGTGCACCAGCCCCAGGAGATTTCCACCTGTGTAACTGGTTAATCATTCTCTTTTTCACGGCCCAAAATGGTGAGTGTCATGTTAACTGCTAAAAATCCCTAAGAAGTGAATGCAAAGGAGATATTTTTTAGAATATTCACCAACAAATAGGCACCAGGATCTCTCCTATTTTCTCCATGTTTATGTTTGATCATTTTCCTTCTTCTGCAGATGAGTGTCAACCAGAAGGGAGTGGTGATGTCCGCTCTGGCGGCAGCCGTGGGTCTCTTGGTGGGTGGGCTGATCGGCCATTTTGGCACTCCCACATCCTCCTCAATCATGACCATTCCGGAGGAAGACCAGCAGAAAATAATGTACGTAAATGAGACGACGAGCAATCATTAATGTTGTTTCTCCTTCTCTTCATAGTTTTGTTCCTTGGGGACACCAGAAACGCAACAGGAAAGGGAATGTCTGCTTTTGGTCGGGTGGGGGACTAACATAACCTAACCTAGCCTAATCTTAGTTAAGTTTCACTATCATGACCTGACTTTCATTGCCGGATCTATTCTAGGCTTACCTTACTTAGCATAAAATTATGTTTCATATTATTTAACATAAACGCTTTTCAGTTTTACCTAACCTAACCTTAGTTAAGTTTCCCTAACATGACCTGACTTTCATTGCTGGATCTATTCTAGGGTTACCTTATTTGGCCTGAAATTACGTTTCATATTATTTAACCTAAAAACTTTTCAGTTTTACCTAACCTAACCTTAGTTAAGTTTCCCTAACATGACCTGACTTTCATTGCTGGATCTATTCTAGGGTTACCTTATTTGGCCTGAAATTACGTTTCATATTATTTAACCTAAAAACTTTTCAGTTTTACCTAATCTAACCAACGTAACCTAACCTAACCTTAGTTAAGTTTCCCTAACATGACCTAACTTTCATTGCCGAATCTATTCTAGGCTTATCTTACTTAACCTGAAATTACGTTCTATATTATTGAATCTAAATGCGTTTTAGTTTTACCTAAGCTAACCTAACCTAACCTTAGTTAAGTTTTCCTAACATGACCTAACTTTCATTGCCGAATCGATTCTAGGTTTACTTAGCCAGAAATTACGTTTCATAATATTTAACCTAAACGATTTTTAGTATTACCTAACCTAACCTAGTTCCAACGAAAGTATAAAAGGCCTTTACTATGCAGCCTAGACAAATATATTTTTAGGTATATGTCTAAAAATTCAGCAACAATGTAGTTGGTCAGTTAGACCCTTCCTAATAGAGAAAGTCCCCCCCTAAAGTTAAACCTAAGACGGAAAATCTTTTAACCATTTCGTTTATCCTTGTTGTCATACCCCAGGTCTGGGCTAGACCGGGGTATCACATCGGCTGTTCCGTTGTTCTCTTTGCCGAGATTTCTGCTTCATGTCTGTGAACTGTACTAGGACTTGTGAAAGCTGAATCCTGTGGGATAAATGTAGTCTTTGAAGGATAATGATGGTAGAATGTAATGCTCCCATGGCTTTGATGAAAATATTTCTTTTGTGACTGTGCAAGACCAGAACTTGCTTTCATGATAGTCATGAGTATTGCTTAAGAAATTTCTCAGGTAATATGCAGTGGTGTTTTGTTGATACTGTATATATATATATATATATATATATATACATATATATATATAGATTATATATATATATATATATATATATGTGTGTGTGTGTGTGTGTGTGTGTGTGTGTGTATCAGAGTGAGAGAGAGATAGAGAGACTCAAAATCTCACAGTAATTATTATCCATGAGGACAGACGTTGCCTTTGCAATATTGCAGGTTGCTATTGAATCTTAGATTCTTTGTTGATCCGTTCTCTATGTTCTTTTGTTCACCTGTTCTTTTGTTATGCCCCCCAAAAAAAAGTGGTCAGTGGGTGACGGGCGAACATTGTTACTTAATATTACTCTCTCTCTCTCTCTCTCTAAGACATTCCTCTTCTGTCTCTCTCATCATCGTCTCTCTCTCTCTCTTCATTCTTTTTTTTTGTTCTTGTCTCTCTTTCTCTCTTCTTCTCTCTCTAACTTCCTCTCTCTCTCTCTCTCTCTCTCTCTCTAACATTCCTCTTCCTGTCTCTCTCTCTCTCTCATTCATCTTTTTTTCTCTCTCATTCATCTTTTCTCTCTTTTTAACATTCCCCCTCCTCTCTCTCTCTCTCTCTCTCTCTACCCAGATGCAATTTATTCATCATATAATTCGTCTGTCAAATCTCTAGTATCGCCATTCGAATGATAATGAGTCAATAATTGGGATAATCTGCCTTCATTGTTGAAATTATTATTAAATTGTATCTATGTTTCCGGTTTCTCGTTATATTGTCGCGGGAGGATTTTTCCCCACCATGACATTACGATACGAGAATAATAATACTAGGTACTACTATACATATTCACTGTTGTCAGTCTTCTTGCCTGAAGACAGGAGTCGGAGAATGGTACTGTGTCATAGCTGACACGGTGGGTATGAAGACGACTAATGACCTTTACGCTGCCTGGGAATTAGGGTAGGTCTGTCCTACCTGCTATGACATGATATTCCTTGTGTGTATGGGTCTTATTACTGATGAGGCCAGGTGATGTCTTCCCACTGGGAGGCAGTTGAAGTGTTGATTTCCATTTTAGGGGTATTGAAGAAAATTCCAGGTACTCAGCTTGTTTCTTTATTACCCATTACATCATGCCAAATTTCTACCAGGCCTAGTCTCCTGGACTTGGTTAATTTACCTAGTCTTCAAAACTCCTGGACTAGATCTCTGGACTAGATCCCTTGACTAGATCCCTTTCAAGGGATAGATAATAATTTGTTCTTAATAACTTGGTAAAATAGCCAAAATGAAAAGGTGGACCGGCTGACGTCGTTCTTCCCCCTTGAGAGCCTTCGTGATCCTTACATGTGTCTTTTAGTGTTACCAAAATGCAGACGAAAGATTCAGGGCAGCGCTCCCATACTGAGTGAAAGATAAACAAAACAGAGGACTGGCTACACTGCCACACACTCGTGTCCACAACCAAAACGAAAACAATTTTCAGTTCCAATCACTTTTACAACAGCAGTGTAAAGATATTAGAGGAGGATGATGAATCAATTCCTAAATAAATCACTAATAATTAAAGGAATATTTTTCCCATTACAATATGCTCCGTTGTCATTGGGTTTCACCTGAATATGTATATATGTATATATATATTATATATATATATATATATATCTATACATATATATACATACACAACACACACACACACACACACACACATATATATATATATATATATATATATATATATATATATATATATATATTAAATCTAAGAATTTTGTATATTCTTAGCAGCCTGCTAACAAGCTAATACATATAGCTACTATGAATAATAATAATAATAATAATAATAATAATAATAATAATAATAATAATAATAATAATAATGCCATGCAGACTTCACAGAATAGGATGTCTAGATGTCTAGGTATGGTAAAAGTGAGGTGATTTTAAATAAGTCTTCGTTGTGTTCGACTTTTCACAATATTAATTTTTTTTATAAATGTGTCAGAATTCGTATCTCGTCTCCTTGAAATAAAAATAATGAAATCGAGATAAAATTTATATATAATTATAATAATGATAACAAACATACAGAGAAGAAGAAGAAGAAGAAGAAGAAAACATTTACTACATGCATCCGTCCGCACACGTCATTTAAAAAAATAAAAATGAAACTACGCAGAACTGGTTCTAGGACTAATGGTGATGTATTTGAATGTGGCCCTAATCTGCATGAAAATACATATATATGCTAACTTTTAGACTTCCTTTTCAACTGCTGAGTCGCCTCGTTAACGAACACCTGCTCCGAGGGTGTAATTATACCTAAATGACTCGCTAATTAATGCAGGTATTACACCAAACACTGACACACCTCTGCAGGTGTGGAAGACTGTAATGAATATATTTTTATGTATCTTTCGCATTTAGAGCTTTTGGCCAAAAATGCGTTTATCACCTTCATACGTTATCAGTGCAAGAATCCCACATCAGGTCCGCAAATGTTGCCAACTCGAGGTTCTGAAAGCGTTTGGATAGTCCCTTTACTATTCAGTACCAGATTATTGTACTTTCTACAGTCTACTGTGTTTCCTGGATAGTCGACTTAATTTATTCTGCTTGAAACTTTGCCGTTTTAGCCTCTGAACTGAAATTTCTATCTCGCTCCACACCTTTTGAGAGTCAAGCTGTTCAATCCAAAACAAGACATAGTACTAGTACCTACTATTAGTAGTAATGAAGATACATCTCTGGAACGGCCTTACCTAACACTACTACTGCTGTTGCTTGCTTCTAAGGCTTCCCATTGCAAGCAGTGTCTTGGTATCTTTACGAATTACTGAATATTTTACAAACTGAACTGTTATTTTTTTTATCTCTATTAATCGAGAATAACGCTTAGTACTAGGAGTAGCGGTAGCAGTAGTGAGGATTTATCTTTGGAACGGTTGAACATTAAGATTGCGTGAGTTATGGTTCCTAGAGCAGCCCGTTACAATGTTTGCGTCTATGGAGGCCCTGTAACACGGTAAATTGGTGTTAGGGGTCGGGGTATATGTTATGGGGGTTGCTAGGAGGAGCGTAGGAAGTAGGGTTGGGGTGAAGTTTGTGGTGAAGTTGGTGCTAGTCTCACTATTCCTGGAGGGTCGGGTATGTTAGCAAACCCCTCCAGGGGAGGTAAGACTAGCAACCACAGGCTTTACCTCCCGATGTCGTTTCTTCGCCTCAAGCTGAATTGCGGCTATGTGTCATTTTAGTATTCTGTTAATCCACCCGTCTGGAGCATTATACAATATCTTCACGCCGAGAATAATAATGGCTTTCCCTTTGAGGGTTGGATGATCCTGCGTAAAAAAGTATAACTTTTCTGGCGCGAGATGTGATTTTTTTTTATAGTGCTATGCGTCTCTCTCTTCTTTCCCACACAAGTGTTGGGTGGGGGGGGGGGGGCGTGGGGGAGTTGATGTCTAGGGGGTGTATAGGCCAACCCCCCCCCCGCCCTTAAAGGCCATTTTCGAAGTCCTCAGTCTAACTGTTTCTTCGGTGACTGATTAAAACTAATTCAGTCTAATTAGAAATAAACCTTTTCCTGTCCCGCCCATGTTGATTTATTTAGCATATATTTATAGTGGATATATACGGCTAACTTAGAGTTGAAGTTTATTATTATTATTATTATTATTATTATTATTATTATTATTATTATTATTATTATTATTATTATTATTAATGCGAAAACGAGACAAAGAGACAAGAAAAAAAGAATAGGTCGAAATTTTGATGAAAGTGAAAAATTAGATATATAAATATAAATGAATTGACATTTTAAACTATAGTAACTTGTATGTATATAGTACGTATAAGTGAACACCACAGGAAGCCAAGAGGCAGAAGGTCATTTATATATATATAATATATATATATATGGTTATATATACTAATCTATCTATATATATATATATATATATATATATATATATATATATATATGTGTGTGTGTGTGTGTGTGTGTGTGTGTGTGTGTGTGTGTTATTCATTAAGCCCTAACAAGGAAAATAGGTATATACTACCATTTTCTCCATCCTATCGCCTTCCATTCTTTCCGTATAGCCAAACCATCTGACAACGCTGGGATCCAACCTTGGTCATACACCAACCCCTCCACTATTGCCTATCTCACCATTACTCACTCTCTTGGTTCTTCTTGAGTCATGTATACTGTACAAACAAGTAATTTAAACTCCTTTCTGTCTTTCGTTACAATTCAACATCCACGCGTAACTTCCATAAAGGAGAGTTGGCTCAGCTATCCTTTTATACAGTCATATACCTTGCAGACAGAGGTACTCCAGTCTTTACTTCTGTGTTCTGTTCGTCCTCTGCTACTTATTGATATATATATATGCCCTATTTTCTCTGTCAAAATACTAACATTCATCAACCATACACGTTATGAGTCTCTCTCTCTCTCTCTCTCTCTCTCTCTCTCTCTCTCTCTCTCTTTGTATTCATGAGCTCTGGGTCTGTGCCAAGATAAATAATAGTACTAGTAACAGAAATTAATGATTGCATTTTTTCATGAACTACTCTGGCGTTACGAAACTTGTGCTGTATAGTGACTTAGTGATAGTTAATACAGCATTTTGGTAAAAAAAAAATACAAGTTTGCTGAACAGAGTAACCAAAAACAATACGTCCATGGCCAGGTCAGAAGCACATTATGACTGCTCACTGACATAGATCAACATCAAAATAACATTGTTAGTCCTAGGAAAGGCCAGGAGTAAAAGCATTTTTCTAAATGCACACAGAAAGAGAGAGAGAGAGAGAGAGAGAGAGAGAGAGAGAGAGATTTATAATTGCTGCTATCTATTCATATTCATGTGTAAATGCAATGATCCGTTCACTAAGTTTAGATTTATCAGTATAAAAGTTTAGTGGGACGAGATACGTTGCTGCCAAATGTACGACGATTCCAACACAGCACTATTCTGGAATTTTAGCATATCTCTACACTACAGACATTGTCCTTGAGTATATCGTAATTTATGAAAGCACGAAGGCCTCGGATAACTGTTATAAACTGGAAGATAAACAGTCAAAGATAAAAACTACAAAACAAAGCAATCAATATTTATTGCCTTTTTATGTCTTTATGTCCTGTATTACATCCCACGATCATGATTCATAAATAAGTTCTATGTCAGCCTGCATCGGGGTGTTAAGAGGTCTTCGTATCTTAATAACATTTATGATATATTTAAAGCCAATGTATAGTGAAAAGAGATATTGTAAATTAGGATATCCTAAACGTTTCAAAGTATAGTGGTCTTTGATATATCATCGTGCATCTGGCAGCAGCTTACAACGTCGCGCAAGCTATGCTTGTATTGCTGAATTAATGTAGACTAAATGATTCGTTACATTTATCATGAAAAAGTCATTGTAAATCTCTCTCTCTCTCTCTCTCTCTCTCTCTCTCTCTCCGTGCGTGTGTGTGGGAAAGCTCATTTCTCATCTCTCTCAACAGACTCGTCGACAAGCTCGTGACCGACAAATGGACGAAAGAAGTCGACCTGAAACAGCGGATGATCAACCTCGTCGACACGTCGAACCTCAGAGAGAACCTTAGGTAAGATTGATTGATTGATTGTGAAGTTATCTAGCACCTCAGGTAGAACCAGAGCGAATGCTCCATTTTAGAATCAAATTGTCTAGGCCTATGTGATATGGTTGACTTTTTTTATTTTATTTTTATATTTTTTTAACTTTCTGCTTAGGTGCTGGGACGTCTAAAGTGCTCTAAAATTATGTTTGTGAATCCTTAAAAAGTATAGTTAGGAATTCTTAAAGAATATACGCGGAAATTCTTAAAAGAACATAATTAGAAATTCTTTATCAGCAGAGAACTGACCACGAAACCTCACCTGGCTCCATTTAGGATCAAATCGTCGTTATGCCTATGTAGTTCGGTGGAGTTTAAAAGAAAAAAAATTGTAACCTGCTTAGGTACTGGGGCGTCTAAAGTGCTCTAAAAAGTGTATTTGTGAATCCTTAAAGAATATAATTAAGAATTCTTAAAGAATATACTTTTAAATTCTTTATTCGCAGAGAACTGACTTCCAAGCCCCACTTGGCGGCCTCGGAGAGAGACGACGAATTGGCCCTGTTGATCCACAAGAGGTTCGTCGATGCAGGTTTCGATTCCTCCGACATGGTGCCCTACAGGGTTCTCCTGTCCGCGCCGGATCCAGCTAATCCGAATTCGGTAAGACCGTGTTGTTTTTTGTTTTTGAAGTAAATATTTCCCATCGTTTTCTGTCACCTCTTTCTAATGAGCGCCATATTCTTTGAAACCTCTTGAATTTCTAGTCAATGGGGCTTGTTTTGTACGAAGAAGAGGGTTCATCTTCTTAATAATAATAATAATAATAATAATAATAATAATAATAATAATAATAATAATAATAATAATAATAATAATAAAGTGGTACGAGCACCAACCTGAAGGAGTGATAGAAAACGATCAGGCAAAGATCCTCTGGACTATGGTATCAGAACGGATAGGGTGATACGTGCAAACAGACCAGACGTGACGTTGATTGACAAAGTCAAGAAGAAAGTATCACTCATTGATGTCGCAATATCATGGGACACCAGAGTTGAAGAGAAAGAGAGGGAAAAAAGGAAAAAAATGGATAAGTATCAAGATCTGAAAATAGAAATAAGAAGGATATGGGATATGCCAGTGGAAATCGTACCCATAATCATAGGAGCACTAGGCACGATCCCAAGATCCCTGAAAAGGAATCTAGAAAAACTAGAGGCTGAAGTAGCTCCAGGACTCATGCAGAAGAGTGGTGATCCTAGAAACGGCACACATATAAGAAAAGTGATGATGGACTCCTAAGGGAGGCAGGATGCAACACGGAACCCCACACTATAAATACCACCCAGTCGAATTGGAGGACTGTGATAGAGCAAAAAAAAAAATAATAATAATAATAATAATAATATAAATTTCCAACAGGCCAGGCAGCTGACAATTCTTTTGTGATATACAGCACAATATTTTATTAAGATAATAATAATAATAATAATAATAATAATAATAATAATAATAATAATATAATAATAATAATAATAATAATATACACATGAATTTCTAAAAGGCCAGGCAACTGACAATTCTTTTACGTGATATACAGCATATTTTACAAAGATGATACTAATAATAATAATAATAATAATAATAATAATAATAATAATAATAATAATATAAATTTCTGACAGGCAAGGCAGCTGACAATCCTTTGATGTGATATGCAGCACAATATTAAATTAAGATAGAAATATCGTACTATATACCTATTGATCAATTTGGATAAATATTTGAGTAATATTCAGTGCTAGAATGCTAATTTAGAGACGGGATGCGTGTTTAACGACAAAATATCGAAAACAGTTGATGAGAATGAATGTTTGACAAAAATAGGTACTATAGTTTTCACAGTCGTATGATATAGCCTATACTCTGTTTTTTTTTCATCTGTCCATCCGCCTGTGGTGTTTTTGTATGGTAACACTGCGTCCCGGGCTTTAGATAGTTACGTTATGTGTAAGTTTTAGGTAAATATAAGGATATCTGAGTGTACATTTGCAAATGAAAAGTGTTTTAATAATTTACTGTATGCTAATTACACCGTTAATATTCGAAACAGGATATTATTATAATCGTTGAATATAACTATCTAAAACCCGGGACGCAGTGTTACCATACAAAAACACCACAGGCGGATGGACAGATGAAAAAAAAAAACAGAGTATAGGCCTAACCGAAGTCCCTTTTTTAGTGTAGCCTAGGTCTATGGGAAGCGGTTTATTGTCGGCGAACATTCTAAGAAACTCTGTTTATCACGAAAACATCGTATACTCCTAAATTCCTTTCATATTGTTCTTGGTAACTATGCGATAAGTTATCGCTGTTACGGGATATAAGAATGTTCCAGATTTATGACAGATTAATTCTCAGTTTACAAGAGGTGGGCAGATCGCATTTTTCGACACTGGCCTCCATTTTTTCCCCTCATTTCTAGGATATTGTATTTAACATATAGTACGAAAAGGGTTATTTACTTTTCCACTAGTCAGCAGAGTCGACCAGACTGCAGGGTACAGGTATACGATTTGGTTCATTAATGGCTCACTGGATTGTCTATGTGAAATGTTAATTATGTCGGGGTGTGGTTTTAATTGTTTTCAAGTTCACTGGAAATTAAAACTGAAAAACGAGGCTTTCTCTCTCTCTCTCTCTCTCTCTCTCTCTCTCTCTCTCTCTCTCTCTCTCTCTCTCTCTCTCTCTCTCTCTCTTTATACATATAAAAAAGAGAGTAATAGTAGTGCAGAAGATAAGAGGCAATTCGAAAAGCTATTAGATATGCTACTAGAATACAGCATTCAACAAGTAAATCACCTGCTAACAAGAAAGGAAAATACTTTAGACCTAGTATTTGTGAATGAGGTGAATTATGTTAAAGATATAATAGTTTATAATGCGAGTATTTCAGACCATAATGTCATAGAATTAACAGTCCATTCCAAAGCAAGTGAAAACAGAGATAAGCAAGAAATTAAAAAGGGGGAAGGATATGGAAAATACAACTTCTACAGTAAAAATATAAAATGGTCAGAAATAAATGAAGAATTAAACAAAGATTGGGATAACATTTTCGTAAGTGATGATATAAGGGTAAATACGGAGATAGTACATAAAATATTAAAGAAAATAGTGAATAAATATATACCGAAGAAGAAAAGTAAACATCAGTCATGCATACCAAGAGACAGAAGGATCTTGTTCCAGAAAATCAGAAAGTGGAAAAAAGGTCTTGCAAAAGAAAAAAATGCATGGAAAGTTATAGAGCTAAAAAGTAAGATAGAAAATGCAGAACAAAAGATTATACAATCAAAAGAAATTGAAAAACGGGACTTGGAAGAAAAAACCCTAGTATATATCTAGCAAAACCCCAAACTATTTTACTCGTATGCAAAAAAGATGAATAAAAGAAGAATAGAAATAGACCCTCTAAGAATTGAAGGGAGATTAACGAATGAAAAAAAGGAAATATGCAACATATTGGCAGAATGATATAACAGAGAATTCACCCCTAGAATTGATAATGAAGATAATGATATAGAAGTAAGGGACGAAAATAGTGAATATCTAGCAGACATAGATATTAATGAAGCTGATACTGTGCAGGCTATTAATGAAATTAAAAATGGAGCTGCTGCAGGGCCTGATGGTGTCCCTGCTATTTTGTTAAAGAAAGTAGTCCATTCTATCGCAAAGCCACTTGCAATATTATTAAGACAAAGTGTACATACAAGCAAGATTTATGAGGAGCACAAATTAACATATATTACCCCTACTTTCAAAAGTGGATCAAGACTAGAGGCAAGTAATTATAGGCCTGTGAGTCTAACATCACATATTATGAAAGTGTATGAAAGGGTAATGAAGAAAAATATTATGAAACATTTAATTAAAAAAATTTGTTTAATATAGGACAACGCAGTTTCGTACCCAGAAAAAGTACACAAACCCAACTGTTAGTCCACTGTGAGAACATATACAAAAATATGAAAAGCGGAAATGAAACAGATGTGGTTTATCTAGACTTTGCAAAAGCTTTTGACAAGGTAGACCATAATATATTAGCGAAGAAAATTAGAAAACATAATATTGTGGATAAAGTAGGAAGATGGTTAAAAAAAAATTTTACACAACAGAAAACAGATAGTTATTGCAAATGATGAGAAATCGGATGAAGCTAAGGTAATATCCGGTGTGCCACAAAGTACGGTGTTAGCTGCATTACTGTTTGTTATTACGATTGAAGACATAGACAGTAATGTTAAGGACTCGGTAGTGAGTAGTTTCGCCGATGACACAAGAATAAGTAGAGAAATTACTTGTGATGAAGATAGGAACGCGCTACAAAGAGACCTTAACAAAGTATATGATTGGGCAGAGGTAAATAGGATGGTATTTAACTCTGATAAATTTGAATCAATAAATTATGGAGACAGAGAAGGAAAGCTAAATGCATATAGGGGACATAATAATGAGACAATCACATATAAGGAAGCAGTTAAAGACCTTGGTGTGATGATGAATAGGAACATGTTATGCAATGATCAAATAGCAATTCTATTGGCAAAATGTAAAGCAAAAATGGGAACGTTGTTACGGCACTTCAAAACAAGAAAAGCTGAACACATGATTATGCTTTATAAAACATATGTTCGTAGTCCACTTGAATATTGCAATATGATATGATACCCACACTATCAAAAGGATATTGCACAAATAGAGAGTGTACAAAGGTCCTTTACAGCTAGAATAGAAGAAATTAAGGACCTTGACTACTGAGAAAGACTACAATCCTTAAAATTATATAGTCTAGAAAGGAGAAGAGAACGCTACATGATAATTCAGTCATGGAAACAGATAGAAGGAATTGCCGAAAACATCATGGAGCTAAAAATATCAGAAAGAGCAAGCAGAGGTAGATTAATAGTGCCCAAAACTATACCAGGAAAAATAAGGAAAGCACACAGGACATTAATCCACTATGCACCAGCATCGATAATGCAGCGTCTATTCAATGCGTTGCCAGCTCATCTGAGGAATATATCAGGAGTGAGCGTAGATGTGTTTAAGAATAAGCTCGACAAATATCTAAGCTGCATCCCAGACCATCCAAGATTGGAAGATGCAAAATATACCGGAAGATGTAATAGCAACTCTGGTAGACATTAGAGGTGCCTCACACTGAGGGACCTGGGGCAACCCGAACAAGATGTAAGGTCTATAAGGTAAGGTCTCTCTCTCTCTCTCTCTCTCTGTATGGCTTCGTAGTCTCAATTGATGTGTTAACGGCTCACAAGTCACAACCGACTAGTTACTAGACCCATCTCTCTCTCTCCCTCTCTCTCAGAAAGACCCGCTAATCCTTCTAATAAGGAATTTTTCTCGAATACCTCAACACTTAAGTCTTATAACCTGCCTTTAGTTAGTTTAGACTTATCTGTGCTAAGACGGCGCGCGTTGGCGGGAATATTGTTCTTCTTCTTGGCTTAGTTTAAGTTTATATAGTTTTCCAGAGATAATTCATAGACTCTCTCTCTCTCTCTCTCAACAGATCACAATCCACGACAAGGACGATAAGGAAGTCTTCAGGACCAAGTACAAGGAAGTGGAAGTCCGGGACGGGGACGATAGTCCGGACTTCGTCCATGCCTTCACGGGATACGCTCCAGCAGGTTAGAGAGAGAGAGAGAGAGAGAGAGAGAGAGAGAGAGAGAGAGAGAGAGAGAGAGAGAGAGAGAGAGATATGGTGCTAAGTGGGCGGAGTTATATGTTAATTTTTCAGTAGACGTGTTTATTTATTTATTTATTTATTCATTCATTTATTTAACGATATATTCATTATATGATAATGAATTCTATTTTCTTTGGTATACATATTTAGCAGCGTAGTACCTTATTTTCTTTGTTGTCTTTGTATTGTGAGCAAATATTTCTTATATATACCATTTTACTTATAACACGATTAAGCCATTTGGGTGACACACACACACACACACACACACATATATATATATATATATATATATATATATTATATATAAATATATATATATATATATATGGGATGTGTGTGTATGTATGTATGTTATATGTGTTCTGTGTGTAAGAGTGTGAAAAGTGACTTGTATACTTATATACTGACTAAATATACTAAAGTCTCATTGTCTATCGAATTGGTTATATATATATATATATATATAATATATATATATATATATATATATATATATATATATATATATATTTATATATATACACATGTATATCAGGTGACGTGAAGACCGCCCCGGGCGTGGGCGTGATCTACGTCAACTATGGGCGAGTGGAGGACTTCGACAAGCTGAAGGAGCTCGGGATTGACGTCGCTGGCCACATCGTCATCGCCCGCTACGGGAAGATCTTCCGCGGGAACAAGGTATATTATATATGTATAGTACAGTGTCTCTCGTGCCTCGATGTTACCTGTTGCCCCCTCACGCGAGGGAGTCACACGTCTTTTGAGATTTGTTATTTTGTCTGTACGTCCGCCCTCAGAAAAAAATAAAATAAAATAAAACTGTGCTGTTGGTACCTAAAGCGGTGCCAGAAGTACGATCATGGCTAAATTTAATCTTAAATAGAAAAAAGATCATTTTTTTTTGTTTCTGTCCATCTGTCCGCACTTTATCTGTCCGTCCTCAGATCTTAGAAAAAAAATACCGTGGCTAGAGGGTGGTCTGTGTGGTTGGTATACATAAAGCAGTGCCAGAAGTACGATAATGACTAAATTTAACCTTAAATAAAAAAAACTACTGAGGCTAGAGGGCCGCAAATTGACATTTAGGTCATCCACCCTCTAATCGTCAAACATACCAAATTGCAGCCTTCTAGCCTTAGTAATTTTAAAAAATTTAATTTAAGGTTAAGTTTAGCCATAATCATACTTCTGTCACCGATATAGGTATTAAGAACACAGGCTGAATTTCATGGGCCACGGCTGAGAGCTTCCCGGGCCGTGGCTGAAAGTTTCATACAGCATTATACGCTGTACGGGAAACTCGATGTGCCGAAGTAGTATTTACTTATTTGTTATTGAACTGGAATATTTGATTACAGTTACTGAAGATATTAATTTATTTTCATTGCAGTTTGTTTCTTAGATGTATAAATGAACAATTTATTCTCCTGTAATATTAATGAGTTGTCCTTTAAAAACACAAAACGTTCTTTTAGGATAAACAAATATTTTTGTCAAGAAAGATTTTCTTCTCCTGTAATTAGAGTTTTCCTTTAAAAACATAAAACATTCTTTTAGGATGAACAAATATTTCTGTCAACAAAACCAGATTTAAAAATAAAAGTCAAATTGTATAAACCAAGTTTTCTTGTTACAGAAATCCTCAAGAAAACAAGTTATGTATGCGAAAACAGATTAAAAAAAGTAGAAAATATATATTAATATTTCATCTAATCTCCATTTTTGCATTTACTCTCCTCAGCTTCTGCACGCAGAACAGCGAGGGGCCGTGGGAGTTATCCTCTTCTCTGATCCAAAGGACGTGGCCCTTGAAGGAGTGCAGCCGCAGGAGGTCTACCCCAACACCTTTTGGCTCCCCGGAAGTGGCATGCAGAGAGGAACGTCCTACATGTTGGAAGGAGACCCCCTCACTCCTGGGTGGCCTTCTACAGGTATACAATGAAGACTTTAATAGACAGTCTCTGTACTACTGTACCTTGCTTGAGGTTCTTAGCGGCGTCCCTAAGGCCCCTAGCTGTAGCCCATCTCATTCCTTACATTGTACTTCAGTTCATATTCTCTTTCTTGAAGGAAGCTGAGCCTATTATTCCGCAAATGGTGTTGTCAGAAGAGAATGCATGTTATGTGTTAATAGAGTGAATGTTTGAGAATCTGTCGATTGTAAAGGACAGAATAGAGGCAGAGATGAGTAAAACAAGAGGCAAAGGGGTGCTAGGCTAAGTCTGAGAAGTGAAAGTTATGTTGAGGGCATAAGAAACATTTAAAAAGCCTGAAGAGTGAAAAGACACCAGGATTAGATGGGATTACGGTATTTCTTTATAAGCATTCCGCATCGTTCGTCCCCGCGAATACGAAAGCCACCAGGAATTGGGGCGTCAAATGTATTTCGCCAATTATAGTACGAGTCCCTGGGGGTTAATTACAGTCGTCCGAAAAAGCATTACTTAAAATTCTTGTTCAGCAGGTAAAACTGCACAGAAAAAACCACAACTGCCATAGCCTAGGCCGCCGCGGAATAGTAATATATCTACCAGGATTACAAGTCAGACGATGTGGCACATTGTTGAAAACGCGACTGAGTGGCTCATCAAGGTGTGTAAGGTATGTTCGGTCGAGGGAAAAATTCCGAGGGGCAGGGTAAGTGGAATGGTTGTTCCACTGTATAATGGTAAGTGTAGTAATGGAAACTACAAAAATGATACAACAGAATGACGGATAGAGAGAGAGTGAATTGGGTCTAATCTGTGAGAGGATGTGGACTCAACATCCACGAAGCAAGAGAATAATGACCTCTGTTTTTTGAGGATTCGATGTACTGCTGATGGCCTTTCTGTGTAGATGTATATGTGTGTGTCTGTGTGCGCATTTGTGAACTCTTCCTTCTTTTATTTTCAGAACATGCTTACAGGCTCAGTGAGGAAGAAGCGCAACTCCCAAACATACCTTGTCAGCCGATCGGGTATGACGACGCGAAGGTCATATTAGAGTAAGTTTTTTCATTTATTTCACTCTATTTATCCTTTAGATTTAGAAAAAAAGCGTGGCATCTCAGTTACAAGTGTAAATATTATGTTGCATTGTAAAGCAGGACAAACTTTCAGTCATTGACTCCCTGGCACTCTGGACGTTCTGGGACTGACTTAACAGAGGAAGATCTCATAGATACCAAGTTCTCTCCATACAAAAACAATAACTTGATGGAAAATTGATATTCACTAAGGACTTCAACATTAAAACAATGTACCGAAGCAACAAAGATGTCATGAGTTCTGTGTGCAGCATATTAAAGACCTAGACTTATAGGTTGACAGAGATCACCTTCCAAGTATCAATCAGTTTACATTGAGATTAAGTTAAGGTTTGTCATCTGCATAGGTCAGTTCTCATATGAAGAAGCCCTATTGATTTCTTGTAACAATTTCAGTGAATATTTATCACGATAAAGCTGCTGGTGTGTGAGTTCCGTGACTGTTTAACATGCGATGACGTGTTTATGACGTGATTTGTGACTCATAGGATTGTAGGATATAAGCAGAAGAGGAGAATAGGGCACTGTGCTGGATAGGAATCCTTAAGACTAAACTGATGCTTGGAGACTGCCCAGTTGTTAGAACAGCTGCTTCTATCCTGAGCTAAGTTCAAAGATATGGCTGACAAACTCCACTTCAGACATATAAATCATCTTAAGACTTAACTGACGTTTGGAGACTGCCCCAGTTGTTAGAACAGCTGCTTCTATTCTGAGCTATGTTCAAGGATGGCTGACACACTCCAGTTAAGATATATAAATCGTACAGATAAGGCAAGAAACAGTGTCGATCACCAGGGTCATAACAAGACCTGTCAATGCCATTAAGTAGATAGTGACACTGATGTAACTTTGATGCTATTAAGTAGATAGTAACACTGATGTAACTCTGCCATTAAGTAGATAGTAACACTGATGTAACTTTGATGCCATTAAGTAGATAGAAAACTGAATAACTTGATGCTTTAAGTAGATAAGTAACACTTTTGATGTAACTTTTTGAAGCCATAAGGTAGATAGTGAACCATGATTAAACTTGATGGCATTAATGTTTAGAATAGTAACCACTTGAATGTAACCTGATGCGTAAAGTAGGATAATAACACTGAGTAACTTTGATGCTAGTAGATCGTACAATGATGTAACTTTGATGCATAAGTAAAGATAGTACATGATGTAACTGATGCCATTAAGTAGATAGTAACACTGATGTAACTTTGATTGCAGAAAGTTGGGTGGACAGAAAGCCCCCGAGGACTGGGTAGGAGGTATTGAGGGAGTGGCTTACAATCTGGGACCTCAGATGACTCAGGAGTTCCAGAACCACTCTATTCGGCTGCAGACCCACAACTCGAGGAAGGTCTCCAGGTCTTACAACGTCGTGGCCACCATCAAGGGAGAGGTCGAGCCAGGTCAGCTTTCCTGTGACTTACCCTGTGACATGAGGTCAATTTTGATATAAAAGATTCCGTCCAAAAATGGACCGACTTGAGAAATCTTTCCCAAGTTAATTTTAGTTTTTTGAACATGTATCTGGAAATCAGTAGGCTGTAGTTAGTCGACATTAAGGTTTAACTGACTGACAGAGAGAAGCAAAGAGAAAAAAGTATTAGTTGTAGATGGTTAACACACTGTCAAGTTTGTAGCAGTAATCACTACTGAAGAGGTCCTCAGTGGGGTAATCCTCACTCTCACTTTGGTGGAACCAGCCTTCAGTTAATCCTTCTTGTCTTATGTAAAGCAGATGTATCTGTCTATCTGTTCTTCCGTTTATTATTTCGCAGACCGGTATGTTCTGATTGGCAACCACCGCGATGCCTGGGGCTATGGTGCAGCTGATCCTTCCAGCGGCACAGCGCAGTTGTTAGAGACCGCCAGAGTGCTTGGAGAGCTATTAAAACAGGGTATGTTTTCGTCTTAATAATAGTAATAGTTGTTTCTGTGGCAACAAGTAAGTATCATCTTCTCTATGCATTGTATTATATTCCCCTTTCATGCAGTAGGTGGCTGCTATACCAGATTTTCTCAAGTCGCGGGAATATTTTTTCACTGCACGCAGGAGGTTGATTATTTTTCTGTAACATTTTGACACGGTTGGTAACTGTATGCAAAACTTCTTCAAGATGTGTAGGATTTCAAACTTCAATTTTAACAAATAGTGAATTGAAGATGCATTGCATAAGACAACACATGTATTAAAAGAATTACAATACTGGAAAATGAAATTCAGCTTTGTCTCCTATGCTTCTGTCAGTATGATCAACTGGAGACCCACTTATCAAAGGAACATTTCACGAAGGATTTTGTTTTCATGTAACTTCAGGATGGCGACCAAGGCGAACTCTTATCTTCTGCAGCTGGGGAGCGGAAGAGTACGGACTCATTGGCTCAACTGAATGGGTTCAGGTAAGAAGTCAAGATGGGAATCATGATTCAAGTTTATAAATTCATACCAGCTTTAGATCTATGTGAAACAAGTGTGGAGTGTATAGTGCTTTGTCAGACACGTTGGCACTGGAACTGCGGTCAGCCGTAGCAGGTGGAAGCAGCGGTAGAATCACTTTCCAAAAAATCCAACGGGATTCTGTAATTTTGGCCACGTTTATATTTGGATACTATATAGTACACCGTTTGGAAGGTACCACTTCCAGTGCAGCTTAAACCGCTCACTGTATCCTTGTACTTGTCATTCAAACCCGCATGTCTCTCTTCTCACTTAGCTCTCTGACTTCTTCAACTTTCCATGCTATAGCGTTCACCTCTCGTTTAGCATATGAGGACAAGACCTTTGGGGTCTGTAATTGTATGGTCGTATTACCAACGTTAATCTGTGCTCATGCCAACAGCATAGATCTCTGCTTGTGCTTACACTATAAGTGTGTGTTCATGTTGACAACATAAGTGTGTGCTCATGCTAAGAATCATCTTGTATTTCCAGGAACATGTGGAGAAACTAGCGGAGCGATCAGTGGTGTACATCAACACAGACACCTGTGCCTCAGGGCCCATCCTGAATGTCCCTGCCAGTCCTCTGATCTGGGATGCTATTCAGGACGTCTCCAAACTGGTATGTGTGTTCAGAGACAAAAAGAGATTGGAAGATCGTTAGCGTACGTTTAAAGGAGGATTTATTGTCAAATAAAAAAAAATTAGACGTCCTTACTGCAAACAAAGTTTTTAACAAATGAATTGCATGCACTTGCCTTTTTTTTTATTTATTAATCTTAGAGCCACGTACTGTTTTCTGTGGCTGTCATTAATAATCAGTAGGATGGAAGCAAAAGACAAAACATTCTACAGATTTTCGTTCATTATCTAACAGTGTAGACTCAGATGAACACGTGTGTGTACAAAATTAGTTCCCAGTCATGTCAATGGAATTCTCACGTTTAATCTCCAGTCACGAATCGCCTCTCAGGTGAGCGAAATACTAGATGTTGTTTCTGAAATGCTTTGGCACATGCCTGAAGGCCATTTTTCCTTGAAGTTTTCAGTGTTTCTGTTTTGTTGTCCTTGGGAAACTGAGGTCAGGAAAACAAGATGGATTTTTTAGTTATTTTTTTTACCACAGTTTCCTGGAGTGGAGCTAAAGTCAAGAAAACAAGATGGATTTTTAAAATTATTTTTTCCACAGGTTCCAGGAGTGAGAGAAGGCAAGACGGTCTATGAGGAAATGGCTGCTTATCATGCCCTTCGGAATAAGTCTTCCCCTGAGTAAGTACAAGGCAACAGTGCTTTAGAATATAATGTTAGATGATGAGATAGACTTTATAAGCTTGTTCATGCAACTATACATTGCCATCTCAGTCTAAAATGTCGATTCCTTACTATCCTCAATCAATCAGTATTTATTCAGTAATACCATTTGATAGGAAGTGTTGACAAGTAGCGAGATAAAAATCAACGTATAGTTCAAGTAGCGAGAAAAAAATCAACGTATAGTTCAATAGCTTCATATTATGCAAAAAGTATGATGAACATTTGCCTTAGACTGGACACTTAGTTTCATGAGAAGGACCGAAAAGGACAGTGAAGAGTTTACTGAAAAAATAACTCCGCTTAGCCTCAACCGAGGCAGTTGCTCTGACTCTAAGCAAATGATCTTAGCACGTCTACATAATATACAACTTGCCTGAAACTACTGATGTATTACATATAACCAGCATCCATGTTATTTTCTTTAATAAATTGAATGTATTTTCAGGATGACAACACTAGGAGGGGGTAGCGACTATGCCCCGTTTTCATTCTATTGTGGAATCCCTGCAGTAGACATCTGGTTCAGAAATGACAAGGTTAGTGATTTATGGAACTGTTACGTGTGCAGTGGAACTATTTTATTCATTGCACAGGCAACCCAGAGCCCTTGCATGGCCCAAACCCGAAGAAAACGAGAAGAGAGGAAGGGAAAGAAAACGGGGGAGTTTTTAACGCGATGCAAACAGTAGAACAGCTCTGGAGGGATGGGATATTCATTCATCATATTTCACCGGGGTCACGAAACTCTGCTCTGAGGATCAGATTTAACCGTGTCTAAAATAGAGTACAGTGTTCCCCCATATTTGCAGGGATGCATACCAGATCGCCTCCCGCCCCACCCCTGTTTTGTTAGTTAAAACTCAAGGAAAACTCACTAAAAATGTTTTTTTTTAGTTTTATAAAAAAAGTGCATTTTATGATGAAATTGATAAAAAAAACAGTAATTTGTGGATATTTGTCATAGAAAAATACAGTGAATACGCGAATTTCCCGCAAATAATGGGTAGATCTGTTCTAAAGAGATATCCGTGAATCTGGAGTGCGCGAATATGGGGGTCCACTCTACTCATATGAATTGAATAATGAACAAAGTGGTGCATTTGGCTTGAAATATGATATAATATTTTATGTCAGTAAATGAGCAAAAATATGCTTTATTTAGTTAAAACAGAAAAGAGATTAAACTCCCATGAAGAGTGAGGGATGCTTTACAGTATTTCAAATTTTTTTCTCCAAAATCTCAGTGAATGAAACCCAGAGTGGTATTAGAAACTGCCATCAAAATGTTTGAATGAATTGCACTCAGTTCCAAGTGCACATTGTACCAAGACCATTAGCTTAGAACTTTTATTTTAAGCTGAAGATTTTTCATCATGCTTACTAACTTACTTGGCGTTACTTACCAATGCAACATTCTATTCAACTGAAGCTTATTGAGCAAACGAACCTCCAGTAGTTTACTTGGTCACCTTGGGTATTTGTACATTACTAATAATAACGTTTGTTTGTATTGTTTTTTACATTGCATGGAATCTGTGGTTATTCAGCAACGGGACCAACGGCTTTACGTGACTTCCGAATCACATCGAGAGTGAACTTTTATCACCAGAAATACACATCCATGACCCCTCAGTGGAATGCCCAAGAATCGAACTCGCGGCCACCGAGGTGGCAGGCAAAGACCATACCAACCACGCCTCTGAGGCGTTACTAATGATAATGCTAGAATACTCTCTCCTTGTTGCAAGAATAAGTGTAAAACCTTCTTTCCAGAACAAACATGACATTTCAATCTACCCGTCCTACCACACGGGGTACGAGACCTTCTACTTGATGGAGAATCACATCGACCCAGGCTTCAGGATCATCCAGGGCTGCAGCAGAATGGCCCTCCTGACCCTGAAGTACTTCGGGGACTCCGCCATCATCCCCTACAGCCTGGAGAGATTCCCGGAGGCTGTTAAGCAGACTCTGGAGAGCTTGAAGGGCAGTGGAGACAGAGATAAACTGGTCAAGATCTATGAGAAGTACTGTGAGTTACCGTGTTGTCGTTGTTATTGTTATTACAAACGGGTTACATTCCGGACCGCCATTCGTATGTTGAATCGTTTGTATGTTGGTTCTGGAATGCCTTTCGTATGTTGGTTACTGCACTTTTCATGCCTATTTAAGAAACGTATGATATAAAATCAGTACCGGACTGTAATTTTTTTTATCCTAAAATACAATACACTGTATATACCACGATGTAGAAACAACAGGTAGTCCAATGCACAAGTCCATGTATTTTTATGTAACCGACCATAATCTGCGACGTCACCCAAATGCATCGGAGCAACAGTTTACTGATGTAAACATATGGATAATTGCCTTTGATACACTTTGAAATGCGATTTAATAAATATCCCTCTATAGATTTCAGCGGTGAATGCAAATTTGAACATATGAAATATTGTAGTTCATGTGAATGTCAATACTGGAGAAATCGAGTAGGCGAAATGTTGCACAAATTATTTTTTTTTTCCTTTTTGTGAGTGACACTTTTAGAGACTGATGTCATGGGATTTACCAGGGTTTTTTTAAACTTTCCCGTCTTGTCTTTGTGTGCATTTGGGATATCCTTGCCTACTGTTGTAAAGTTGATTTTCTTTTGTAAGTTGTCTTTTGGCGCAAGTCCTCCTTTCAGTTCATGTATATTGTTAAATTTACATAGTTTAATTTTGTGATAAAATTGTAAAACCCAACCTGATCTTACTAGACCTTCACCTATAAATGTTTGTTGATATTTTTTGCACTTTCGATATTTAGTATCAATTTTAACAAATACATAGTTATGCAGTACTACAATAAACCATTAGTCCCCTATCACGACAACGAATCACTAAGCCGGGAGTGAATGGTCACTTCTTCTTACCGGAAATTTTGGCGGTTTACGAAATAAGCACGCGAAAATAGGAAAAAATACCATTTACATTAATAATATTCTGTAGTATGTAAATTAAGATAATCCCTCATTAGATTCTTTGATAATTTCTCAGTATATGAGAGGGATATTGCCATTTGAACTCCACACGTTGCCATGGCAACAGCTTTGGCGTAGGGTAGCATGACGTCACTAAATGACATGCGCAGATGAGTCCCAAACTCGTTGCTAGAGCGGGACTACCTCGTCATTTCTATATTGTTGCAAGACAGCGATTGATTGACTCATCGCTCATTTTATAACTTTTTATCTTTATTCCATACAGCTCTTCTTGAAGAATCCGTGGATAACTTCACTGCGGCAACATCTGCCTTCGCCAACAAGTTGAAGACTTTGGAAAGCAGCCTCAATGAGTAAGTGTTTTCAAGTCACTTATGTTTCAGAATGAAATTACACGAAAAGTGCTGAAGAGAGACTGGGTCTGTCCCACACTTTGCTCTTATTCTAAGTTTCCCCTTCCCGCTCAGACGTGCCACTGGCTCTGTTCTATCCCATCCACAAAAAAAAAAAAAAAAAAAAAAAAAAAAAAAAGAAAAAAAAAAGATCAAAACGACAGGTTTGGGAATGCGTCAATGAACTCTTTGAAGGTGTGGGATGCCCAGCAATGGCTAATTCACTGAAAGGTTTTGAACATAGACCGAGGTACGCCATTTTTTAACTTTAGCTTCCAATGATGAATTTTTTGTTAACTAAGTTCATGGAAGAATGTCCATGATTAACCAAATTCCAGCCATGTATGGTGCATTAATCACCAATCATTATTCCACAGAATCAGCCAGAACCACACCTATTGTGCACTAATGATGAATATTAATCCAGTGATTAATCTGGTGTAGAAATCTACCACACAAAAGATCTTGTTGACCTGCTTCTAACATAAGTTGAATTGGATCTATGTGGCTGTATCTCTTATAACTTGAAGTAGAGCCATTTGAATCTCTTATGATTTGAACTAGACACATTTGAATCTCGCAATTTGAACTAAAGCCATTTTAATCGCTTATGGTTTGAATTAGAGACATTTGAATATCTTGTAATTTGAACTAGAATCATTTGAATTTCTTATGATTTGAACTAGACACATTTGAACCTCTTGTTAGCTGAACTAGAGACATTTGAGTCTATTATGATTTAAATTGGAGACATTTGAATATCTTGTAATCTGAACTAGAGACATTTGAATCTCTTATGATTCGAACTAGAGACGTTTGTGCTGTTGTGAATTGTAAAGCAGGAGTCACCTGTCTTGGGGTAAAAGGATCTGATTGGAGTCTAATTCTTTTCTTCACTCAGCCCGATTATGATTCGAGCCATCAACGACCAGATGATGAAACTGGAACAGGTGTTTGTGTTACCTGCCGGTCTGCCTGGAAGGCCGGACACCAGGTGAGAGTCTTCAGCTTGTGTCTTTTTTTTAGTAAGGCGTTAATTTTGCGTCTTTATGGTGGTCTTATGTCTAAGTAAAGCTTAACAGTTTGTGATGTTATTGATATTCAATGAAAGAGTGTTAAATTGTCATTTTCATTGCTCTTGTCATTGCAAATTTGCATCAGTAGTTTGTATTTTCCTTCTGCATGTCTGACTCACTTCAGCAGTGTAAAGGGTCCTCATTATTCAACTCATAATCCCAGACCTGTTTGAGAAGTATCAAGTCCCTCATGATGATGAAGCCTTTCATCCAAATGTCCATGGTTAAGATTGATTCAGTAGGGATGTGCTTATATAGAAATACCTTACACACCTCGGCCAGCCGGCCGTTTCACTGCGGCATGTCTTTCGGTAAGGGTGAGCTTATCCAGACATACCTTACAAACCCTGGCCAGCCAGCTACTCTCACTTTCACCATTTGGCTGCAGCACCTTCTTGCACAAATACCTTACACACCTTGGCCAGCCGGCCGCTTTACTGCGGCATTTCAGTTCGGATGAGCTTATCCAGAAATACCTTACACACCCTGGCCAGCCATCCAGTCTCACTTACACTAATTTGCAATTCAATCAACTCTTTGTGCCTTTCCCCTCTCCAAATCCCTGTTTCATTACCCTAGTTACATCCTGATCAGCAGCAGTCATTCATTCCCCTGGAGAATTCTCATCATCTCAAGATCCCTTTCACTGCAGACACGCCATCTTCGCTCCCAGCCAGTTCGACAGCTATGCTGCATCCGGCTTCCCCGGGATAACCGACCTCCTCTACGAGTACGAGGGCCTCGACGCAGGGGGCCAGCGGAAGAAGGGAGAGGAGATCAAGAGGCACGTCTCCGACCTGACGATCCTGTTCCAAAGGGCGGCGGGGCTGTTAAAAGAGTTCCACTTCATCTAGGAAGTTCAGAGAAGAGGTAGAAGAGGAGCTGTACTTCCAAGCGGTATCTTTCGAACACATTTTACGTGGTGTCTTGGAAAAGCTGCCAGAAGTTTGTGTTCCTGTGATACTTGTTTTTGTGTAGTTTTTGAGTATCTATTTTATGGACTGTAATTAGTATGTTCAAACTTTTTCAATTCTGAACTGTAATTAATACGTTTAAACTTTCTCTTTTATGGACTGTAATTAGTATGTTTAAGCGTTCTCTTGAATGGACTGTAATTAGTAGGTTTACACTTTCTATTTGATGGACTGTAATTGATACATTTAAACTTTCTCTTTAATGGACTGTAATTAGTATGTTTAAACTTTTTCTTTAATGGATTGTAATTAGTATGTTTAAACTTTCTTTTTTATGGACTGTAATTAGTATGTTTAAACTTTCTCTTTTATGGACTGTAATTAGTATTTTTAAACTTTCTCTTTTATGGACTATAATTAGTATGTTTAAACTTTCTCTTTAATGGATTGTAATTAGTATGTTTAAACTTTCTCTTTTATGGACTGTAATTAGTATGTTTAAACTTTCTTTTTTATGGACTGTAATTAGTATTTTTAAACTTTCTTTTTTATGGACTGTAATTAGTATGTTTAAACTTTCTTTTTTATGGACTGTAATTAGTATTTTTAAACTTTTTTTATGGACTTTTTTAATCTGTATGTTTAAACTTTCTTTTTTATGGACTGTAATTAGTATGTTTAAACTTTCTTTTTTATGGACTGCAATTAGTATTTTTAAACTTTCTTTTTTATGGACTATAATTAGTATGTTTTTAAACTTTCTTTTTTATGGACTGTAATTAGTATTTTTAAACTTTCTTTTTTATGGACTGTAATTAGTATTTTTAAAGTTTCTCTTTTATGGACTATAATTAGTATGTTTTTAAACTTTCTTTTTTATGGACTGTAATTAGTATTTTTAAACTTTCTTTTTTATGGACTATAATTAGTATGTTTAAACTTTCTTTTTTATGGACTGTAATTAGTATTTTTAAACTTTCTCTTTTATGGACTATAATTAGTATGTTTAAACTTTCTCTTTAATGGACTGTAATTAGTATGTTTAAACTTTCTTTTTTATGGACTGTAATTAGTATTTTTAAACTTTCTTTTTCATGGACTGTAATTAGTATTTTTAAACTTTCTTTTTTATGGACTGTAATTAGTATGTTTAAACTTTCTCTTTTATGGACTGTAATTAGTATGTTTAAACTTTCTCTTTTATGGACTGAAATTATTATGTTTAAACTTTCTCTTTTATGGACTGTAATTAGTATTTTTAAACTTTCTTTTTTATGGACTGTAATTAGTATGTTTAAACTTTGTGTTTTATGGCCTGTAATTAATTTGCTTTAGCTTTCTTTTATGGACAGTAATTATTATGTTTAAACTTTCTTTTTGTGGACTGTAATTAAAATATTGCTTAAACTTTATTTTTTATGGACTGTAATTAGGGTGTTTAAACTTGTTTTGTTTAAGTCTGTTTAGTATGTTATTGTAGAATGTAGAGTACAAAGATATCCTGTATTAATTCCTGAATGACTGACATTTCGTATGTTATATTTATTTAAAGCTTGAATTTCAATGCAGTACCTGTTATATTATTCTTAATATTAATAGTGACATATGTAGTACTACATTTAGCAAACAAAGGAAATAAAAATATAAAAAAAGATAATTCCTGTATTAAACTCCCAAGCGAATCCCTAAAGGGTCTGCTGCATTAAAATTTGACGTAATTACAAATGCAAGAGTAAAATATACTTCTTCCAAATGTATCCCTCAGGAGAGGTGGCCCATACATCCTGTCTATGTGAACTCTCTCTCGAGAGAGACTATGAGAGTTTCCAGCCTGCGATTGGCTTATCAACAGCCAATCAGGAGCACGTCGTCATTCTCTCACCTAACCACACCACTTCCCCCTGCCCCTGCCCCATTCAGCAATCTTTGAATCCCATAATATATTCTTTGGAAGCTTGAATTTTAAGTTAAGGGGAGCGTTTGACGACAAAATCGAAGAATAGAAAATTTCCTTCATATTCCACGTTGGGGGTTATAAGCCAAAACTGTAACCCTATTATCATTGAGAAAATTGTATTTTTCGTATATAATAATAACTTCAGTATATTGATAGTCATTTCAATTTAGCTATCAAAGAAGATATCTAAATGCAGTGTATGGCAACTATATCCTTAGGCACCGTCTTAGATGTGCCGGAAAGCGGGGGGAGGGAGGGGAGGTTTTACTCAGTCGCAGCTGAGAACTCGATATACCAAGACGTCACTCTTACCCAAGCTCTCCCTTATCATTTTGCGGAGCTTCTTTTACTTCTCTCGACTTTTGAATACTTCTTTGGGAGCGCCTACTCTTTAGTTGCCCAAGAGTATCGTCTGCTAGATAATTGGCGGACGAATACCAACAAGATGGCACGTGTATGTTTTGGCACAATTTTTTAAAACGTGCAGTAATAGATCATAGAAAAGCCTATAAAAATGGGAACCGGGTTTTTGGGTGGGGGGGAAACAAAGACAGCGACAATTAACAGAGGGAAATCCACGAAACTGCTGTGTGGCTGACCCCTTACTCTACATTCACAGTTCGAACATATGGACTGTTAGCCTAAGTGGACGTTCGGGCATGTGATGCACGGCCTGGCTAACTAAACTGACCCCTAACCAAACAAACCAACCTAACCTGACTTAGGTCACGTGCCCTAACCTGGCTGGGGGGCTTGCCACCTTGGACCCCCCAATACAGTAACAATGATTGTGACCTAACCAAATGAACCAACCTAACCTGACTTAGGGCGCGTGCCCCAACCTGGCCGGGGGGGCTTCGCCCTTCCTGGAACCCCCAGTATGGTAAAAACGGTAGTGACCTAACCAAACGAACCACACTAACCTGACTTAGGGCGCAAAACTGTCTTTCTCTTTCACAAGACTCGTTGTTCCCTCTTTGCAGTGTTCATATTGACCAATAAAATCACCTAAAAGGCCACTTTTAAAAAGGAACAATCGTAACACGTCAATATCGTCACAGAACTTGATCAAGTCCAAAAACATAACCGGGTTAGCAGCAGCAAAAGCAAAGTGCGACAGACGGGATTAGGAGTAGACGGCGACGCCACGTTGACTTTTTTGAATGGTCACGCCTTGCGGGTCGTGGTAGGTCTTCCAGGTCGAAGGGACTACTTACCTTGGCGGAGGGATTATGGGCTAGGCAATAGGTGTTGCTCGGCCTGGCCAACTAAACTGTAAACTATGCCTTCTTTGTTCAGAAGAAACCATGCCAAGAACATGACAATGTAAACATCTGCATTCCATAAGAGAAAGAAAGAAATGACGACATGAAAATGAGGGTACTGACAGTTAGTGGTCTATAAAAAAAAAAAACTAGCTACGAAAGGTTGAGACTTGCCTATAATTAACGGCGCTGCCACGTTACCTACCTTGCCGAAGACGGTATTTAATCCTAATCCAAAAAGGTACTACACTTTCAGGATTAACCTCGAGGTTAAGGTTTATATATATATATATATATATATATATATATATATATATATATATATATATATATATATATATATGCATACGCTACAAAACTAATGTCCTATGATATCCAATTCTCTCTACATCGGAATTAATATAGCTTTTATAAAAAATTTCATAGGGCCATATGAAATTAAAATATGAAAGTAGGCGTTAGCTATATATATTTTGTCACATAACCTATGACATTTTTATACTTTTAGCTACACATGTTTAATATCCAACTCACTATACCTCGGGAATATCATCTATGATTCTCCGGGTGTATGCGTGAGTACATATACATAGATTTACTTATTCAGTGTGAATATGGAAAAGGGAAATGTAGTGAAAGAAATATCATTGCAATTTTTTTTACAACGTGAGAGCAAGAAAATAATGAGAATGCGTAATCAACAAGCGTCATCAGAATATTCTATATTTATCATGAATTCTTCTACAAAATGATTTATTGACACATCATTTGCCGTATCGTTCAGTATTTGTTTGTTTGTATGGTGTTTTTACGTTGCATGGAACCAGTGGTTATTCAGCCACTGGACCAACTGCTTTACGTGACTTCCGAACCACGTCGAGAGTGAACTTCTGTCACCAGAAATACACATCTCATACCCCTCGATGGAATGCCCGGGAATCGAACTCGCGGCCACCGAGGTGGCAGGCCAAGACCATACCGATCACGCCACTGAGGCGCTATCGTTCAGTATGATGAGTTTCAATATGCCTAACAGCAGTTGACCAATTTTCCTGCGTCACAGCGCTCAGTGCTTCATGCAGCAAAGCTTTCAAGTCAGCCATTTTAAAATTATACCTTTTTTGCTACACAGCCCTTGATCTGGCCCCCAAATCACATCGATTGCATTATAATGACAATGGTAAGGAGGCAATCTTACAACTTCGTGTCCATTGTCACATGCTATTTTATCAATAACGTAAACGGAACCCATAGATGCTGAATTAGACTTCGCTAACTCCAATAGTTCAGCTTTACTATAATTTTCTGGTGGATTTTCGCCTTTGTTGTTGAGTCATGATATTATTTCTCTTTTCGTATTTCTAGACTTTGGAGGTTTATCAAGTTTAACAGAATGATAAGGTGCATTGTCCACTACGATAACTGACTCTGGCGGAATATTCGGTAACAGCTGGCTTCGGAACCATTTTTCGAACACCTGATGGTTCATTTGCTGATGATAATCTCCGTTATTTTTCCCATTAAATACAAGTTCTGCGTTGGGAATGAATCCATGTTTGCATCCAGCATGTAATGATATCAGTTTCCGGTTGGTGTTTGCACTTCTGTTGCATTCTCATTTGAGCCATTTATCCATCACTTACTCACTGAATGATTTTGATGAACCCATGTCTCGTCGATAAATATCAGGGACTCTTTCCCTGCTTCTCTGAGTGTTTCCATTGCCCGTAGAAACTTCGTCCGCGCACTTGATATGTCACTCCTTACCATTAAAAATCTCCGCCCATTAACCTTTCCATATTTAAATCCAATATCATGGAGTATTCTACGCAACGTTTCTCGGCATTCTAGGAATCCAATATTTTCTTGAGCATCTTGGAGAATGCTGTCAAGAGTTGGTATCTCCTTCCTCAAATCATAATGTAATACCATGCGTCGTAACACTCCCTTATCGAAATCGTCCATATTCCTCACGGTTTTCGATCGTTTGTTCTGTAAAGACTGGAACACCATTCTCGTCTTTTGATTCGTCTCCTTCCTTTCTTAGTCGGCACATAGTTGCTCTGCTGAGGTTTGCAGCATTAGCAGTACGCTGAAAAGCTTGTTCTAATGGGTACTTGACAGATTGCATTTCCTTCTCCCATTTAAAATACTGGAGATTGTGGAGAACGTTATAAGGAGTCAGGATGCGTCGATGAGAGCTCAGCCTTCCATTGTGCTACAGCAGGATCGACAATATTCTTTTGATCTGTATGTTTTGCCCTTATACGAATGAATGAAGGGAGGTGATGGACAATCCCATTTTTATTGTGACCCGCGGTCACTTCACTTAATCGTCCGCACACGAGGAAGCGGCAGCGCTGTCCAAAAAAATATGCCAGATCTACGATATTATCACCCTTTTCCCAGGAAAATTTGAACGAGATTAAGGAAATGTGACACTGAGCTTAATGGTCTTCGAGTCTCAACGTTTCGTAGTTGGAGTCAAGGTCCTTTAAATATACTCCTATTAGGGCTTTTGCCTTGTATGATAAGGAGCCCTATGAGGTAATGTTAGACTAGCGATAATCTATACGCTAAGTCGGTTGGTATTGCACTTCCATCTTCAATGGAGTGTCTGGGGTTTTGTAGATCACTTTCGAAGTCGGTATTATCTTTACGACGATGTGTTAAACTCATGGTTCGGTGAGGTTCTTGTAGAAAACACTAAGTATAAAAATAGATATATTCTTGAAGTTTTACATGCTGAAGATCAGATATGATTGTACAAGTCTTCTATGACGATAGCTTGATCGCTTCTGCCAATGATGATGGCTAATCCTATTCCTCTACATGATAAAGCTTAGGTAAAGAGGTACAGGTCTTCTAATAACGATAGCTAACTCTGTTCTGCCTGTCTACCATCTCTGTTACAAGTTATGAAGGAACAGACAGTAGTTCGAACATATGAACATACTTACAAATGACATAGTTTCATACGAACACACAATCAAAATGAGACACGCTACAGATCACGTAGGCCGTTTGAATAATAGGTCGGGGTAGTTGTCTCAAGCAGGGAGCTTGGACTGTTTCAAAACAAATGAATGACCACAGATGACGGCATGTCAACTTAGCCTACATACTTATTGTATACGTCATCTTTAGCGTCTCTAGTCTGATCACATTCCTGCAAGCAATCTGGTTGACCTCTTTAGTTTTAGACTTTTATATATATGGACTAACATTCCATATTTTTATTATGTAAACACTTACATTAGCTCGGTCAGCTACCAAAACCAACCACTGAATATTACTCAAACTTGACTTGCATTTGACTTATAGGAGTGTGATACAGACACTATGTGAATATATATTAGAATATATAACGTAAAATAAAAAATTCATGATATACATGAATTGATTCAAGTAGTAAAATAGAAAACAATGATATTGGTAAATAATAGTGATCACATGATATATATAATGATACAGTTTTTCACTTCATCTCATTAAGATTCATATGCTACAGAAAATACTAATGTACTCTGATAATTGCATAGAATGAAGATTAACATGATAAAAATCATATTTTAACTGATAAAAAAGTTCATATATGAATTGATAAAATTATTAATGTTTATGCTGATTGATTCGTTGATTTTTATGCTAAATGTTATATATCTGATTCAATAATCAATATACTAACTCATATATAACTGCAGATATTGGTAAGATAAAAAGTAACATATTGATTATAGGCTACCTGATTTGTTTATACATATGTATATGGATTCATATAATTATGATTAATATATGTGCACTTTAAATAGATTCCTACTGCGTACACGCAAAGATATATTTAGATTCTGTTATTTATGATCATTTATATAAGAGATTCCTATTGCGTACACGCAAAGATATATTTCGACTCTGTTATTTATGATCAATTTATATATTAGGATACATGATACTTTATATATATAGGATACATGACCGAGGTTATACTACTTCACTTTTAACTAGCTTTCGAACAACTTTTCGTCCATTACACAGTTCCAGACAACCACCTTTAGCCAATTGAAACGGCCTTTTTTCAATGGTTAAAACAAGGGGAAAATTTGCCTGGGCGGGTCCAACGTTCCATTTTGCGCTCACACTTATTCTCTGCATCCTAAGCTACACGATTACGTTCGCGATGAATAGATCATCCCAGCACGAGTCCTTCGCCAGCAAAGTAGAGTTGAATATCCTTCGGGTCGTAATTGTCGGAAGTATGTCCCATTCGTAGTCGATTCCGACAGCCGCCGGAGCGTTCCGCATTAAAACGAGATTAACGACGAGATACGGTGTCGGTCGAAGAAGTCCATGAAATTCCTTTCACATTGTAGGCGGTTGTTACTTGACTGTAGTCATCCGCAGCGACGAACGATTTTTTGAAGTTGCTATGTGAAACTCTCGTACTGCAGGATACTGTAACCGGTTCCATTAATCAGCCTGCAAGTGAAATTCAGACGACATCCAAATACAGGGGAGGGAAGAGAGCCATTTAGACCAGACTTAACCCACATGAATTCGCTGATATTTCGGAATTCAAAAGAGTCCGCTGTACAAACTTTTTTATCCATGGCATTAACAATGAGTGAACCTATCCAGGTCTATGATGACTGTAAAAATATCCATAATTATAACAAATAAACAGATATCAATACAAATCCCAAGAAAATTCGATATTACTGTAGTAAATTACTAGACAAAGAAGTGGAAAACGGAGCTATTTGTAAGATTGCCAGGCAACATAAGAGTCAAAGAGAAGATTAATCATGATTCTATGTGCCCTAACAAAAGTTTCATATTCAATTTTCTCGTGCGCATCCTCTGAGGTTAACTTTTAAAACATTATTAATAGGTAGGAGATGCAACGAAAAACCCACTATGTAACTAATTTCTATATAAACTTTGGGTTTTTCAAGAAAATGTGACATTTTCCCATGAATGTTTTACTTGAATTGTAATAGGCTAATGTTGCAAGTAAATATTTCATATATACATATCTTAATACTTCTGAATGTCTATGAGGTTCAGAAAAAATTAATTCATTTTGATGTTATAGAAATTCTTTTTCCTTATTTTGTTTATTAATTTTAAAATGATTGCAAGTTGCATTGCGCATACCGATAGACACCTGTACCTAACGTCTGCCTTGCCCATGAGAAGTTCGGGCTAAGCATTCCTTTCTCCAGTCAATCTGCTTTTGCAAGCAGAGACGACACACAGATGAAACCTGTGTAAGCAGATTATTGAGGTTAAAAGGAACAAATGCTGATACGGCAATGATGACGTCGTCACTTGGCAGGAGATTGCTCTCAGCCAGCTAAGAGTTACGTTACTTGCTGTAAGAGATACGACTTTAGGATAAATTTTTTGTTTTTTAATACTCGACCCACATGAGAAGAATGTCTGAAAAAAAACAGTACCAAATTTGAACAATATATTAGTTTCATGCTGGAAATCTGCATAATTGTAATTATGTTAAATTAAATATTCCTTATTCAAACTATATGAAAAAGGTTTCCATACAAATTCTATATATATTATTAGCCCTGTATAAGATTCATATAGGATTATTTCATAGATAACATTTTCACTTCTAGACTTCCTGACTTTAAAATCTCTCTTTATTTTATTTTATTTATTATTTATTATTATTTATTTATTTATTTATTTTATATTTTTTTTTTTTTGACTACGAATAATAAATCACCGGGACAGACAATATGTCAGTAGGTTTTGGATATGTGTTTGAACTTTTAGCTTATTTGTCATTACTAAAAAAGCGTTAAGTTAGAGTTCAAATCTTTACGCATATATATTTGATATTTAATTATCTATGGTTACGTTTTGCTTATTGATTTTATCGTGATTCCTTTTTTATTATAATTTGTAACCCTTCCGACTTCTTACGGAGTGTATTATATTGACTCCACTTGTATCCATATTTATCTTATTTTTTTTTTTTATATTTATTTATTTATATATTTTTTTATATATATTTGATAAATTAATGGTTGGCTTGAATATGTGGAAAAGTGTTCTAGCGACGTACCGTATAAGGCTACTTGCGGCATCAATTCTATAGATACAAGATAAAGGTATTTAAAACCGCGAGAACCGCTATAATCCAGTTCGGATCCAACATCACGAGTTGTAACTCGTAAGACATTGACACTTCCTATTTAATTATCAGTTATTCTACCAAACCGATTGACTCTGGGTGATAAAATATATTATTGGTTTTCTTAATGGAAAGGAATTCACACAACGTGTTAAGGAGATTATTATTGATTTACACCACCCGAGTCAGATTATCATGTGTTGAATTCCATGTTTACTGATTTAGCACTCATAAATATTCCTAACGCACTCAATTGCGGTGTTTGTTTTTAGTGCTATTAATTCTATATAACGTGTCAAGGAACTATTAACACTAAGAAGTGTTTATTCCCTCTGTCAGACTTGTAATTCTGTTAATAATTCTACGTATATTCTTTCAAGGATTGATTTGGCACAGGATAGGCTCCTAAACTGACAGGTGTCTTAGTGTATCCCTTGTATTCATGACACGTGTACAATTAGTTATGTGCTTTTTATATCTGCAAGCATTGTAGGCCAGTAAAATAGTGATTTGGCTTTCTGTGACATAGTAGGAAACCCTGGATGACGGAATGCAACCAGTTTATGACGATTGGTATGAAAGAGATTATTACTAATACCTGGTCGTTAGTCATCTGCTGTGTTCTTCGGGTTTTCCTCGTCACAGACCTACATATAATATTACATTTGATTACATTATTCTGATACACATACTTTAAATATACTTTTGCTTTAGGGTTTCCGCTCGAAGTGTTTATTGTTTTTGCCTAGCCACTGACCCTGTTTCCGTTTCGAAGTGTTTATTGTTTGGTGTTTATTGTTTTGCTTATCGCTGTTGACACTTGCTTTGTTCAGTTTGTAACAGTTCTGCGCTCCGACCCAGATATTCAATGCTCGCGATCTCTTGGGTTAAGGAATTTTCTTGTTTAGATACGGTTTTAACAATAGGCACAGATGTTTCTATATCTTTTAGTCTAATTAATGGTTCTTTGCAGTATGGTGCGGGATTGCGGGATAATGCGTCAGCTATGATATTTGCTTTCCCAGGTAGATATCTTATCTTGGCTCCAAAGACCTGAATGATCATTTGTCACCGAGTTCCCTTTGGACTGTGATTAAAGCCTTTGAAAAACTCGGTAAAGGACTCATGTTCAGTAAGGACTTTATCAGGACAGCCATAGATTATGAACTTAAAATGTACTAGTGTTAAAGATACCTAGCCCTTCCTCGCCTATTACTGCATATTTACTTTCAAAGGGCTTTAGTTTACGTGAATAAAAAGCTATAGGAAAGAACTGTTTATCATATTACTGAAGTAGTACCTCTTACCCCTTGTCTGAGGCGTCTGTTGCAATAAAAAAAAAATTCCTTATTTAAATCAGGGATTTTTAAGTTAGGTAAGCTGCATTATTCCGCTTTTAAGATATCGAACGCCTGTTGATGCTTTTTAGACCATAATAAATCTACGCTCTTCTTCGTAAGATCTGTTAAAGGAGCTGTCATGATTGAAGAGTTACATATTTACATACGATTGTAATACCCACTACAGCGCAAAAGTGCTGTATCCCCCTTTTACGTTAATAAGTACCGGAAAGTTATGAATAGCCGACACCTTACCATGGACTACTTTTAAGACCTTGACCAGACACATAAAACCTAGATAAACATGTTCGGTTTTTTAAAAAACTCACATTTAGATATTTTACTCTGAGATTATTTGTCTTTGTCTCTGTAGCACTAGCTCTACTTTATGTGAATGTGCTTCTAAGGTATTAGAAAAGATTACAAGATCATCCATATAGGCATGTAGGTTATCCCCTAAAAGTCTCCAAACACTATATTGTAATTGGGGCGCAACGTAAGCCGGAGGCATACGTAAAAATTGATAATGTCCCCTGAGTGTGCTGAAAAAAAAAACGGTGTATGAGGTACAATCACTTAGGTAATGGTATCAGGTAAAAGCCTTTAAGTAAGTCCAAGTTGGTGAAAAAAATTTATTCTAACCTAACAGAGATAAGATGTCGTCGGTACATCGCACTGGAAACTATCGGAAGTCGTTTCCTTGTTTAAGCGACAGAAATCTACGCAGATACGCCAAGTCCGATCTTTTATGGCATGACGTTTGAGGGAAAAATTATATGGGCTTATTTGATTTCCTAATGACTCCTATTACTAGCATTTTTCAACTACGTCATTTATCTCTATTTTGAAATTTCATTGAAAGTCTACACGAAGGTACGTATATAGCTTAATGTTTGTTCCTTAGACCGTATTTTGTGTTAAATTACATCCGTTTTTTTCCCAGAGATCACTCGCTAGTGGAGAAACTTCCTGTATTGTCAGATAAAAGATAAAAAAAATTTCTGCTGAATCACCTCTGCTTGAATGACTTTACGGATATTACTTTAGATAGATTATCAAGAGATTCATCTACGACTAGGTTGGGCGGGTAAAATTAAAATTAGGCAACAATTAAAAAAAAAAAGTTGCGATCTTTTATAACTTCCCGTATCCACGATATGTACACTTTTAGGTGGGCTTTGTTCGCGGAAATCGTTATATTTCAGAGTGTCGGGAAGGATTAAAATTTCATTTCCCAGCAAAGTCTTTTTACACGCACTAAGACATTCGAGGGTGCATGCTTCTCGAGATTTTGCGTGCAAAGTGCGACTGCGGTTGTGGGAGAATTCTGTTGGGTCATTTGAACAATGTTACGATTTATGAGACAAATGATTTGTTCTTTTATATAAGTTATTATTTGATTAACTGTCTCATTTTTGTTCAAACGGATTTTAATATGTTTGAAGGTTTATAGGATTTTCCTTTGATAAACACGCCTTATTTTGCAGGATGTAAGATAATATTTTGTATACCCCTAGATGGATCTTACAATTACACTACATACAGATCAACGTTTTTTATAACTATAGAGGTATCTGTAAGCGCTCGCTTATCCGGACTTCTCATTAGGGAAGTTCGAACAACAGACGGTGAGTCCGTAAATACAGGATAATACGTGTACTAATGAAATAAATCAAGATATTCTAATTTTTACGGCGCGTACAGTCGGGCTTAATCCACCACTACTTATAATAACTTATGTATTAAAAAAAAAAAACGAAAACCTGCTCTGATTACTTTATACGGTCGTGTGATGCATAGGGAAATTCCTTTTTAATTTTAAAAAGGTATTTGGGATGTATGATCCAACATCGCTTTTTCCCCACTCTGCTAGAGTCGCTTATTGTGTGGAATTTGCTTTGCTTTGAACACTTCGGCAGTTTTTTGACTGACCTTGACCGCTTGACTAGGTGACACAGTCACCGAGTTTGCTTGTTTGATTCTGAACGGGCTACTGTTTCTATTTCTTTTTGTAATAATTAGGATCCTTCTCTTTATTACCATCGGCAACGTATTGTGTGTTTTTAGCATTATGTTGCTGGTACGTATAAAGCAATGAATGACGAACTATTAGGAACTGAGCGATTACTAATAAGACAAGTTATCACTACTGCATACAATATTAACTGTTTGTACTTCATTCTTTGCTAAAATTTGAAATAGTGAGGGATCCTGGTCAGCGCATTTAGCCTGATGAAAGTTTTTTACAGACATGTTATTCCTTGCAATCCAGCCATATTTTTAAAGTTGAGTTGAGTCATTGAGGTTCGATATTTTATATAACTCAAAAAACTCAAGGCTAAAACTGCGATCGGGACTTTGCAAAGGAGCATTTATTGTCATGACCCGAAATAGTGTTACCTCTAATTTATCTAGATTGTACGGGTGTTCCACTTGTTTTTGTGTGTTTTCTAATCACTACGGTGCTTAACGACCCTATCCATGCATCTGTATAAATACAGACGTCCACTGCGTAAACGCATATTCACTGTTTAATATGATTTGTTACGTAAGGGATTAATAAATACACCCCAAAATGATAAAATTAACATAGTATATGATTATGATATTTCAGTAGAACTTCTGGAAACAGACACTCAAAGATAAAAAAACTCGCAGTAGCGAAATCTCAATGATGTAGATAATTTCTGTAAAAAAGTAAGATTAAGAATGTCTCGTAACTTCAGCCACAGGAATAACGAAATTCGACCTGCAAAGGAAACACTCAAAGTTACTCCAAATGAATAAAAATTGTACTTAGCTTGCTTTTGTGGGAAGTCGCGGTGTTCCGATAACGACACACGGCCTTGGTCCTCCTTCTCTATTTAGCGGATGACCTGGTTTGGCTTCAGTTTTCCCCCTTACCCGCGCGTTGTTTCGATGATTCGAGCCCTTGAAGATCCGATGCTGCAGACGCGTTCGTTTGTTTCTTGCAGTGCCGGAAACGCTCACTAACGATGTTTTCTTGAATGATTCTAATGAGAGACGAAGCTTCCGTTGCCGTAGGAAAAGAACACGTCGGTTTTGTTTCTTGAAGTTATTCACTAAACGATGATACTAAGTTGCTTGACGAATCTTGTTGTTTTCTGAAGTCGCTCACTAACGATGATACTAGGTTGCTTGAAGAATCTGCTGCTTCCGTCGTCGTTGACTTCTTATGATACATGATTTATTATTCTGGTTTTTTCTTCGTAGGACGTTGTAGAGTTCTTCTGGTCCGCTGGCCACCAATATTAGGGCTTTTGCCTTGTATGATAAGGCGCCCTATGAGGTAATGTTAGACTAGCGATAATCTATACGCTAAGTCGGTTGGTATTGCACTTCCATCTTCAATGGAGTGTCTGGGGTTTTGTGTAGATTCAAACTTACGAAGTCGGTAAATTATCTTTACGACGATGTGTTAAACTCATGGTTCGGTGAGGTTCTTGTAGAAAACACTAAGTATAAAAATAGATATATTCTTGAAGTTTTACATGCTGAAGATCAGATATGATTGTACAAGTCTTCTATGACGATAGCTTGATCGCTTCTGCCAATGATGATGGCTAATCCTATTCCTCTACATGATAAAGCTTAGGTAAAGAGGTACAGGTCTTCTAATAACGATAGCTAACTCTGTTCTGCCTGTCTACCATCTCTGTTACAAGTTATGAAGGAACAGACAGTAGTTCGAACATATGAACATACTTACAAATGACATAGTTTCATACGAACACACAATCAAAATAGACACCGCTACAGATCACGTAGGCCGTTTGAATAATAGGTCGGGGTAGTTGTCTCAAGCAGGGAGCTTGGACTGTTTCAAAACAAATGAATGACCACAGATGACGGCATGTCAACTTAGCCTACATACTTATTGTATACGTCATCTTTAGCGTCTCTAGTCTGATCACATTCCTGCAAGCAATCTGGTTGACCTCTTTAGTTTTAGACTTTTATATATATGGACTAACATTCCATATTTTTATTATGTAAACACTTACACTCCGAGTATATTTAAAGGACCTTGGTTGGAGTATAGTGGGTGGGGTGGATTACGCTACCACTACCCAACAACTACTATAAATTATACTACCACGTCCATCTACCTCTCGTGCTGAACATATTCAGGATGATATTTTAGAAGATGAAATTGTTCATCGACACTTATTGCGAGAGAAATTGTTAGAAGAATTGGAGAAAGAAGAAACATAAAATAATAATCACAAATAAATAATAATCACAAATAAAGCAAATATGATATAACATATCAAATATGCCATAAAAACCTTAAACAGTGTGACAACAAGCAAATAAATGGGCAGACAAGCAAAAATTATCGTTTATAAAACTTTGGAGGCCGATATCTTAAAACTAAACTTATCCACCTTCAAATGGAAACTCCGACGTAACGAAATCACCTATCTCAATGAAACTAAAAACCAAATGAAAGCTAAATATATTGCCTAGAAAAATATAGTTTTTTTTTTTTTTGTCCCCCCCCAAAAAAGTTTTGGGATTCATTTTTCCAAGAAATCAATCCAAGATTTTTCGAAAATCGAAAAATATTTGTAAAAGATGAATTAAAAGAAATTGGGAAAAACAAACTCTATTATTTTATTCTAATATATAATATCTGTCTACCAAGTAAATTTCAGCTCAAGGTTCCAATAGATACGGCCGAGTTTTTTTAGGGGGGCAAAAGAAGGAAAATATGAATACAGACCTTTTTGCTATACATAAACTAAACCATCCCGAAAATTTCAAACTGATTCAATAAAAAAAAAAACTGGAGTTATTAATAGAAAAAGTTTTTCAAACGCTCCCCCTCAATGGCCCCATTGGTGGGACTGTTCAAGGCCCACTAGAGGAGATGGCCTTGGATTGTTCTATATGAATATGATAGCGCCTCAGTGGCGTGATCGGTATGGTCTTGACCTGCCACCTCGGTAGCCGCAGGTTTGATTCTCGGGCATTCCATTGAGGAGTGAGAGATGTGTATGTCTGGTGATAGAAGTTCACTCTCGACGTGGTTCGGAATTCACGTAAAGCCGTTGGTCGTTGCTGAATAACCACTGGTTCCGTGCAACATAAGGTGGGTACACACGTGCGAACCGAACCTTGTATTGTAACCGATTCTTGTAACAAAAACGCAAGTGTGGACGGTTCCTCGAACCCGTACCCGCGAGGTTCGAGGCTCCGTTCGCCCTCCGTCCCGGCAATTGTCGTTTTTTGGGCCCCGAATCAAAGGGAGGTCTCTATGCACGTTATGTAATGTGTGGACGGGACCTGTATTACGCGCGTATCAACAGAGGTTGCTGAACTTGTTGACACTGACTATGACTTAGGCCGACCATAGTAGAGTCCTTTGTTTTGGTCAGTCAGTACGATATGTATGTCTACCATGGCTGATTGGATGTGAGGAAGAGGTCCTTCAATTTATTAGTTATTACGAAGAAAAGACTTTACTGTGGCCAGAAACTTCTTGGAATCTCATGTCAGCGAGTAATTCCCGACCACTGTATTCTACCCTTCTAGTATATAACCTTGATTGCCACCATCTTCTTTTATTTCGCTTCATCTTCGTTAAATTATGTGTATAAATATACGGGGCAGCTGCTACTTGCATGGTAGCCATCGTCGGTAAACAACCCGGACAGAGACAGACTGATGATCGCAGTGGATTGTAATGAAGTTACGTGTTTAACGTGGTTACGGTTCGTCCTAAACATTTTGACACCTTGTAACCGTATATGCGTAACTCAGTTACACATACAAGGTTCGGCTCTCACGTGTGTACCCACCTTAAAAACACCATACAAACTAACATATGAATATGTTTCATCTTCTGAATATGATATGATAAAAATAATAGTGAAGCAATTTTCCTCCATTAGGTCTAGTAAAACCGAACACCATCGAAAAGAAACAAAACTATACCAGTTTCAACTAGTTATAACGCGTTGCTGTTGCTGGGAGAGATCTCGTCATCACAGCATTCATAAGAAAGAAAGAAAGAAAAAAGAATTTTTTGCGCATTCGTTATCAAGTCAATTGTTCACAATAGTAAAACATTTTTCGTCAGCGCTATAATAAAGTATATAACTAAGTATACAACAGTGCTATCCTATTCAGAATTTAAAATTCGTGTACGACAAATTGCCACAGAATCTGGTGCCGTCATCCCACTATCTATGCCATGGCTCGTGCCAGAAGTAGGAGGTTTTATGCATATTATTAAAGGATTTAGAATTTAACTGATACATCTATAGGCCATATACTACAGAAGCAACCAGGAACACGAAATCGCTTCAAACGCCCCATCAACCAAATCGGCCAACCGACCTCCAAAAAGAAAAAAAAAAAAATGCATAACGTGGATGATCACTTGATACTAGTGTTGCCAGATCTTGCATGATTTTGTGCTTTTAGCTTAATTTGAGCAAATTTCAGACCTCTAGCATATATACGTACGTATCTATTTAACGTAATTCTAGCACAATTCTGAAACAATTGGCATAATTCTAGCAAAATTTACAAAATAGAGAAAGAATTTTTTTTTCTTTTGCTTGTGAACACACAGCTATAGAAGAATTAGGCTTAGTCACAGATCACTCGTAAATGAGATAATTTACGAGCGGATGTTTCATAGATCTCATATATATATATATATATATATATATATATATATATATATATATATATATATATATATATATATCATTAAATATATCGAAAAATATATTATACTTATTTTCAATATATATTGTCTCTGAATTATTGGGATATGTTTAAGTATAAAGCTACATTTTCTTATTCCCAGGTATATTTTTAAAATATACACTTATAGGTACAGTAGATTTAGGCTCCGTATGTTTCACAGTAGGTGAATGAAGCACTTATATCTATAATATCTTACAGGATATATGTATATATATATATGTGTGTGTGTGTGTGTGTGTAACTGATATATCAATATATATATTTGAAAGTGTGTGGTGTAACGAATCAAGAAATTTGGAACGTGATAAATTCATAAATAAAGGTATAAGCCACGAAGGAAAGATAAACGTGGTTTATCTTCCTTCGTGGCTTATCCCTTTATATATATATATATATATATAAAATAATAGATATATATAATATATATATATCATATTTTATGTATGTATATATATATATTATCTATATATATATATATATATATATATATAATGTAATTTTCTTTGGCATAAAGTTAGCGCAGTTAAGATTTTTTTTATGGAGTAAAATTTCACCATCTAGCATAATCTTGCTATTCGAATATGGCAACACTGACCTACCGTTGGCGCCTTCAGGCTGCAGCTGCTCCATCACTGTTAGCAACAGAACAACCTTCCTGAGAACTGCACGTCCCTCCTTACGCTTCTTGTCAACAAACTTTAACGCAGAATCTTTTTCAATTTTTGACGAAAAATGGAGCACGGAGTGAATGATGACGAGTCTGCCGTGCTGGAGGAAGGAATGAATAATATGGATATACTTTCTACTTCTAGCGACGAAAGTGACGTATTGAAAGGTAGTACATTTTTGTAGATGCCTCCGCTTTTACCTTGGAATGTTATTCGCTATTACATTGGAATGTTATTTTTCCTAGTTTTATTGCCTTTGCTGAAGACAAAGTAGTTGAATTTATTTCCTAACGCTACCCAACAATGATGCGGGGTTGGAGTACTTCGGGCATTCGCGTTTTTGTGAGTTGGCGGAAAATGACTTTGAAACTGCACCATTTTTGCTTTCTGGGAGATGCCCAAGTTTGCTCAAACAGAGGCAGCCATTTATGTCGCACTGAACCCGACAAGGTATTGTAAAATACCTCAAACACCGAGAATAATGGTTGAAAAATCAATGGAGGAAAGGTATGAAATTGTGTGAGGGGAAGAGGATGAGTATACAGACGTCCTGGAGGACAAAATTGGGTGAGGCCGATGTGACTCGGTAAAAGTGACGTCATCCAAGGAAACGCGAACCGAACTTGACGACAGTGCGCCGTGCATATCAAAACAGCGCGAATTTCGGAAGGGTAGATCTAGGGTACTTATCCGCGGCGGCCTAGACTATGGCAGTTGCGGTTTTTCTATGAAGTTTTACCTACTGAACAAGAATTTTAAGTATTATTTATTCGGACGACTGTAATTTACTCCCAGGGGCCAGTACTAAACACGGCAAAATACATTGGACGCCCCAATCCCTAGTGGATGTCGTATCCGCGGTTACGTTCCTCGCAGTCCGTGCGGAATGCTTCTGTAGAAATACCATGTTTATATATATGACCCGGTATATTATATAGTAATGAATAGGAAAAGTAGGGGACCTCAACTTGTGTCAGCCACCGCCATTGGGAATGCTTGGATCTGGCTACATACTGGATCCATAATGTTGATGGAATGATTGAACCTGGAGTGGACGTAGCCTTCGGTGCCCAGAGCCAAAACAATCATAATGTGCTTCCCAACAATCCAATATGACGACGGTGATCCCCCCACCCGTGCAATGTATAATCCTTCATCACTGCAACGAAAGTATCGCTGTTCCTACCTTCAAACGGCTCTACTAAAATGTCCTTCGTTCTCCCCATTCTGCCTTTTCCACCAATTGACAATTACTTCCTCGAGAAGCTACAGTAGTTGTTAATGGCTGTGTCACTGAAATCAAGCTGCGTCCTGACTATTTTGTATAGTAACATCGGGCAAGAAAGAATCACTCCATTTTGTACCTTTCTTCCTAATTAATCATTACTTTGAGGTAATTAATTGTTAGAATACCTCTCTGCTATTAATATCGTGTGCATATTACAAAAATATATACATGCTTTCAGGATAATTTTTTTCATATGGGTAAGAATAAAATTCAACAAAACTTTGAAGTAGCTCATACGGAGTTTGATCTCACCCCCCCCCCGGCCTTTCCATTCGCAGAAGCAAGCTCAGTTTGGGGTAAGGTTAGAAAGAATCACAAAGACTCCCTATGCATTGTTTTATACCCCCTGACCTCCACCCAAAAGGGGAGGTGATTTTTTTTCTTTCCCCATTCTTGATTTTTTTGTTCCACCAAGTATGAGCAGTTTTTACCCCGAAATTAATTTTTTGATTTCCCCGTGATTACATTTTCTACCATAAATAGTGTTTCTTCAAACCATAATAATTCCTTTTGTATTTGATTGAGATCAATATTTGTCCTGTCCAAGGACTGATTGTCATGTTTAAACATGTGTAGTACACTGTAGATAGCATAGATTAAGCTGCAAGACGAAATTCAATAAAAGTATTTACATATATATTATATATATATATATATATATATTATATATATATATGTGTGTGTGTGTGTGTGTGTATTTCTTTGATCCTTGGCCCCTGATCCAAGTGTGTCAAAAAATCTCGAAGTTACAGATAAGGAAGGGCAGAATAATCGAGAAATTAATGTATCTATTCTAATTCCTCTTCTTTTCCAGAACTGTTGTAAAACTTTGCTTGAATTCATCAAGTTTTTAAGTAATAACTGCATTCATATATACCAGTATTTTTAATCTTAATAGAAGAGCAATTTTGTCATATATATATATATTTTTTTTTTGCCCCCACCCCAAACCTCTCCCCCCAAAAACAAGCAGTAAATGAACTACCATTTACAAAATTGTTTAAATTTTGAAATTATGCCTCATTAATAGTTGAATTTTCTTCATTATTTTAGGATTATTGGGTCTGCACCCAAAAGATTGGAAGAAGATTAAGCAAGCATGGAAAAAGGGACCATATAGTAAGTAAATTTGTGTTTAAAGAAGAAGACATAATACTTATCCACTTACTGAATTTTAAGGCTTTTTCCTTTCCAAGAACTATTATATTAAACTTTGCTTGAATTTCTCACGTTTTAAATACTGGAGTTTATTTCCTTCTGTCTGGTTTTAGGAAGCTCAGTATGTACAGCAAGCCCGTTATTGGCTATTTCTTCAGTCATACAAATGAATGCTTATATATACCCCTACACTTTTTTTTACATAGGTTTAAGGCACTAATATGGCAATACAAGCACAAAAGAGCACCTCAGTGGCGTGGTCGGTATGGTGTTGGTGTGCCACTTCTGTGGCCGCGAGTTCGATTCTCGGGCGTTCCACTTAGGGGTGAGAGATGTGTATTTCTGATGATAGAAGTTCACTCTCGACATGGTTCGGAAGTCACGTAAAGCCGTTGGTCCCGTTGCTGAATAACCACTGGCTCCTTGTAATGTAAAAACGTCATACAAACAAACAAACAAGCACAAAAGACAAGCTTGTAACAATTAAGTACACTCAGATCAAACACAGTTAAACGGTGGGCTCATCTGGCTGTTTGAGTATATGAAAGGCAGTTTAATAATTACTTTTTGTACATAACACTAGTTGGCTAATATTTGAAAATGCAAGGCAGCCCCTCAGTGGCGTGGTCGGTATGATGTTGGCATGCCACCTCAGTGACCGCGAGTTTGATTCTCGGGCATTCCATTGAGGTGTGGGAGATGTGTTTTTTTCTGTTGATAGACGTTCACTCTCAACGTGGTTCGGAAGTCACATAAAGCCGTTGGTCCCGTTGCTGAATAACAACTGGTTCCATGCAACGTAAAAACACCATACAAACAAAAACAAGAAAGTGCAAGGTGCTGTTTTGGGAAGGTGAGAATAACTTATCAGGTAAAAGTTTGAAAAGTTCCCATCCTTCTAATATGACAACGTGTAGGGGAACTCGGGGCAGAACAGGATGCTTAATATTTAACCATTTAAAAAAAATGGATAGTAAAACGAAAAACATATTGAAGGTATGAAACATTACTTTATACAGTTGAGTAACATATGCAATACAAAAAGTAAATATATAAAAAAAAATTTTGTTTTTTTATTAGTTTTCAAAAATAAAGTCAGCAAATTTTCCGTTCTGCCCCACATACGGGGCAGAATGGGATAGGGAAAGTCTAGTTGGCCTATCCATTAAAACTGTCTATAGTTCTTCTTCTTGTTCCGGTGTAAATACATTTTTATATTTTCCATCTGATTTATCAACCTTATAGTCAGGATTGTTCTTAGATTTTTTTACATATCTTTCAAGGCTTGATTTCGGTACATTATATTGGTTAACAGCCTTCAAAAACCCCATTTCAGACGATAAAACAGCTTCAACTGTCATCTACATTGCATTTACATCCCATTTTTGACTCTCGGTCTTCCTAACGTACGTTCGCACCATCTGGAATAACATAAAAAAAATGACAAACCTATTCCAATAAAAAGTGACGGGGCAGAACAGGATACTATCCCATTCTGCCCCCATCCCGTTCCGCCCCGAGAGCACGTTTTAGGTTATGAGTGATTACCGAACCGAAAACCTGACATATTTATAATGACTATACCTTTAACTTATAGCTAATTACATACACTAACAATATCTTACACACAATAGCATAGAAGTAACAGTTAGAAAGTTACCTTGGTATGAAAATCCCAAAAAGTTACAAAAATCTTGAAAAAACAAGACTGACAATCGTTCCACTCAGAAATCACTGTCAAACTGGTCAAGAGGGCTGCCGCGTCTTCTCGACCATCTGTAGATATTTTAGGGCTGTTGCCTTGTATAATAAGGCGCCCTATGAGGTAATGTTAGACTTGCGATAATCTTACGCTAAGTCGGTTGGTATTGCACTTCCATATTCATGGGAGTGACTTGGGGTTTGTAGATCACTTACGAAGTCAGGATTATCTTCTTGTTTATGACGACGATGTGTTAAACTCATGATGATTCGGTGAGGAGGTTCTTGTAGAAAACACGAAGTATAAAAATATATATATATTCTTCTGAAGTTTTACATGGTGAAGATCAGGTATGATTGTACAAGTCTTCTAATAACGATAGCTTGATCGCTTCTGCCAATGATGATGGCTAATTCTATTCCTCTACATGATAAAGCTTAGGTAAAGAGGTACAGGTCTTCTAATGACGATAGCTAACTCTATTCTGCCTGTCTACCATCTCTGTTACAAGTTATGAAAGAACAGACAGTAGTTCGAACATATGAACATACAATCAGATGACATAGTTTCATACGAACATACAATCAAAATGAGACACGCTACAGATCACGTAGGCCGTTTGAATTATAGGTCGCGGTAGTTGTCTCAAGCAGGGAGCTTGGACTAAAGTTTATAAACAATTGAATGACTACAGGTGACGGCATGTTATCTTAGCCTACTTTTATTGTATACGTCATCTTTAGCGTCTCTAGTCTGATCACATTCCTTCAAGCAATCTGGTTGACCTCTTTAGTTTTAGTCTTTTATATATATGGACTAACATTCCATATTTTTATTATGTAAACACTTACATTAGCTCGGTCAGCTACCAAAACCAACTACTGAATATTACTCAAACTCGACTTGCATTTGACTTATAGGAGTGTGATACAGACACTATGTGAATATATATAGATAATATATAAAATACTTATAAGTAAAAAATTAATGGTGTACACTAATACAGATTCAAGTAATAAAATATTAGACATAATATGCATATGATATTCGTAAATAATAGTGATCACGTGATATATACTGATACAGTTTTTCACTTCATCTCATTAAGATACATATGCTACAGAAAATACTAATGTACTCTGATAATTGCATAGAATGAAGATTAACATGATAAAAATCATATTTTAACTGATAAAAAATTTCATATATGAATTGATAAAATTATTAATGTTTATGCTGATTGATTCGTTGATTTTTATGCTAACTGTTATATATCTGATTCATTAATCCATATACTAACTCATATATAACTGCAGATATTGGTAAGATAAAAGGTAACAGATTGATTATAGGCTACCTGATTTGTTTATACATATGTATATGGATTCATATAATTATGATTAATATATGTGCACTTTAAATAGATTCCTATTGCGTACACGCAAAGATATATTTCGATTCTGTTATTTATGATCATTTATATATAGATTCCTAGTGCGTACACGCAAAAAATATATTTCGATTCTGTTATTTATGATCATTTATATATATAGGATACATGACCGAGGTTATACTACCACACATTTAACTAGCGTTCGAACAACTTTTCGTCCATTACACAGTTCCAGACAACCACCTATAGCCAAATGAAACGGCCAATTTCACAGGGTTAAAACAAGGGGAAAATTTGCCTGGGCGGGTCCAACGTTCTATTTTGCGCTCATACTTATTCTCTGCATCCTAAGCTACACGATTACGTTCGAGATGAATGAAATCATCCCCAGCACGAGTCCTTCGCCAGCAAAGTAGAGATGAATATCCTTCGGGTCGTAATTGTCGGAAGTATGTCCCTTTTGTAGTCCATTTCCGACAGCCGCCGGAGCATTCCGCATTAAAACGAGATTAACGACGGGATACGGTGTCGGTCGAAGAAGTCCAAGAAATTCCTTTCACATTGTAGGCGGTTGTTACTTGACTGTAGTCATCTGCAGCGACGAACGATTTTTTGAAGTTGCGATGTGAAACTCTCGTACTGCAGGATACTGTAACTAGGTTCCATTAATCAGCCTGCAAGTGAAATTATACTTGTCACAAGGGCAAAGTAAATTCAGACAACATCCAAATACGGGAGGGGGAGAAAGCCATTTAGACCAGACTTAACCCACAGGAATTCGCTGATATTTTGGAATTCAAAAGAGTCAGCTGTACAAACTTTTTTATCCATGGCATTAACAATGAGTGAACCTATCCAGGTCTATGATGACTGTAAAAATATCCATAATTATAAAAAATAAACAGATATCAATACGAATCCCAAAGAAAATTCGATATTACTGGTAGTAAATTACTAGACAAAGAAGTGGAAAACGGCGCTATTTGTAAGATTGCCAGGCAACATAAGAGTCAAAGAGAAGATTAATCATGATTCTGTATTTCTCTATGCTAACTGAAATTAAGTTGTGATAAAATCTGATCCTATGTGCCCTAACAAAAGTTTCATATTCAATTTTCTCGCGCGCATCCTCTGAGGGTAATTTTAAAAACTTTATTAATAGGTAGGAGATGCAACGAGAAAACCCACTATGTAACTAATTTCTAAATAAACTTTGGGTTTTTCAAGAAAATGTGACATTTTTCCATGAATGTTTTACTTGAATTTTAATAGGCTAATGTTGCAAGTAAATATTTCATATACATGACTTGATACTTCTAAATGTCCGTTTACCATTATCATAAGCTGATTTATTGACTCTAATTGTCTATGAGGTTCAGAAAAAAATTAATTCATTTTGATGTTATAGAAATTCTATTTGCTTATTTTGTTATTAATTTTAAAATGATTGCAACTCCTTAACTAAAGTTGCATTGCGCATACGGATAGACACGTCTGCCTTGCCCATGAGAAGTTCGGGCTAAGCATTCCTTTCTCCAGTCAATCTGCTTCGCAAGCGCGAGATGAAGCCTGTGCAAGCAGATATTTGAGGTTAAAGGAATCAATGCTGATACGGCAAACGCGACAGACCTTCTAGAACTGATGACGTCGTCACCAGCTTAAGAGTTACGTTACTTGCTGTAAGAGATACGACTTTAGGATAAATTATTATTTTTTTTTTTTTTTAATACTCGACCCACATGAGAAGAATGTCTGAAAAAAAAACTGTACCAAAATTGAACAATATATTAGTTTCATGTTGGAAATCTGCATAATTGTAATTATGTTAAATTAAATATTCCTTATTCAAACTAATGAAAAAAAAAAAAAAAAAAGGTTTTCCATACAATTCTATATATATTATTAGCCCTGTATAGATTCATATAGGATTATTCCATAGATAACATTTTCACTTCTAGACTTCCTGACTTTAAAATCTCTTTTATTTTATTTTATTTTATTTATTTATTTATTATTATTATTTTTTTTTTTTACTACGAATATAAATCACCGGGACAGACAATATGTCAGTAGGTTTTGATATGTGTTTGAACTTTTAGCTTATTTGTCATTACTAAAGCGTTAAGTTAGAGTTCAAATCTTTACGCATATATATTTGGATATTTAATTAACCTATGGTTACGTTTTGCTTATTGATTTTATCGTGATTCCTTTTTTATTATAATTTGTAACCCTTCCGACTTCTTACGGAGTGTATTATATTGACTCCACTTGTATCCCTATTTATTTTATTTTTTTTATATTTATTTATATATTTTTTATATATATTTGATAAATTAATGGTTGGCTTGAATATGTGGAAAAGTGTTCTAGCGGCGTACCGTATAAGGCTACTTGCGGCATCAATTCTATAGATACAAGATATAAATGATAAAGGTATTTAAAACCGCGAGAACCGCTATAATCCAGTTCGGATCCAATATCACGAGTTGTACTCGTAAGACATTGACACTTTTTTATTTATCTCTTATTCTACCAAACCGATTGACTCTGGGTGATAAAATATATTATTGGTTTTCTTAATGGAAAGGAATTCACACAACATGTTAAGGAGATTATTATTGATTTACACCACCCGAGTCACAGATTATTATGTGTTGAATTCCATGTTTACTGATTTAGCACTCATAAATATTCCTAACGCACTCAATTGCGGTGTTTGTTTTTAGTGCTATTAATTCTATATAACGTGTCAAGGAACTATTAACACTAAGAAGTGTTTATTCCCTCTGTCAGACTCGTAATTCTGTTAATAATTCTACGCATATTCTTTCCATGATGGATTTGGCACGGGATAGGCCCTCAACTGACAGGTGTCTTAGTGTGTCCCTTGTTTTCATGACACGTGTTACAATCAGTTATGTGCTTTTTATATCTGTAAGCATTGTAGGCCAGTAAAACAGTGATTTGGCTTTCTGTGACATAGTAGGGAACCCTGGATGACGGAATGCAACCAGTTTATGACGATTGGTATGAAAGAGATTATTACTACTACCTGGTCGTTAGTCATCTGCTGTGTTCTTCGGGTTTTCCTCGTCATGGACCTACATATAATATTACATTTGATTACATTATTCTGATACACATACTTTAAATATACTTTTGCTTTAGGGTTTCTGCTCAAAGTGTTTATTGTTTTTGCTTAGCCGCTGACCCTGTTTCCGTTCGAAGTGTTTATTGTTTGGTGTTTATTGCTGCTGACTCTGTTTCCGTTCAAAGTGTTTATTGTTTGGGTTATGTCTGTTGACTCTTGCTTTGTTCAGTTTGTAACAGTTCTGCGCTCCAACCTAGATATTCAATGCTCGCGATCTCTTGGGTTAAGGAATTTTCTTGTTTAGATACGGTTTTAACAATAGGCACGGATGTTTCTATATCTTTTAGTCCAATTAATGGTTCTTTGCTGTATGGTGCGGGATTGCGGGATAATGCGTCAGCTATGATATTTGCTTTCCCAGGTAGATATCTTATCTTGGCTCCAAAGACCTGAATGATCATTTGTCACTGAGTTCCTTTTGGACTGTGATTAAAGCCTTTGAAAAACTCGGTAAAGGACTCATGTTCAGTAAGGACTTTATCAGGATAGCCATAGATTATGAACTTAAAACGTACTAGTGAGTTAACGATACCTAGCCCTTCCTTGCCTATTACTGCATATTTACTTTCAGAGGGCTTTAGTTTACGTGAATAAAAAGCTATAGGAAAGAACTGTTCATCATATTACTGAAGTAGTACCCCTCTTACCCCTTGGTCTGAGGCGTCTGTTGCAATAAAAAAAAAATTCCTTATTTAAATCAGGGATTTTTAAGTTAGGTGAGCTGCATTATTCCGCTTTTAAGATATCGAACGCCTGTTGATGCTTTTTAGACCATAATAAATCTACGCTCTTCTTCGTAAAATCTGTTAAAGGAGCTGTCATGATTGAAGAGTTTTACATACGATTGTAATACCCACTACAGCGCCAAAGTGCTGTATCCCCCTTTTACGTTAATAGGTACCGGAAAGTTATGAATAGCCGACACCTTGCCATGAACTACTTTAAGACCTTGACTAGACACATAAAACCTAGATAAACATGTTCGGTTTTTAAAAACTCACATTTAGATATTTTACTCTGAGATTATTTGTCTTTGTCTCTGTAGCACTAGCTCTAGTTTATGTGAATGTACTTCTAAGGTATTTAGAAAAGATTATAAGACCAACCATATAAGCATGTAGGGTATCCCCTAAAAGTCTCCAAACACTATATTGTAATTGGGGCGTAACGTAAGCCGGAGGCATACGTAAAAAATTGATAATGTCCCCTGAGTGTGCTGAAAACGGTGTATGAGGTACAATCACTTAGGTAATGGTATCAGGTAAAAGCTTTTAATTAAGTCCAAGCTGGTGAAAAATTTATTCTAACCTAACAGAGATAAGATGTCGTCGCTACATGGCACTGGAAACTATCGGGAGTCGTTTCCTTGTTTAAGCGACAGAAATCTACGCAGATACGCCAAGTCCGATCTTTTATGGCATGATGTTTAGAGGGAAAATTATATGGGCTATTTGATTTCCTAATGGCTCCTATTACTAACATATTTCCACTTCGTCATTTATCTCTATTTTGAAATTGCAGTGAAAGTCTATACGAAGGTACGTATATAGCTTTATGTTTGTCCTTAGACCGTATTTTGTGTTAAATTACATCCGTTTTTTTTTTCCCAGAGATCACTCGCTAGTGGAGAAACTTCCTGGTATTCAGGTAAAAGATAAAAAAAAATTTCTGCTGAATCACCTCTGCTTGAATGACTTTACGGATATTACTTTAGATAGAGTATAAGAGAGATTCATCTACGACTGGTTGGGCGGGATTAAAAATTAGCAACAATAAAAAAATGTGATATTTATAACTTCCGTATCCACGATATGTATAAGTTTGTGGATCACTAGATTTAACTTGTTGCTGCTAGTCAACCGTGTCTAGGGCTTTGTTCGCGGAAATCGTTATATTTCAGAGTGTCGGGAAGGATTAAAATTTCATTTCCCAGCAAAGTCTTTTAACACGCACTAAGACATTCGAGGGTGCATGCTTCTCGAGATTTTTTGCGTACAACTGCGACTGCGGTTGTGGGAGAATTCTGTTGGGTCGTTGAACAATATCACGATTTATGAGACAATGATTTGTTCCTCTATATAAGTTATTATTTGCTTAACTGTCTCTTTTTGTTCAAATGGATTTTAATATGTTTGAAGGTTTATGGGATTTTCCTTTGATAAACACGCCTTCTTTTGCAGGATGTAAGATAATGTTTTGTATACCCCTAGATGGATCTTACAATTACACTAGATACAGATCAATGTTTTTTATAACTATAGAGGTATCTGTAAGCGCTCGCTTATCCGGACTTCTCATTAGGGAAGTTCGAACAACAGACGGTGAGTCCGTAAATACAGGATATTACGTGTACTAAAATAATAACACAAGATATTCTAATTTTACGGCGCGTACAGTCGGGCTTAATCCACCACTACTTATAATAACTTATTTATTAAAAAAAAACGAAAACCTGCTCTGATTACTTTATACGGTCGTGTGTTTCATAGGAAAAATCCTTTGTAATTCTAAAAGATATTGGCATGTATGAACCAACATTGCTTTTCCCCACTCTGCTAGAGTCGCTTATTGTGTGGAATTTGCTATGCTTTGAACACTCGGCAGATTTAACTAACCTTGACCGCTTGACTAGGTGACACAGTAACCGAGTTTGCTTGTTTGATTCTGAAAGGGCTACTGTTTCTATTTCTTTTTTTGTAATAATTAGGATCCTTCTCTTTATTACCATCGGCAACGTATTGTGTGTTTTTAGCATTATGTTGCTGGTTACGTATAAAGCAATGAATGACGAACTATAGGCACTGAGCGATTACTATTAAGACAAGTTATCTCTACTGCATTCAATATTAACTGTTTGTAATTCATTCTTTGCTAAAATTTGAAATAGTGAGGGATCCTGGTCAGCGCATTTAGCCTAATGAAAGTTTTTTTACAGACATGTTATTCCTTGCAATCCAGCCATATTTTTAAAGTTAAGTTGAGTCATTGAGGTTCGATATTTTATATAACTCAAAAAACTCAAGGCTAAAACTGCGATCGGGACTTTGCAAAGGAGCATTTATTGTCATGACCCGAAATAGTGTTACCTCTAATTTATATAGATTTGTACGGGTGTTCCACTTGTTTTTTGTGTGTTTTCTAATCACTACTGTGCTTAACGACCCTATCCATGCATCTGTATAAATACAGACGTCCAACTGCGTAAACGCATATTCACTGTTTAATATGATTTGTTACGTAAGGGATTAATAATCACCCAAAATGATAAAATTAACATAGTATATGATTATGATATTTCAGTAGAACTTCTGGAAACAGACACTCAAAGATAAAAAACTCGCAGTAGCGAAATCTCAATGATGTAGATAATTTCTGTAAAAAAGTAAGATTAAGAATGTCTCGTAACTTCAGCCACAGGAATAACGAAATTCGACCTGCAAAGGAAACACTCAAAGTTACTCCAAATGAATAAAAAATTGTACTTAGCTTGCTTTTGTGGGAAGTCACGGTGTTCCGATAACGACACATGGCCTTGGTCCTCCTTCTCTATTTAGCGGATGACCTGGTTTTTTGGCTTGAGTTTCCCCGTGCGCGTTGTTGGGATGATTCGAGCCCTTGAAAGATCCGATGCTGCAGACGCGTTCGGTTTGTTTCTTGAAGTGCCGGAAACGCTCACTAACGATGTTTTCTTGAATGATTCTAATGAGAGACGAAGCTTGCGTTGCCGTAGGAAAAAGGACACGTCGGTTTTGTTTCTTGAAGTTATTCACTAAACGATGATACTAGGTTGCTTGAAGAATCTGCTGCTTTCGTCGTCGTTGAAGAGTTCTTTTAGGGCTGTTGCCTTGTATAATAAGGCGCCCTATGAGGTAATGTTAGACTTGCGATAATCTTACGCTAAGTCGGTTGGTATTGCACTTCCATATTCATGGGAGTGACTTGGGGTTTGTAGATCACTTACGAAGTCGGGATTATCTTCTTGTTTATGACGACGATGTGTTAAACTCATGATGATTCGGTGAGGAGGTTCTTGTAGAAAACACGAAGTATAAAAATATATATATATTCTTCTGAAGTTTTACATGGTGAAGATCAGGTATGATTGTACAAGTCTTCTAATAACGATAGCTTGATCGCTTCTGCCAATGATGATGGCTAATTCTATTCCTCTACATGATAAAGCTTAGGTAAAGAGGTACAGGTCTTCTAATGACGATAGCTAACTCTATTCTGCCTGTCTACCATCTCTGTTACAAGTTATGAAGGAACAGACAGTAGTTCGAACATATGAACATACAATCAGATGACATAGTTTCATACGAACATACAATCAAAATGAGACACGCTACAGATCACGTAGGCCGTTTGAATTATAGGTCGCGGTAGTTGTCTCAAGCAGGGAGCTTGGACTAAAGTTTATAAACAATTGAATGACTACAGGTGACGGCATGTTATCTTAGCCTACTTTTATTGTATATGTCATCTTTAGCGTCTCTAGTCTGATCACATTCCTGCAAGCAATCTGGTTGACCTCTTTAGTTTTAGTCTTTTATATATATGGACTAACATTCCATATTTTTATTATGTAAACACTTACAGATATAGTTCAACGTCTCTCCGCCAGCTACTAGAGGTCTCCAGTGCCATATCCCGTCCTTCCCCGCTATCCCGTTCCACCCTGAGTTCCCCTATACGTATGCTGTCGACCCCCACTATTTGCGTAGTCATGATTATCTGAATTGCCTATTTGCTGATTTTTCTTTGGACCATATTCCGTAGTATACCCATTAATTGCGGAAACTTCGCCCATTTGTGGTATTTTGCACTTGAGAAATATTCACAAATTACTGTATTTTCATATCATTTATGTGACAAAATGCACCTTATGTGTAAAGTTATTAAAATACTCGGGTATAAACATTTTCAGATGGGTTTTTTTCTGGTTTATCTATCAAAATAGGCAGGTCAAGGAATTATTAGAGGGGTTTTAAGTATTCGCAGATTTTAGCTATTTGTGGGGATGGCGGGCGGATGTGTGGAATCCATTGAAGATAGAATAATGTTTGGATGGTAAAATATAATTTGACTGGAACAGCTAGTATGGATAAGTTTAATTGTAGAGTTGCCTATAACAAATGGATAAAGAATTATAAAACAACCATCAGACATTTGTGAGTGACAAAAGCAGATATGCGCTTGTCTTTTGTGTGCTTGTATATTCGTATATTATCAACACAAATCGACATATTTGTGACTAATATAAGAGGATGTTGGTTCTTTGTATATAGTAATATCTAAAAATATTATTGAAAAGTGAATTTAAATGTTTATCACGCCAGCGATATCAGAAACGATGTTCAGCCAGTCATGAGGTACGCATACCACATCTCCACACATGGATGAATAAATAAGTTGAAATTGACTAATAGCTACATTTATATGGGGCAGTATTGTCATTCATGATAGGGAGGGCAATTTTTTATCTAAAAATTAAGCAGGAAATAGACAAGCATAAAACTTTGCAAAAATATTTAAATTTTTAATTCTTGTTGTATTGATATTAGCATTCTCTTCATTGTTTTAGAAAATGTGAATCTGCTTCCAGATAAACCATGCCTCCCAAAATTATTTGACCTTACAGATTCTGTCAAATATGCATTCCTGATCGTTTCTCTTGACCAAAACGATATTGTATTCTTGGGCACTTCTTTCTTGACCCAGCCGGTTCTCTCAAAAAGCCTTCGACATCCAGGTGTGAGATGCAGAGTCATTATCCAAAGTCTCCCAAAGAAGGTATAGAAAAGGAGACAAATCTATCATTTTCCACTGATGGATTTTGAGTCTTGGCTACGAACTGGTATAAATTCAAAGTCCATAGACTTCCAACCTCTGGAATGCTTAACTTCATATGACAGAGCATGCAACTCCCCTACCCTTTTGGTCGATGCTAGAACCAACAAGGAGACTGCCTTCAGGGTCGAGCTTCTATCCGTGGCTTGTCGCAGTGGTTCATACGGGGTTTTAGTAAGGCTGGCCAATAGCACGGTTAAATCCCAATTGGGAGCCTTTAGTTCCTTAGGCGAACAGGACTGCTCCAAACTCTTCATTAATATAGCCATTTCCCACGAAGAGGAAATGTCTACAGCCTTCATTCACAGAACCAAAGCTAGTGCAGCCCTGTACCCCTTTATGGCAGTCACAGAAAGATGTTTTTTTCTGTTCTGAGATATATCAGGAAATCAGCTAACTGTTGAATAGTGGTTCTGAGTGGAGAACGACTGCATCTACAACACCAATCATAGTAGACAGACCACTTTCCCTGGTACACACCTGTCGATGACCTTCTGATATATCATGCCATCTGTGATGTTGCCTCCTGAGAAAAGCCTTTTGTTCGCAGGAAGTACTTGACAGTCTCCACCCATGAAGAGATAGGGACTTCACCGACTGGAGGTACCTCTCCACGTGCAGCTGACATAGTAGGTTATTCCAGGGAGACAGTTATCTCAGAACATCTATTAGGAATTCTAACAGGTCCGGGAACCATTCTGCCTTCAGCCACAATGGGGTTACCAGGGTTATCTTGAGATTCTAAGACCGCATCACCTTGTTCAGAACCTGACGGATTAGACAAAATGGAAGAAATGCACGTGTCCAGATTGTTCCACGGGTGTTGTAGAGGGATCTTCTGCTACTGCTACTGTGTCTGATCTCCAACACTATTTTTTTTTTTTTTTTTTTTTTTTTTTTGAAAACATGTCTGTGACCAGCCTTTCCCACAAGATAAACATTAAACATTCTGTCTACAATTTCTTGATGCAAGGACCACTCTGTTCCCAGAATCTGGTCCTGGCAGCTCAATTTGTCCGCTATTACATTCCTTTTCCTGGAATATATCTGACCCTAATATCTACTAAGTTCTCTACAGCCCACTGATGAAGTTCAGCTGTCATCAAGTATAACTGACGAGATACCAGGCCTCCTTGCTTGTTTACATAAGCCACTACTGTAGTGTTGTCCAACATAAATACTACTTAGTGCTCCTTCACTCTCTCCCAGAACTCCTGGTATGGGACAGTCCTGGCTGGAAGATGAATAAGAATTTAATCTTATTTTCTTGGCATGACGATCAGCCACAAAATCCCATGTCCTCCAACGCTAGACTGGTGTGCCGCACTGACGTCATCGATTCTTGCAATGACGTCAAACTAGAAGAAGGAAACGATTTAAGTCTTTTCCTCTTGTCTTTCTTTTTTATCTTCTCTTCTCAAGCTCATAATTTTTTCATAAACGTGTATGCTACCGAGTCTGAAAGCGTAGCTCATTCATGTTAGGTTGTGACATCACTGAGGAAGCAGGCTGTGATGTCACTGCGCATGATGGAAGACGCTGTGTAGGGACTGCTGGCATCCCTGCGTGGGCTGCAGAATTAGTTCCTAAATTCTGTGGCATTAGAAACATGTGCGCCACTGTAGCTGCTGTAGAGTTCGCCCCCCCCCCCGTAAACTGCAGACCAGGTGGAGGAGGGACATTTATAGTTGGGAGACCCAGGGGGGAAGCATGATGTCATATAGTAAGACAACAACCCATCCAAGGTTGGTATCCCTGATAGGCCTAACGCCTCCCACGTTCCCTCCATCCTCTGCATGTCGGGGGCTGAAACATACGACAAAGATGGCAATGCTCCCCTCTCCCCACTGGGAAGGAAGGAGCGTAATTATTAGTGCCCTCGTATTATTTTTACAAGGCACTGGGTTGTTCTTTTGATCTGCAAAGCAGATGTCAGTTGGTAAAATACCCTTCATTCTTGACTCAGTCTCATCGACTGTGATGATATTCTTTAAGTATCATTCAATTGCTTCTTTTTGATGTAGAGGTTGAGTCGTTGAAACTCATAGTTAAATAACAAGTTATGTTTAACAAGTTTACATCACAATGATATCTACGGGAAGATTTGGATAGCTCTTCAAGCAGAGATGTGTGATAGAAGTCTGATGTACAATTCGGTTTACAAGATCGTAGGTGAGCGATACATTGCTCAATTGTTATACACTCAAATGAACATAAGAATCTAGGTCTGTCACGTAGGCACAGACTGTAATGGGAACAACAACATGTATTTTGCCAATGGGGCATTGGTTGGCATTACTTTTTAAACATGAAACTGATGATCCAGTTGTATGCAAACTAAGACATTATACAAAGCGACATCAGAGCAACGTCAAGCAAACGTCAACACTGCTTCAATAATACATTACATTCCTACACGTTCTCATATGACCCCTTGGGTCATGGGTTTTGATTAACAATAATATTCATCATTTATAGAATGTCAAAATACATTCTTTATTATATGTATGTAAACTCTTACATAATGCTCGGTCCGCTATATAAAATCAAACACTAGATTATAGTTATTCAGAAAGTTTGACTTGTAAGTGTGATTTTTAGATATAAATGCAAAGACGTGATAAACATATACCTACCATCAAAGTGTTTGAGAAAATGATATACGACAGGTTATATGTAAAAATCTGATATAGAAAATACTTATAAAAAAATACATAGAGTACACAAATACAGATCCATGTAAAAGGTAGAGGACATATGCATATGATATAATAGTAAATAGTAATGATCACGTGATATATAATGATACAATTATATACTACTAGTCATGAGGATACATATACTACAGAAAATACTAACGTACTTCTGATAATTGCATGACGTAAAGATTACATGATAAAAATCATATATTAACTGAAATTAGTGGTACCAAAATGGGATAAGATACAAGGTAACAGATTGATTATAGGCTACTTGATTTGTTTGATTAATACTAATGATTAATATAAGTGATTAATCTAATTGATTAATCTAGGTGCACTTTATATAGATATATATAAAGTGCACAGATATATATTGGTTCATTGTTTAACTTCTGTATGCTTCAAAAAAGCATGCTGATAGATATCTAATGATTTTGATACTGATACGGATTCTGATACTTTACATACGGAATACATAGCCAAGGAGGTTTCTACTACACATTTAGCTAGCGTCTCAAACAGCATTTCACACAATTCACAGTTCCAAACAACCTCCTTGAGTCAAATGAAATGGCCAATTTCAAATGGCTCTAAAATCAAATGCCTTAAGAGCCATAGGATAATTGTCCAGGTGGGGTCTGACGTTCCGTTGATCAGCCATACTTGTCCTCCTCATCCTGCGCCATACAAATACATTCGCGATGATTAAAATCACCACCAGCACGAGGGTCATCGCTAGAAAAACGTAGAATCGAATGTCCTCCTTGGAATAGTAAGCGTGGGAAGTATGTTCCATTGTAGTCAATTTCGACAGCTGCTGAGCCACCTTCTCATTAAAAGGCAAGGGTAATGCTGGGATATGGGTGTTGGTCCAGGAAAAGTTCACGAAATAAGCCTGCTATCTTATGTGGTGCTTATTCCCCTAACATTGTAGGTGGGCGTTGCTCCACTGCAGCAGTCCGCAGTGACGAACAGTCTTGAAGTTGTAGACGATCCATCCGGACATGCGACGTTAAACTCTCCGACTACAAAGTGTAGCCAGGTTCCGTTATTCAGCCTGTAAGCGAACTTATTCTTGTCAAAAGGGTAAAGTAAATTCAGACAACGTTCAAGCGTGTGAGGGAGAGAGCCGTTAAGGACTAGACCTAACTCACATGAATTCGCTGATATATTATAGAATTCAAAAGAGTCAACTGTACAAACTTTATTACCCATGGCATGAGAACAATGAGTGAACCGATCAAGGTCTCTGACAACCGTAAAAAGTTCTTTATTAGGGGAAATTAATACTTAGCCAAAAAAATTCGATATTACTGGTAGTGATCTATTAGACATATAAGTGGGAAACGGAGCAATTTTGTAAGATTTCCAGGCATCAGAAGAATCGAAGGGAATATTAATCATGATTCTGTAATTCTCTACACTTACTGAAATTAAGCTGTAATAAAATTCGATCTTGTGGGCCTCTAACAAAGGTGCATAGCCAAGTTTCTCACGTGCATTCTCTTAGGTTAATGTTAAATCTTTAATAGGCAAGAGATGCGGCAAAAGAACTCCCTTTGTAGCTAGTGTAATTGCTTCTACATAATCTTTGGATTTTTCAATAAAATGTGAAGTTTTCCCACGGATATGATCTACTTTTGAATTGTAATATGCTAATGTTGCAAGTAAATATTGCATATCCATGATCTGATTTATATTACTAGAATGCTCGTTCACCAATGTCATAAGCTGATTTATTGACTCTGTCTGTAAAGTTCAGAGAAAATTAATTCATTTTGATGTTGTAGAAATTCTATTCTCTTATTTTGTTCATTAATTTTTAAGACGATTTGCAATTCTGAAACCTAAACTTGCAACGGACCAAAAATGTTGAGCACCGCGAATAAGAATGGATTACGTCTTTCTATGTTATTGTGACCTACGGTCCACATAAGAAGTTCACGAGCTAAGCATTCCGCTTCAGCTGTCTTGTTTTGCAAATCATACGACAACATCTCAGCTGCAGACAAAGTCTGTGCAAGCGGATTCTCTGGGTTGAAAGGAAAATGACGACTGTGCAATTGATCCAATGATTCAGCAAAATGCAATAAGTCGCTTTTAAGGTTAATGATATCATCTTCTGGCAAGAAAATCGCTCGCAAGTACACTTCAAGAATTATGTTACTCGCTGTAATAAATACATCCTCAGTTCTTTCAATGATAGAGCCATGTGTAAATTGGATATTTTTTGTTTCAACACTCCGCCCACATGAGAAGAATGTCTGAAAAAACAGTACCAATCCGAACAATATAAGTTTCATGTTGGAAACCTGCAAATAGTAAAATATATGTAATTACTTATATTAAATTAGATATTTCTTATTCAAAACTAATAAAAAAAAAAATTTTTCATACAAATTTTATATATACTATTTACCCTGTAAGTTTCATATAGGTATACATATTTTCACTCCTAGCCTTTCTTTCTTCACCCCCTTTTTTTTTTTTTGTCGACTACGAATATGAGCCAATGGAACAATCCGTATGTCAGTAGGTTTTGATATGTTTTGAACTTTTAGCCTATTTGCCATTAATATTTCTAGAATACTGAACGGGCCTTCAAACTTAGCGTTAACTTATAGTTCAAACCTTTGCGCACATATATTTGGATATAGATTTGATCACCTACCGCATATGGTTTTGTTTGTTTTGCGATTTTATCTTGATTCCTTTTCATTATAATTTGTGCCTCTTCTAAATTCTTACGAAGTATATTATATCTGCTTACACTTGCATTCATAATATCCCTTAGGGGATCTGATAAATTAGTGGTTGGCTTGAGTATGTCGAAAGGTGTTCTAGCGGGCGCACCGTACAAGGCCTCATGCTGTGTCATTTTTATAGATACATGATATGAATGATTAAGAGTACTTAGAACCGCAGGAACAGCCATATCCCAGTTCGGATCCATACCCCTGAGTGTAACTCGTAGGATATTTAACACCTTCCTATTCACTCATTCTACCAACCCGTTTGACTCTGGGTGATAAATATGGTATTGATTTTCTTAATGCAAAGGAATTCACAACGAGTTAAGGTAATGATTATTGAATTCTCCACCCGAGTCAGAGATTATCATGTGTGGAATTCCGTGTTTACAGATGTAGCACTCATAGAATTTTCTAGCCCATTCAATTGCGGTTTTTGGTTTTAGTGCTATTAATTCTGTATAACATGTCAAGGCATCTATTAACACTAAGAGGTGTTTATTTCCTCTGCCAGACTCGTAAAACCCTGTTAATAAATCTAAGTGTACTCTTTCAAAGGGTTGATTTAGAACGGGATAGGCCCCTAAACTGACAGGTGTCTTAGTGTGTCCCTTGTTTTCATGACAAATGTGACAATTAGTTATGTGCTTTTTTATATCTGTAAGCATTGTAGACCAGTAAAATAGTTTTTTGGCTTTCTGTGACATAATAGAGAACCATGGATGACCATGTAAGGGATTACAATGCAACCAGTTTAGGACGATTGGTATAAGAGAGATTGGTACTACTACCTGGTGGTTAGTCACCTGCGGTGTGCTTCGGGTTTTCCTCATCACGGACCTACACAGAATATTACCTTTGATTACATAATTCTGCTGCACATACTTTGAATATTCTTTTGCTTTAGGATTTCCGTTCAAAGCATCTATTATTTTGCTTAACTGCTGATCTTTTCTTTGTTCAGTTTGTACCACGATCGCTTGGGTTAGTGAATTTACTTGTTCCGATATGGTTTTAACAATAGGCACGGATGTTTCTATATCTTCTAGTCCAGCTAATGGTTCCTTACAGGATTGCACGGGATTGCGGGATAATGCGTCAGCTATGATATTCGCTTTCCCAGGTAGGTATCCTATCTTGGCTCCAAAGTCCTGAATGATCATATGCCACTGAGTTCGTTTGGGACTGTGATTAAAGCCTTTGAAAAACTCGGTAAGGGGCTTATGGTCAGTAAGGACCTTAACAGGGTAGCCGTAGATTATGAACTTAAAATGTACTAGTGAGTTAACGATACCTAGCCCTTCCTTGTCTATCACTGCATATTTACTTTCAGAGGGTTTCAGTTTACGTGAATAAAAAGCTATAGGAAAGAACTGTTTATCAAATTGCTGAAGTAGTACCCCTCCTACCCCTTGGTCTGAGGCGTCAGTTGCAATAAAAAATTTCTTATTAAAATCAGGGAATTTTAAGATAGGTAAACTGCATAATTCCTCTTTCAAGGTATCGAACACCTGTTGGTGCTTTTCAGACCATATAAAATCTACGCCCCTCTTCGTAAGATCGGTTAAAGGAGCTGCTATGATTGAAGAGTTGCGTATGAACCTACAGTAATACCCACTACAGCTCAAAAATTGCTGTATCCCCTTTACGTTAATAGGTACTGGAAAGTTACGGATAGCCGACACCTTATCATGGACCACCTTAAGACCTTGACTAGACACCGTAAAACCTAAATAGACAAGTTCGGTTTTAAAAAAAGTCACATTTAGGTATTTTTACTTTGAGATTGTGTTGCCTTAGTCTCTGTAGTACTAGCTCTAGTTTATGTAAATGTTCTTCTAAGGTATTAGAAAAGATTACAAGATCGTCCATATAGGTATGAAGGGTATCCCCTAACAAGTCTCCAAACACTATATTAATCATTCTGGTGAATGTAATTGGGGCGCAACGTAAACCAAAAGGCATACGTCAAAATTCATAATGTCCCTTGGCTGTGCTGAGGGCGGTGTATCAGGTACTCTCACTAGCTAATGGTGTCTGGTGGAAGCCTTTAAGTAAGTCCAAGCTGGTGAAGTATTTATTCTGACCTAACAAAGATAAGGTATCGTCGGTACACGGCACTGGAAAATGATTGGGAATCGTTTCCTCGTTTAAGCGACGGAAATCTACGCAAATACGCCAAGTCCGATCTTTTTTAGGGACGACGATCAAGGGAAAATTGTAAGGGCTATTTGATTTCCTAATGACTCCCTCTTCTAACATTTTACTTACTTTGTCATTGATCTCATTCTGGAATTTCATAGGGAGTCTATACGAAGGTACGTAAATAACCTTATGCTTGTCTTTTAACCATATTTGGTGTTCAATGACATTCGTTTTCCCTAGAGATCCCTCGATTGTGGAGAAAACATCATGATATTTAGTTAAAAGATAAAAAAGTTTCTGCTGGATCTCCACTTCTTGAATGTCTTTATATTGATTTTACTTTTGATAGATTGTAAGAGCGTGATTAATTTCAGCGACGGTTAGAATGCGATATTTATACACTTATATATCCACGATATGTAGATTTTTGTGGATTACTAGATTGGTATTCAAATGGTTACAGACTTCAATGTTAACTTGTTGCTGTGAGTCAACAGTGTGTAATGCTTGTATCGCGGAAAGTCCATTAATTTTCCGAGTGTCAGGAAGGATTAAAATTTCAGATCCCGGCAAAGTCTTTTTTACCCGCACTAAGATATTCGAGGGTGCATTCGTCTCGAGAATTTGTGTGCAGACTGCAATTGCGGGTGTGCGAGAATTCTGTTGGGTGGCTCGAACAATATCTTCATTTATGAGACAAGTGATTGGTTCCTCTATGTAAGTTATTGTTTGTTTAACTGTCTCTTTTTTGTCCTAAATGGATTTTAATGTGTTTGAAGATTTATAGAATTTTTCTTTGATAAACACGCCATGTTTGGCAGGAGCTAAGATAATGTTTTGTATGCCCATAGATGGGTATCCTACAATTACAACTGGATATATATAATTTTTTACAACTATAAAGGTATCTGTAAGCGTGCGCTTACCCACCCTGTGCTGAATCTGAGTTACACCTACGACACTTAACTCGTTATTGCCAATTCCTGAAAGTCGTACTCTGGACTTCTCAATAGGGAAGTTCGAAAACAACAAACGGTGAGTTCATAGGTCCATGATATTACATGGACTACCGGAATAAAAAAACAATGTAAATGGCTGATATTCTAAATTTACGGCATGTAAAGTAGGGTGTAATTCACCATTGCTTATTATAGCATGTATTGTATGAAAATCTACGGGAACCTGCTCTGATTTATTTGATACGGTCATGTGATTCATAGGAAAATTCTGGGATTCACATAATACTTCTAGGTGATTAAATTTATTTTTTAATTCAAAAGGTGTTGATATGAATGACCCAACATCACTCTCCCCCCCGCTGGAGTCGCTTACGTGGAGTTTGCTTTGCTTTGAACACTCGGAAAATTTGACTCTGACTGTTTTGGCTAGACGGCCCAGGAACTGAGTTCCCTGAAGCCCGATTTGCTTGTTTCTGATTCTGATCAAAGTTACTGTTTACTTGTTTCTTTTTATGATAATGTGGATTCTTCTTCTTGTTATCATTGGCAACGTTTTGTGTGTTTTTAGCATTACTTTGCTGCTGATTGCGTGAGAAACATTGAGTGTAAGAATGACTTGAGCTATTATGAATTGAACAATAACGCGTGCGGCGATCTGAAATCATATGACCCGCTTGTTTACAATGAAAACAAGTTATCCGTGCTGCGTTATTATTAACTATATGTACTTGCTGGGGTTTACTTTCATTCTTTGTAAAAACTTGAACAAGCAAGGGATCTAAATCTGCACACTTAGACATATGTTTCTTAATTTGTTTATATATGTCTAGTTCCGTGCTGTTGGGCAATAGCTCCTCATCAAAACACCGTACCAGGGCTTCCGGCAACATAGCCATCAGGAAAGTTAAGTATGTGAGCCTAATAAAATCTTTTACAGCCATGTCTTTCCTTGTAACCCAAGTAGTGTTATTCAAGTTATCCAGATATTCATTCAACCGGTCTGCAATTAGTGCCGCCCTATCCACCACGTTAAGTTGAGTCATAGAGATTAAATTAAGGATATTCCTCAAAGCTAAAACTGAGCCCAAGGCCTCCTCACTGCCATAAATGGCGTGTAATCTAATTTTAAATTCATCCCATGTATCCGCCTCTTGGAATGAGACACCCCTTAGGTACGAAGTTGCATCCCCTTTTCAGAGTCTGTGAAGCTTTTAGCTTCCTATAATTGTAGGGACGGTACAGTGATGCATTTTGCTTTTAAATGAGCATCCACAGATGAGATCCAAGATTCACGCCTTGGAGCAAAAACCCGTTAATACAGCCTTGAAAAGGGACGATTGCTGACCTGGCGCTAACTAATTTTACCACTGGGTTATTGGGCGTGGGGTTGCTTGGTGCAGGGGTACTCAGTATTGGATTGGACATCTTTACTTTTTGTTTTTTTTTATCACTATGGTTCCTAGCGACCCTATCAAAATATCTGTATGAATACACACGTCCACTGCGTAAACGCATATGCAATATAAAAAAATGTGTCACAGATAATAATAGTGTCCCCCAAAAGGTTGGGAAAAACAAAGATAAAAAGCCTGCAGGGACGAATAACCAAAGATGAAGATAGATTCCTGCAAGAAAGTAAGATTAAGGATGTCTCGTAACTCACCCCAGGAACACCGATCACTCGACCTGCAGAAAGGTGGGTACACACGTGAGAGCCGAACCTTGTATGTGTAACTGAGTTACGCATATACGGTTACAAGGTGTCAAAATGTTTAGGACGAACCGTAACCACGTTAAACACGTAACTTCATTTCAATCCACTGCGATCATCAGTCTGTCTCTGTCTGGGTTGTTTACCGACGATGGCTACCATGCAAGTAGCAGCTTCCGTGTATATTTATATACATTATTTAACGAAGATGAAGCGAAATAAAAGAAGATGGTGGCAATCAAGGTTATATACTAGAAGGGTAGAATACAGTGGTCGGGAATTACTCGCTGACATGAGATTCCAAGAAGTTTTAGGCCACAGTAAAGTCTGTTCTTCGTAATAACTAAATAAATTGAAGGACCTCTTCCTCACTCCAATCAGCCATGGAAGACATATACGTACTGACTGACCAAAACAAGGGGATCTACTATGGACGGCCTTGGTCATAGTCGGTGTTAACAAGTTCAGCAACCTCTGTTGTACGCGTGTAATACAGGTCCCGTCCACACATGGCGTAACGTTCAAGAGACCTCCCGCCTTTGATTTCGGGGCCCAAAACCGACAATTGGCGGGACGGAGGGCGAACGGAGCCTCGAACCTCGCGGGTTCGGGGTTCGGGTTCAAGGAACCGTCCACACTTGCGTTTTTGTTACAAGAATCGGTTACAATACAAGGTTCGGTTCGCACGTGTGTACCCACCTTAAAAGAGGAACACTCAAACTTACACACCGAATGAATAAAAAAGTTGTACTTAGCTGATATTTAAGGGGAAAAGTCGCTTCTTCCGTCTGCGCTTCCGTGCGACCCAGTTCGCTTAGTCGTGCGTTGTTTTGTTAGTAGGATGACTGTTTGCCGTTTCGATGGGTTGTTGATGATCCTCTGAGGAAGACACGTTGACGGAAGTTCTCGAAGTTCCACACTGTCGAAGACGCCCAATATACGATGTTTAAGCCTCTTGATATAAAAATGTATGCTTAATTTGTTTCATCAACAAAGCTCGGGGATGAATGTCATCTCGGTACGATCAGAATGATACTCGTGTTGCCATCAGCAGCATTGGCTTAGACACGAAGTTGCTTGTAGATTCTCTTGCCCCGCCTTCATTGATGTCCGATATGTGTAATGTTTCTAAGATTTGTAAGTCTTCGGTAGATACGGGTTCTTCTTGCTGTGCTGCCACCATAATATTAGTGCCCTCGTATTATATTTACAAACGAGGCACTGGGTTGTTCTTTTGATCTGCAAAGCAGATGTCAGTTGGTAAAATACCCTTCATTCTTGACTCAGTCTCATCGACTGTGATGATATTCTTTAAGTTTCATTCAATTGCTTCTTTCTGATGTAGAGGTTGAGTCGTTGAAACTCATAGTTAAATAAGTTATGCTTAACAAGTTTACATCACAATGATATCTACAGGAAGATTTGGATAGCTCCTCAAGCGGAGAGGTGTGATAGAAGTCTGATGTACAGTTCGGTTTACAAGATCATAGGTGAGCGATACATTGCTCAATTGTTATACACACAAATGAACATACGAATCTCGGTCTGTCACGTAGGCTCAGACTGTAATGGGAACGACAACATGTATTTTGCCAATGGGGCATTGGTTGGCGTTACCTTTTTAAACATGATACTGATGATGTAGGTGTATACAAAATAAGACGTTATACAAAGCGACGTCAGAGAACGTCAAGGCAACGTCAACACTGCTTCAATAATACATTACATTCCTACACGTTCTCATATGACCCCTTGGTCATGGGTTTTGATTAACAATAATATTCATCATTTATAGAATGTCAAAATACATTCTATATTATATGTAAACTTACATAATTAGGTACAAAACCACCCAAAACCCCTCCTGATGCTTCCAACAACGAATCATTAGAAGAAACTGAAGGGATATGGGAAGTATCAAATCCAGGTGGAGAAACATATGGAACAGCATGATGCATAGTCGGTACAAGAGAAGCTGAAGACGCTTAGTCATCCAAAGATGGCGGCGTCTCCTTTCTTTTGTACTGGCCCTTTTCTTAGTCACAATAAATGAAACATGGATTAGTATTGTACATACTTTTTATCTGCACCTACTGCACGCTGATTGAGGATCCGTAGGCACCAAGGTTAAAAATCTTGAACAAGGAAACCCACTCATTGTGATCCCGAAGAAAGCTTCGTTGGTGAGGCAAAATTCTCCTTGATCTCTCACAACTTATACAAACCTACCAGATCACACACTGAGTAGTGCACCCAGAAAAAAGATAGGAAAACTGGCAACTAAACCGGCTTTAAGGAGACAGAGAATAATCACGTCCTCTCTTAAAGGTGGTAAGAAAGTAACTGTTGAGCTCACAGGATGCCCTAGGCATGAAAAATACAAATTGATTAAAAATTTGTCATTTCATTGTTGCAAAATGAAGTAGCAAATACTATGGCTGTTAGTTCTGGCCAAACTAGACAGACTGAAGAACGATGCAACACGGAACATTTAGGTAGAGTATGTTGGAATGGTTGCAAAATACAATGCCAGAGTGAATGCTTGAACTTCTCTAGTTTTAATGACTACATTCATACACACTTTTTTGTACTGTAACCCTTTTGTGTACTGTGAAAAACATTGCATTTTTCCCTAAGTAAAAAATTAAGTAAGAAATGGATAATCCTAAAATTTCAAAAATGGTAAAACAAATTTATAATTCCAGCTTCATGGACAATAAAAGGTTGAATTTCTTCGTCATTTTAGGGGATGTTAGTCACTACCCAAGTGGAACCTCAGAGGAAGATGAACCGATGGACTTCACTAGATCAAAAGTAATGGACTTGTCAGGTAAGTCGGTGATTATACTCACAAAGCAATTATGGATTATCATCGCTTCTTTTGAATGTTTAATGTTTGCTTTACTAAGGAAATAGGGACGTTGTTCTAGAGAGTCCTGTATATAAATGACTTCTTATATGAATACATAGTGTTTTTAGTAATGATTCTTTTCTCCAAATGTCATCAAAATGCACTCAGTGTGTAGAGTTTGGTGGGGAACTATTGCATTGTTTTTTAATGAGCGTCATTGAATAGCAGTGCAACTTTTCCAAGTGGTCAAGGTTGAAAAGAATGTAGTGTTGATTTGTGGTTGTAATAGACTGAAATTTATCAGCTACAGCCTATATGATGCCATCTACTATGTTTACACTCATTTCACTTCTTCAGGAGGGAATTCACTTATTCAAGAGGGGAGGTAGCCTTAACGTTATGGATCCTCGGGGTTCCTCTGGAACTTCTTATCCAATCTTAAGTTACTAAGTTCTTATATATATATAATATATATATATATATATATATAATATATATATATATATATACAGCTGAGAAAGATAGTAATGTCATGTTAATTTAATTCTTATCTTGTACAGGTGCAAAGCAATCAATAGAGGCAGACAACAAGAATGACTGGTATATAATTGATACAGAAGAACCATACACAGAACAGGAGCCAGTGATAAGTACTGTAGGGGAACAAGATATATACCAAGAGAATTTAGTACAGCCGAGAATTTCAGCACCCATTACATCTATTCCCAAATCGACAGGAGGTAGTCAAGCACTTCCAGTGACCAATATAGCTGTAGATAATTTAGACACTGATGATAGTCAGTCTGATAACACAGATGAACTGCACAAGAACAGAGGGCGAAAAAGGAAGAAAAAAAGGGGAGATGCACCATGCAAAAAACGCAGAGTGACAGGCCAGGGTTTCAAGGAAGACAAGAAACCTCCAGAAAACGAAAATCAGATTTCAGGGAACCAAGGAGAGTCCGGAAGTGTTCCCAACAATCCACCAACTACTAAGAACAGGTCTGATATGAGAGAGCTTGAGGAATTTATGAATCAAGCTGTGGAATTAGCATGCGATCTGAAAAAACTCCGTAAACTCATGAATGAGTGGCTGTCAAGGAAAGGGATGTCAGAACTCATACTTGATGGTGAAGACTTGATAGATGGTGTCATTTTAAAGGAAGGCGAAGCGGAGATGAAGCGTCGCTTCATAGAGCGTTATCGAGAGATGGAGACCAGAAAGAAAATCAGTGAGGACCTTGAACGCAACGGCTTAGTTTAGCCGTAGGGGGGCTAGTGCCGTCATTGCACCTCCTAGGGTGCACTGTAGGCATTACTCGCAGCTTCTCTTCAGTTCCTAGCTGCAACCCCTTTGATTCCTTTTGCTATACCACTGTTCATATTATCTTTCTTCTATCTTGCTATCCACCATCTCCTAACAATTATTCAGGCTTTCCTCCTGTTACACCTTTCAGTCCTGCCTACTCTCTCGCCTTCCTTTCCAGGGCGACTTTCTTGGTCCCTGTGCTTGGCATTTGTTTTGTTGTTGTTTTAGATTAAGCTGTCACTATGCCAGCACGGGCTTTTGCTCATAGAGCAGCCCTTGGGTCATTTTGAATATTTCACTGTTGCAGATGGTTACATAAAACCTTAGATTAATATTTCCTTTTCATGCATTTCTTGAAAACAATATGCTAAGAGTAGTCTACAGCCCAATATGAGTGGTGTAATATCCTGGGAGAGGGGGGGCGCGGTTTTGATAATGCCGTCTGTTCAGCTCATGCAGTGCACAGTAGGCATTACTTGAGGTTCCTTGCTGCGTGCCTTCGGTCTCTAGCTGCGACTCCTTTCGTTTCTTTTATTGTACTTCCTTTCACACTCCCTTTCTTCCATCTTACTTTCCACCCTCACCTAGCAATTGATTTGTAGTGCAACTGCTTTGAGGTTTCCTCCTGTTACACCTTTCAGACCTTTTACTGTCAATTTCCGTTTCAGAACTGAATGGCCTCATAGGTCCCAGTCTTGACCTTTGGGCAAAATTTTATATTCTGTTTATAAAAAATAAACTCATGATTAAAACCATGTAGCTTGTAGGTATAAGGCGTTTAAAAAAACATTTATAAAAAAATATACTCATGGTTAAAACCATGTAGCTTGTAGGTATAAGGAGTTGGGCTAAGGTGGTTCTCTTTATATACTATATACCTGTAGTTATCCTGTAGACTGAATTGCGTCAGAATTCGCCTTCTTGACAGACTTGCAAGAAGCTAATCCTGGTGTAACTCGACCCCAACTTGTATTACCTATTAATGTCACGTGTGTTGCATTAAAATATGGTTTTCATTTATTTTTTTTTTTTCCTTATTAACCAACATGTACTGATTTACGGGATATTTTATGGTAGGACGAGGTGGTTAAGTGTAGGGTTAGGTGCCTTCGAAATTAACCACTCCGAAATCTGGCAAAATCGCTTTACGGTTATGTAATTTCAAGATGTGCAATAGAATCTTGGTATGGTGAAGTATACTTATGGAAATCTCAGGTTGGCAGCCTGTCGCATTAGATAATATTACCACAAGGGGATCAACTAGTGATAGAAATCCTTTTGTTATATGTGGTTATTGAGTAGATGCAAAGCCATAACTCATACCGCAGATTCATACAGAAATTAGCCAGTACGTATATATTTGATTAAAACCTTTTGTTCCCAGGAGCAGTACTGTTTCAAAGTCTTAGATCTGGGAGCACAAACCTTTCAGTATACCTCTGTGGCCATTACTTCGTAATGCACCTTCATTTTTCTCTGCCTTGCTGTGCAATCTCTACAACTCTCTCTTCACTGTCTGAAAATCTGAATGGTCGAAATTGCCCCTGTGCTTGCCTTTACAGCCTAAATTTTGGAAATCAATAAAAAATAAATGGTAAAAAATCATCTGTGATGGAAGTGATTCTTCAAGAAATCAGCCATATCACTTTTGATCAAAGCAGATCTCTTCTTAGGTCAAGGAGACATTGTGGAGGATGACACAATCATGATTTCTCAAGTGTGATGTCTAGAAATTAGAAAACTGCAAAAAAAATTCTGAGTGACTTAATAAGAGTTGTACTGTCACTATGGAGGAGTATGGAGTTCCGTTTGACGTGTGTGTGTGTGTAGAGAGAGAGAGAGGGTAATTGGTGATTGATGGTTAACGACTGAATTGGCTGTTGGTGAGTTCTGAGTTGTCTGCTGGTGCTGTTGGAGTTTAGAGTTCTGTGTTTTGAGCTAGTTTTAGGTCAGTCTTTGGTCAGAATTGGTGATGATAAGTAGTGTCGGCAGCGGTCTGTTAAGTCTTGAAGGAATTGAAAGTCAGTTGAGTTGTTATTGATTTGTTGTTTGTGTTGTTAATTTTGATGTTGTTTGCTTAGAGTTGTTGTGCCTGTGCTATTGGATTTGTTGTGCTTTTGAGTTCCTGAGGGTTGTTATTGATTTGTTGTTTGCTTAGAGTTGTTGTGCCTGTGCTATTGGATTTGTTGTGCTTTTGAGTTCCTGAGGGTTGTATGTGATTGTTATATTTGAGGCATGTTGTTGTTGTTGGGGTTGTTGTAGTTCCTTGGTGTGGTTGTGAGTTGTTGAGGGTTGTTACTGGTGAGCTGTTGCCCCTGTGCTTGCCTTTACAGCCTGAATTTTGGAAATCAATAAAAAAAACAATTGGTCGCATTAGTGTTGTTAGTGGGTGTGTGTGTTGTCCTTTTTGTGTTGGTGATTGTTTGTGCAGTGGTCTTTTGTTGTGGTTGTGTTTCTTGTTTGTTGTTGTGTTGTTGAGTTCCTTGTTGTTACTGTGTTGTTGAGTTGTGGTTGTGTTCCTTGTTTGTTGTTGTGTTGAGTTGTGGGGTTGTGGTTCTTGGGTGTTGTGCTGTTGAGTTGTGGGGTTGTGGTCCTTGGTTGTCTTTATTATTGTTGGTGTCTCAGTGACCTGGACCAGCGGACAGCACAGCATACCCTTGAGTGTCTGGTGTTGGGTGAGTACATGTGTTTCTTTTTTTATTCTGTGTCATGCTTGTATTCTGTAGTGTAAAGAGGAAAGTGTAACTGAGTGTGGGTTTGGCAGCCGGAGTGATTAAGTTTATGTGGGGGGAATTTGCCTGGTAATTTTTAAGCTTGTGATCCCACCACATTATTTTTTGGCGCCCGAACAGGGACTGTTGGTGCGGCAGTTGCAGGACGATTGGGGTAGTGAGATATGTGCTTGGTGGAGAAAGTGAGGATGGAAGGGTTGAAAGAGATAAGAGAAGCTGAAGGAGGAGTTACAGTTGGCGAGGTAAGCTAAAGAAAGATTGGAAATAGAGAATGATATGTTGAGGGTAGAGTGTGAGGAGCTGAAGAGCGAGTTAGAGGAAATGAGAGGAATGCTAAGGAGTGCAAAAGTGGAAATGAAAGAATAGGTGAAATGAGTGGAAGAAATGATGGTTGAGAAAATGGACAAAAAATTTCGGGTAATGATGAAAGCAGCGCAAGAGATGATTAAGGAATTTATGGGAGAGGGAACTGTAGGAGTTAGTCCTTCTGGGTCTTGTGACGAGCCAGGAGTGGTAAAGAAAGTGGAAGAGCGAGTGGATGAGAGTACGAGTGATGAAGGTGATTTGGTTGTGATAGGTAAGGGGAAGACACAGGATAAGGATAAACATGAGGACAAGAATAAGAGGAGGCTGAGGAAAAGAAGAAGACTAAGGGAAAGAATGTTAGTAAGGGTGATGGACAGGATGAAACTAGGACTGAATACATTGGGGAAAGGGCTGAGAGTGATTTAGATAGCGGTGAGTGGAAACAGGTAGGTAGAAAGAAGAAGGGTAAGAAGAGCATAGTCAAGAGTATGGAAGTTGACTCGCTGTATTCAGAAGAGGGAAAGAAGGGTCAGAATGGAAGTAGTGATAGAGAGGAGTGAGAGTGCCTGGAGTAGCATAGTCCGTGTATTAAGTCGGATGGAAGTCTGCGGATGTATGTGGATTATAGGAGGGTGAATGAAGTGACTGTGAAGGAGTGATTTGCGATGAATGTGGTGTCTGATTGTGTGTACAAGACGCATGGGATGAGAGTGTTTACCAAATTAGACCTGGTAAGGGGCTATTACCAGATGCCTCTTGAGGAGGGGAGCAGGACTGTTACTGCTTTTTCAAGTGGTAGTTGCCCCTATCAGTTTAAACGTTTAAGTTTTCAGTTGGCTAATGCGCCTGCTGCCTTTCAAAGGGCAATGAATGGGGTTTTGGCTGGGTTTGATAGAAGGAAGGTGACTCTGTTTATAGATGATATTTTGATTGCGAGTGAAACTGTTGAGGAGAATACGGAGCTGCTTGAGAAGGTGTTAGAGCAGTTGGAAGAGGTTGGAGTGAAAGTGAAGCTGGAGAAGTGTACGTGGTTGGCTAGGGAAGTGGAATTTCTCGGTCATAAGGTGAGTGCTAGTGGCGTAAGGAAGAGTGAAAAGATTGTGGAAAAGGTAAAGGAGTTTCCACGTCCCTGGACCATGTGCGAGTTAAAGGGTTTTTTGGGTTTGATTGAGTTTGGGAGGAAGTTTGTTAGCGATTGTTCGGGTATAGGGAAGCCGTTGACTGAATGGACAGGGAAGAAAAATTGTACTAAGCTAAGGTGGGATGAGCGAATGGTGGGAGCATTTGAGAGATTGAAAGAGGAGGCTGCTAGAGATGTCACCTTGGCTTTTCCAGAATATAGTGAGGATGCAAGTGAGTTTGAGCTGTATACTGATGCAAGCGAGGTTAGTATGGGAGGATGTTTAGCACAAATCCAAGAGGTGAATGGGGAGGAAAAGTTGAGAGTAATTTCATATGTAAGTAAAGCTTTTAATAAAGTGGAGCGGAAGTATTTGGTGGTTGAGAAGGAGCTTGCAGCAATAAGGTTTTGTGTGAAAGGGTTGAAAGTGTTTTTGTATGGGGTAAAATTTATCATCCAGACAGACCATCACCCAATCGTGTATATGATCAAGAAGCAGAGCGTGTATGTTAGGATCACGAGGACGATTGAAGATTTGAGTGAGTGAGTTTGATTATAGGTTAGAATATGTGTCAGGGAGTAAAAATGTGATTGCTGATGCAATGTCTAGGCTGCATGGTAGAGGGAACGGTGTTGTGAAGAGTGACTGGGGTCCAAATGTGGTGCATGAGGGTTTGGTTGTAAGAGAGAAGTTTGAAGGGGATGACAGTGTGTGTGTGTGAATGTTTGTTTTCAGCATTGAAAGACTTGGAAGGGAGAGGTCTGGTTGAAGAGGTAACCGGTAGTGCGAATGAGTTGTGAGTGAGGTTGATGAGTGAAGTGCAGAGGGAAGTGGCATATACTGAGGAACAAGGTGGGGAAGAGGAAATGTTGCCTAAATTGTTGTTAGCAGTAGCTAAGTTGTTTGGAATAAAAGTGTTTTTGTATTTTGGATGGGACAGACCGGTCGAGTATCGAGGAAGGATAAGTACAGGTAGTGAGCATGGGGTTTTGAGGATTCAGTGCAGGGAAAACAGTTGTAATTGGTTGGTTAGGAAAGGAGACTATGAGGGGGTTTTGAATCAGGAGTACAGAAGTGGGGAAGTAGCTGAGGATGAATGTGGTGAGGATGACTGATGTGGATAACCAGGTGGACGTGGTAGTGAATGTGTGTGTGCATGGGACACGAGGGAAAATGGTGGCGATGGTCAGAATAAATAATAGTGAATACTGTGGTTTGGTTGATACGGGGGCACAAGCTTCCTTGGTTAGTGGGTCAGTGGAGAGTGAACTGGAGAGATGCGATTGGGAAATGAAAAGGCAGTGCACAATTGTGAGGATACTTGGGTTGGGACAAGAAAGTGTTTTAGTGTGGGAAGAGGTGCAGTTAAAGGTTAGGTTAGGAGATTTGGAAGTTGTACATAACTTTATAATCATGGGAGAAAATGATATGCCAGCTTGTTTGATAGGGATGGATATTTTGAGAAAGCATTATGTAAGCATAGATATAGGAAATGGGATTCTTAGTAAGGTGGGTAGCACAATAGCTAGGGTTCAGGATGGTAGTGCATTTGTAGCGAACTTTGTGGGGGTGATTGATATTGCTAGAAGTGAGAATGATTTGTTGAGTGAGGAGATTGAGGAAATGCAAGATAAGTGCTTAGAGATAAGTATGTTGCGGCAGTGTGTCTTGGGGGGAGTACGTATGGAAGATTGCCACGTGAGTTGGGTGTGTATAAGAGGGTTGCTAAATGGTTTGTAGTTTGTAAAAGCATAGTGTACTTTTTGCATCAGGAAGGGGTGTATGACAGGGAAGTGTATGTGCCAGTGTTTTCTGTTGAGTCAGCAGTGAGTATGTGTTTGTTGGTGCATGATCAGTTTGGGCATATGGGGAAAAATAAGTTGTGGGAGTGTATGAGAGAGAGATTGTATGCGCCTCGGTTGAATAAGATTTGAGTGGATGTGGCTGCTGCGTGTGAAGACTGTCAGAGGGGAAGTATCAGTGTGTGCATGCGAGTCCGCCTGTGTTGCGATTGCAGATGAAAGAGCTGTTTGAAATGCTTGTGATTGATTGTGTTTTGTTGCCAAAGACTGTGAGGGGGGATGTGGGAATGAATGTGATGGTGGATCACGAGTAAATTTGCCTATGCGGTTCCCATCAAGGATAAGAGGAGTGAAACTGTTGCGCCGATGGTGGGGCAAGTGATGTTGCCTATGTGTGTGTAAGCCGGCAAAATTGTTGAGTGATAATGGTCTTGAGTTTGTGGGGTGGGAATTTGAAGAAATGTTGAAGGAATGGGGTATTGTCCATGTGTATTCTACTCCGTTTATGCCCAGTGCGAATGGTTTGGCAGAAAGGACTGTTAGAACGATGACCGAGATTTTGCGAATGATGAGTAAAGGCGACAATGATAGGGATATGTATGTAGGACGTGCTGTGTGGGTATATAAAATGCAGAGGAGTATAGGTATGTCTCCTTGTAAGTATGTGTTGAATTTTGAAAGGATTGCTAGGCCACGGTTGGGTCTGTCAGAGTGATCCAGACTTGTGGAAGAAAGCGAGTGAAAGGTTTGAAAGCTTTAGGATTGGAGATAAGGTGTTGAAAGAGGTGGTTGAGATGGGGAGAATGAATGTGAATAAGGTAAGGGAGAAATTTGAAGGGCCTTTTGAGATTTTGGAAGTGGGACTGAGTGGATTGAGTTGTGTTGGGGAGATTGCGAGTAGATGGGGGTGTGGATGAGGTTAGGGCACACGATAACCAGCTCCGTAAGTGGAGGGAAGTACCGCAGTATGTTCGGGAGAATGCGATGAGTGAGTGGTTGAGGGTGAATAAACATGAGCCGAGTGTCAGTGAGCAAATGGTTCTGGAAGATCGGCAGTTGGCGTTGGTTGAGTATGGAAGAAAGCGGAAAAAGGGAACGAAAGGGAGAAACGTGAACTGCATGATAGATGGGTTAGTGTTAGGGAAGAAATCCTGGATGAGGCATGTAATGCGGATGACTTTGGGGCGGTGGCCAGGGGCGAATGATACTTAAGTGTGTGTGGGTTTGAATTGTCAGGGTTTAATGAGATTTCAGCAGGTAGGGATTCGGGTAGTAAGGCCATGGTTGGCAGTATGAATGAGTCTCTCCGGGAGTTTGGCAGGAGTGTAAATGAGGTTAATGATTTGGTGGAAGAGTTACGAGAAGGGGTAGATGAGATAGTGAGTGGGATTTGGGAGGATGGTAGTGAGGGAGATAGTAGTAGGAGTCTGACTGGAAGTGGTCTGGGAAAAGTTGATGGTGGTGTAACCGAGTGTGTGTATGAGGGCCCCCAAACAAGATCCAGGGGGCCTGCGTCCGAGCATCCATGGGTGTTGCGGAAGGCTATTTAGTGTGGGTGTTGTGAGTGTAAGGAGACATTGTCAAATGTAACGGGTGAGGAAATATGGAGGAGTTATGGAGTTCCATTTGACAACGTCTGTGTGTGTGTGTGAGAGATAGATAGAGAGAGAGAGAGAGAGAGAGAGAGAGAGAGAGAGAAGAGAGAGAGAGAGAGAGAGAGGGTAATTGGTGGTTGGATGGTTAACGACTGAGTTGGCTGTTGGAGTTTAGAGTTCTGTGTTTTGAGTTAGTTTTTGGTCAGTCTTTGGTCAGAATTGGTGATGATAAGTAGTGTCGGCAGCAGTCTGTTAAGTCTTGAAGGAATTGAAAGTCAGTTGAGTTGTTATTGATTTGCTGTTTGTTTTGTTAAGTTTGATGTTGTTTGCTTAGAGTTGTTGTGCCTGTGCTATTGGATTTGTTGTGCTTTTGAGTTCCTGAGGGTTGTATGTGATTGTTATAGTTGAGGGTTGTTGTTGCTGAGGGCTGTTGTAGTTCCTTGGTATGGTTGTGAGTTGTTGAGGGTTGTTATTGGTGAGCTGTTGTGATTCCTTGGTGTTGTTAGTGGGTGTGAGTGTTGCCTTTTTGTGCGTTAGTGATAGTTTGTGCAGTGGTCTTTTGTTGTGGTTGGGTTCCTTGTTGTTGAGTTGCGGTTGTGTTCCTTATTTGTTGTTGTGGTCCTTGGGTGTTGTGTTGTTGGATTGTGGTTCTTGGTTGTCTTTGTTGTTGTTGGTGTCTCTGACCTCGACCAGCGGACAGCACAGCATAGCCTGGAGTATCTGGTGTTGGGGGAGTACTTGTGTTTCTTTTTTTGTTCTGTGTGTAGGTATAGTTCAATAATAATTGTCCTGCTTGTATTTTGTAATGTAAAGAGGAAAGTGTGACTGAGGGTTGGTTTGGCCACTGGAGTGATTAGGTTTATGTGGGGGGAACTTGCCTGGCAGTTTTTAAGCTTGTGATCCCGCCAAATCACTTGAATTTTGCTTTTAATCAGTCTTATGGATACATAATTATAATTTTATTCTTAGTCATTGCAAGTAACTTCTGTATCGTTTTCACATCAGGTTGAGTTTTCTATATAGTCCACCTGTATGCATGGTGCTTGCATACAGCATTTTGCCTTATGATTGTTTCACTGTCAGAGCAGCAGTTGTGTAAGTTTTTTTTTTTTTTTTTAGTACTAGTTTCAGTTTTTAAGTATACTAGTTTCGGTGTTTTAGCACTAGTTTTGGTCTTTAATAGTTTCTGTGTTTTAGTACTAGTTTCGGTCTTTAAGCATCAGTTTCGATGCTTTAGTACCTGAGATTGTTGTAATCTCATCTTTGTCTAATAGAAGGGTGATTTCGATGCTTTTTCTTTGTGTGTATATACAAGACTACGCTCAGGTAGTGCGTATTCAGACTGTTGCTTCGTCCGGCAAAATAATTCAGCCATTGGTGTCAGATTTGCAATATGTTGAGAAAGAAAGCATTAGGAAGACGACAACTTGAGGTGGTAATGCTATACTATGCTATAGGGATGTTTTCGCTGTTATAAATACCCATTCAGCTATAGTGCCTGTTCAAGGGCTGGGTAATGGTCGCTCATTGAAGGGGTAGACTAGTGGGTAAAAACAGTAGAGGCTCATTTAGCCACGTTGAAAACTGCAAGTCCAGATGTATACCTTTGCAAAAGATACAGTCCTTTATAGATTGCATAAAGGGAGATGGTTTAGGCCTAAATTCTATATTCTATCCCATTCCATTCTCGATGTAACACGTCAATATCGTCACAGAACTTGGTCAAGTCCCAAAACAAAACCGGGTTAGCAGCGCCAAAAGTAACGTGCGACGGGTGGGATGAGTAGACGGCGACGCCATGTTGACTGTTTTGAATGGTTGCGCCTTCCGGGTCGTGGTAGGTCTTCCGGGTCGAAGGGACTACTTACCTTGGCGGAGGGATTATGGGCCGGGCAAAAGGTGTTGCGGGGCCTGGCCAACTGAACTGCAAACTACGCCTTCTTTGTTCAGAAGAAACCATGCCAAGAACATGACAATGTAAAAATCGGCATTCCATAAGAGAAAGAAAGAAAAGACGACATGAAGATGAGGGTACTGACAGTCAGTGGTCTAGTGGGTGGGGCGTATTACGCTACCACTACCCAGCATCTACTACTACCACGTCCATCCACCTATCGTGCTGAACATATTCAGGAAGATACTTTAGAAGAGGAAATTGTTCATCAGCACTTTTTACAAGAGAAATTGTTAAAAGAATTGGAGAAAGAAGAAGCATAAAATATTAATCACAGATAAAGCAAATGATATAACATATCAAATATGCCATAAAAACCTCAAACAGTGTGACACCAAGCAAATAAATGGGCAGACAAGCAAAAAATATTGTCATAAAACTTTGGAGGCCGACATCTCAAAACTAAACTTATCTACCTTCAAATGGAACTAAAAACCAAATGAAAGCTAAATAAATTGTCTACAAAACTATAGAGTTTTTTTTTTTTTTTGTCCCCCAAAAATTTTCGGATACATTTTTCCAAGAAATCAATCCAAGATTTTTCGAAAATCAAAAAATATTTGTAAAAGATGAATTGAAAGAAATTGGGAAAAACAAACTCTATTACTTTATTCTAATATATAATATCTGCCTACCACGTAAATTTCAGATCTAGGTTCCAATAGTTACCCAAGCTTTTCATTTAGACTTTTTTTTTTTTTTTGTGGGGGTGGGGGGGAGGCAGGGGCACCAGCAAATGGGGCAGAGCGAAAGAAGTTAAATATGAATACAGACCTTTTCACTATACATAAACTAAACCATCCCCAAAATTTCAAAGTGGTTCATTAAAAAAAACTGGAGTTATTAATAGAAAAAGGTTTTCAAACACTCCCCTTAACCCTTAGCAGTCTTGGGGCGGCTGGGAGCAGCAATCCATCCATCTGATACTAGGTACTGAGGGCTGCTCACAGCAGCCCAATCCAAAGCCATATATATCTCTGTAATAACTTGATATAGCGTCCCCTAAACTTGACCAATCCAAAGACTGTTTTCTATACTTGATATCTATATATTAAAGAAAACCTAATTCCCCAAATTCAGTCCATAATCTGCCTCCAAAAATAATTTTCAAAACTACGCCAAAAACTCTGCTTCTTTCTGGCGGGACTACCTCATTTCTCCCGCGAGTTTCCCAGGTGAAAGTCGCCTCTTGCTACTTCTAACTGGCGCCATTTCCTCACGTGTTTGTAACGCTGTCACCAAGTCGCACTACATCCCTAAATTTGATTTGATTTGATGAGTAACTGGTGCTCTTCCCTCAGATCAAATATACAATTTTCTGACTGAGGAACAACATTTTCACTGTAATTCATATCTCTAAAAGGAAAACAGTCAGTCATCATCCGACCTTTCGCTGCGTTCAGTCACGTGATGAAGCAACGCCATCTTGAATTGAGAAGGCCTGAGAGAACCAAGTATGAGTCATCACCAGATGTCCTAGTCTGGCCATGCGTTTCCATTCACAACTTTGTATTTTTGGTGGTATTTATCAGTTATTTACAGAATGTATCATTTTTGTGTAAGTTACTTATGTTTTACAGTCTTTTGCATCATCAGTATCCTCTGGACCTGGTTAATATGATTAAATATAAAGGGAAATCAGTGCAGAAACAGTAATGAGAACAAAAAAGTTTTTTCACAGAAATGAGTATATAATACATTTTTATACTTAGAAAGGAGGACATGAGCACAAAAATGGTGACAAAATATGCCTTTCTCTTTAGGAAAAGGTATAAGAGCTATATACAAAATAATTTTCACTATAATTTACAGCAATTGTTCTTCAGAATCTTATTTCTTCAGTATATTCAGCTTTCTCTTTATTGTTACATTTTTGCAATTTTGAATGTTTCCATTACTTTTCTTACAATAATTGTTTAGTAGGGCATTGGAGGAAGCAAACATCAGCATTTTTTAAAAATTTGTCTATGCTATGCCCAGCATCACAATCATTTAGAGGTAAGAAGGCATCATTATCAGAAAGGACAGTGAGTAAAATGTCCGTGGCCAAATTCCTTTGATACATTGATTTGATCAAATCAGGACACTGTGACAGTTTATCAATGGTTATATAGTTAAACAGAATTGCGTTTACTACAGATTCATGCGGATAAAGAAGCCTTCCTCTGCTTATACCCTGAATGTAACTGTTATTGTCTGGTAAGCTATCTCTTGTTTCTTGGCAAGTAAGAACGTCTTTACAGGAGCTACACTTGAATTTTTTCACAACAGCATACACACAATAGCCAGGAAGGTATCTTATAACCAGGAAAAGATCCATACATTTATCAGTATCATCTTGACTGATTTCAATAAAAAAAAAAAAAAAAAAAAAAATCGTTATTTCCGGACTCCTGATTATTCACGCACTCCCAGTTCGTTTCTTCGAAGATCTTCAGTTCGATATTTTTATTATTAAAAGTTATTCTGATAACAGACATTAACCTCGGTTTCTTTCACACTCGAACACTTGTCATAAGGAAATGTTGTAATTGCTGCCTGCAAGTCGACGATATTTACCAAATCTATTTTCGAGTTGATCGGTTCGAAATTTATCAGGCAAGACATATTTAATTTTTAATTTTTCTACACAGTATTTTGTTATTTCTATCATTGCACTAGTTGTGTGTTTTAAGGCAGTGAATGTTTCCCTACTCAGCTTTCCACCAGTTTTAGTAATGTTATTCCAGAGATCTAAACAGAAATGGAATTTCTGTAGGAAAATATACTTCTCGTCATTTACATTATATGTTAGTGGAGTAGCATATTTATTGTGAAGCCGAGTACCTTGACGTGGATGCTTTACATTCATTATGGTCCATGTGGCTGCAGGCTACTTTCCAATGGTAGCTGGTGTGTGCTTCTTCTCATGGAGTTTGCCCCTCCCTCTTTAGCTAGGATATCATACAAATAAAAAGGCCCTGTCTTCATTTACGGGGCTTTATTACATCTATAAGTTTCATACTGCTGGTACACTCATAGCCCGTGAAAACTGAAAGGGCAACAAAGTAAAACATCACTAAAAACGCAGTGGGCTCTAAAGTAAAAGTTTACTCAGGCTAACTAGGTAGGCTAGGCCTAAGTCAATTATGTAAACTGTATTTATTTATTCATTTCCTAACTTATTACCTAGGCTAGGCCACTTGTATACTATAATAGTACCCCTAAAAACAAATGCAGAATAGCCTACATATACAAAATAAAATGTAGTTCACTTCACTTAGCCTAATGGAACAGGCACAGCGACATGGTAGGTAGCCTGGGCTACTACACTTACCTATATCTTATTCATGTGATTCAAAATAATTACAAAACAATATTATTCTCGCCTTTAGGCCTTATTAATAAGCACACATACTCAAAAAGACTCGTCCATGAGCTACTAAACACACAATATCGAGTGCATGCTGCATGCACAATTACATTTGTGCTCAGAGAAGTAGGAGGGTTAAAGAAAAAGCGCAAAATCGTTTGGCGATCTTCTATAACTTGTACATAGGTTTCTACCCACTACCTTAGTAGTCTTTGTAAAGGCATATCTTTCCTTTTATTTGTTTGTGTGTGTGAGTCTGTGACACTTACAGTCAACCAAAGATAAATGACTTTAATATAATTAGCTCTATCTTCAGAATTTGGCAGTGTTCTTTTCCCGTTGTCAAGTGCTTCTATGACGTAATCATTGAAAATTTGTAGGGCAAGGCCGACGTTTTGCCTTTCTAGACTCGGTGGAATTAATGCCTTTGATGTAAGTTTGCATGCATATCTGCGGAGAGAATCTGCCTCTAAATTGTGTAATTTATGCAAAGTGGCAAATGGAGCAGTACATATTTTGGGTGCAATATGGAGATCGGAGTTGCCAACTAGTAATGTCTCATTAGATGTCCTCAGAAAAATTACCCACAGCAATGCAAATTAAAAACAAATGGTTGAACAGTTTACAAAATATGAAAGTTGCAAGTACTGAGTTTTCATTTTAAAGTCATCAGCAATGACTGATAATGTATTCTATAATCATTTGTGTTAATAAACTGTTGTTTCTCATCATTTCTTCTGCGCCGATTTTCCACCATTATGCAGTATATTTAATCATATTAACCAGGTTTAGAGGATTATGATGTTGTTAAAGACTGTGAAATGTAATTATCTAACATGGCAATTAGATACTCTAGATAAAAAGTAATACATAACACCAAAAATACAGAACTGGGAATGGTAACTCGTGGCCAGGATAAGACGACTGGTGATGACTTATCGCTGTGTTTTGAGTGATCTGTCAATTCAAGATGGCGATGGATGAAGTCGAGAACACCTTCTTTCCGGAAATCAGAGTGAGGCCAGTTAGTAAATTACCAAAGAATTATTTCTAATTTTACAGAAATAAATCCTTTATGAAGGCTAACACACATATATATAGTAATGTTTTTCAATTTGAAATAAAAATGCAGAAAAATAGAAAATTACTGAGAGAACCATAAAATATAACTTTGAGACAATCCTGATGATATGGCAAAATGTGTGTAAATATGACAGAGAGAGAGAGAGAGAGACAGAGACAGACAGACAGACAGACAGACAGAGACAGGACAGACAGAAGAAAGAAGCTGGGGGGGGGGGGGCGGGGTTAAAGATGTCCATCTGTGAAGATTATGCACGCACATATATACACGCATATTATGTATATATATATATATATATATATATATATATATATATATATATAATATTCATTTATTTATTTTATTTATTTACGCATGTATGTATGTTTATGTGGTGTATGTATGTGTGTGTATGCATCAAGTGTGTATGTCTACGCACTCGACATGTAGGGCAAGATTATGGGAAAATTAGTAAGGTTACATGGGTCGAAAGTTCGTCAACAGCAGTGCTTTGCTTTCCCCAGGACCCACTGGCTTTCCCTAATACCTACTTCTATGTTTATCGGTCTTCTTGAAGGGTTCACACACTGACTAATTATATATGAGCAACTGGAACTTGTCATGTATAAGTAAATATGTTTCATTAATAACGTGTGTACAGGTACGTTATATTTACAAATTACAAGAAAATCATATAATTAAGTACTTATTATAAAATATGTGGGTTAAAGATGTATAAAATCAGTGTATCTATTGGTAAATGTCTCATGTCCATCTTCAACACGTAGAGAATTTCATAAGTAATACAGGCGGAGACATTTCTGACCATATCAGGAACACACACACACACACATATATATATATATATATATATATATATCTATATATATATATATATATAAATATATGTATATACACACACACACATATCTATATATATATATATATATATATATATATATATATATATATATATATATATATATATATCAGACTTTTCTAAGTTTTTGTCCACATAATCTGACATCGAATACCTTGATGAAAATTGCTGTTTTTATAATAATGAAGTTATTATGGACAAGGGAAGCAACGTCTCATCCGATTCCTGTCTCTTGACGAAAATGAAAGTGTCATCCAGAGACGAGATGCACACTCCTCTTCATTTTTATTTATTTTATTTTTACCATCGAATTATTTTAATTTATTGCCAACTAGAGGGAATGATTTTTATTTTATTTTCGTAATTTATAAGACATAACCGAAAGAAACGTATACAACATAAAACGACACACAAAGGTCTGGAAATAATACTGCTATACTTTATTAATGACTCGTCAAAATGAATAGCTGAAAATTTTTCTACTCTGATGCGGCATTCAATACATTTCGCCCAGTCTCTCTCTCTCTATGCCTAAAGATACCTACATACGCAAAAGAACACACAAAAACACACATTTATATATATATATATATATATATATATATTATATATATATATATATATATATATATATATATATATACAGTGGTACCTCGAGATACGAAAGGCTCTTACTTACTCGAGATACGAAAGCCATGCGAAAAATTTAACGGCTCTACGTACGAAAAGTTTTCAAGATACGAAAGGTTTCTGAAAGTCTGAGATTCGCCCGGATAACAATTTTGAAACTCGCGCCGCGCGCCGCCATCTTAGTACTAGTAGACTCACCACCATCCTCCTGCTCTCCCATTGGTTCCTGATGCTAGTCACCACCATGAAATCCTTCTCTCCTATTGGACAGCATCCCTCCCATCATGCATCTTATACGTATACGTGGTGGCGTACCTATCTCGGCCTCTTCGTACCAACATCTTTATCGTACGCACACGGCGTTCGTTCAGTCCAACGATTTCGTTTAGTAACGTAAATTCGTTAGTGATTTCGTTGCAGTACTATTATCGTGTTGTGCGAAAACTTTATTGTGTTACTTATACGTAAATTACGTACAAGATAACGTAGTCATGGGTCCCAAGAAAGTTGAAATTCACGGAAAGAAGCGCATGCTCTCTTTGGAGACAAAGATGGAGATCATCAAGAAGTACGAAGCTGGTATGCAATTGAGTGTGATCGCAAAGGAATACGGCCGTAATCCGTCGACAATAGGCACCATCCTTAAACAGAAGGATGCCATCAAAGCAGCTACACCGTCGAAGGGCATCACTATTTTGTCCTGCAAGAGGAGCCATGTGCACGATGAGATGGAACGGCTGCTCCTCGTCTGGATAAAAGACAAAGAAATCGCTGGCGATACGGTAACGGAGACAGCAATCGCCCACAAGGCCAGCATGCTATTTCGGGGCGATTTTTGTGATTGCGCAGGCGGAAGACGACGGAGGGGAAGGGACTTCAACGCAAACCCCAGAGTTCAAGGCTTCGCATGGCTGGTTCGAGAAATTCCGTAAACGGACTGGCATCCATTCGGTGGTGCGTCATGGGGAGGCTGCCAGCTCGGACACGAAAGCGGCCGAAGCATTTAAGAAAACTTTCGACGAGATGATGACTAAGGAAGGCTACAGTTTTCAGCAAGTCTTCAATTGTGATGAGACTGGCCTTTTTTGGAAAAAAATGCCTGGTCGGACGTACATCACGGAGGAAGAGAAGAAGCTACCCGGGCATAAGCCTATGAAAGACAGGCTTACGCTCGCACTTTGTTCAAACGCTAGTGGGGATTGCAAGGTGAAGAACCTACTGGTGTATCATTCCGAGACTCCTCGAGCCTTCAAGGCCCACAAAGTGCTGAAGGAGAAGCTTCCGGTGATGTGGAGGGCTAATGCAAAAGCCTGGGTAACGAGGCTTTTGTTCACGGAGTGGGTAAATCTGTGTTTCGGCCCGACAGTGAAGAAATTTTTGGAAGAGAAGCGCC